>NW_017728995.1:65849134-65889937 GCF_001723915.1 Gavialis gangeticus
AGGGAAGGTTTAAGTTGGACATCAGGAGGCGCTACTTCACGGTCAGGGCGGCTAGGGTCTGGAACCAGCTTCCAAGTGAGGTGGTGCAGGCTCCCACCCTGGGGGTTTTTAAGAGGAGGTTAGATGACCACCTTACTGGGGTCATTTGACCCCAGTGCTCTTCCTGCCATGGCAGGGGGTCAGACTAGATGATCTGCTCAGGTCCCTTCCGACCCTAGAAACTATGAAACTATAAGGTAAATAGTACAAAGGCACCCTCAGTGTGGAGCAGGGGCTGGCAATCTTTTCAAGCTGCAGGCCGGAACAACCTGGCTCCAATCTGGTGTGGGCCACGTACTTTTATGATACATCAGCAATGAGGAGGGCATCTGTGCTGAGGCCAGGCAGCTAAGTGATGTGCTGGTGCCATTTTTTCCAGACCCGCACTTCCTGACTGGGGCACAAGCACAGTTCCCAGCCAGGCAGCTGGGAGCTGCACCCAGGCTGCTGCTGCCACTTCTCCCCAGCCTCTCACTCTCTGGCTGTAGCACAAGCACAGTGCCCACCCACCTGCACCCTCCTCCTGGGTTGTGCAGTACCCAAACACCTGGAAGCTGCTCAGCTCCACTGCAGCTCCTCACTGCCGAGCTCCAGCACAGGCAGAGGCAAAGCCTTCCAGCTCCACAGCCCAGATCCAGCCCACAGGCCATATTACCTACCTCTGGCATAGAGCAAGATTGTTCACATAGTAAGCTAGTATAGGCTAGCTATTTGGTAGCAGCTATTCCACAATTACTATTCCAGAGTATTTCTCCATGTAGGCAAGCCCATAGAGAAAACAAACAACACAAAGGCAGAGAATTGTCCCAGAGAATTTCAATCTAACATTTAGTCAGTACTTAATGGGTAGCTAAACAGATAAATAGGGGATTAAAAAAGTAGGTATTTGTGACCACACTATTACCTGTAGTCCCATGCAGGGAGCAGAAGCAAACTTAAATCCTCTGGACTAGAGGAGAAGGCTTGCTAAAAAACTGTAAGCAGTATTTTTAAATAGTTTGGAAAGGAAGGAAAGAAGGAACAAAAATTTGAAGGGATAGGAGGTATTTATTGTGTCAATTTACCCATTAAAGGCATCTGAGATTTTTTTGTGGTAGGGTGGAGATTGTCAGTGAAAGGGAAATGTGATATGTGGGGATTCAAATATGCTGAAAAAGGAGGGAATCCTTATGGGTCATTCCTTTGATTTTTGGAACTCAGTGTGGTGGAGTGTTACCCTTATAAACCCTAACTATTCTTTTAAAAAGTTCTATAATTTGGGGGACTCTCCTTGCATTTTAGGCACCAAATAGGTAATACATAGAAATTGGTATCCTTTTCTGTGCTTAATAATATTATATACTTATATGCTATTATATACATTTATAGTAATAATTTTGAATAAACCATACACCTAAGTAGGCCAGATCATTGTTTAGGTTGCGGCCCAGTAGGCCATCCTATCCAGCCCACAGGGCCCCTAAAAAATGTAGGAAATTAATATTTATCTGCCCTGGGTTGCCTGTCATGCGGCCCTTGATGGCTTGCCAAAACTCTGTAAGCAGCCCTCTGCCCAAAATAATTGCCTGCCCCTGTTTTACAGCTTTGTACTAAAGAGTAAAACTGGTTTTATATTGTGTTCCTGGCAGTGGTGGAAAACATATTAGCAGTCTTTGAAAGATTAAATATAGAGCTGACCCTTAAAACATGTACACAGAATATGAAAAGCATAGCAGGCCCCTTTCATCATGTATCATCATGATGCAATTCTCAAAATATTGAAAGGAATTTAGGATCTTCTTCCTTTTTATTTTAATTCATTTGGCTTTAAAAATACAACTTTATAATCATTGTTAACAAAATTTAAATGTAAAATAGTTAAAACCTGTAACAAATAATCATCATCTGAAAATATTTCCTTTGATATGATTAATAGAATCATAGAAAATGAGGGTTGTAAAGGACCTCAGGAGGTCACATCTAGTCCAACCCCCTGTTCAAAGCAGAACCATCCCCGACTAGATCATCCCATCCAAAGCTTTGTCTAGCTGGGTCTTAAAACCTCCAAGGATGTTTGATTACTTTATGGCACGTGCACTCCAACAGCCCCAGAAAGTTGTTCTCTGGGATTTCCTACACAGGTTTGGGCCCCCAAAGCCTGAAGAGCACCTGCCTAGCTTCCCCTGATTACGGAGATGCACCTCCAGAACATATCTCCATAAATGGGGAAAGCCTTTGTGTGGTGGGGTGGAGGGGGAGGAGAATCTTCCAAGTCCTTTCAGACCATAAGAGAAGCCTTGATGTATAGGATTGCCAGATACCTTCCAAACAGAGTAGCCTCTCAATTCAGTCTTTGCCCTGCACATTGCAGGCACCAAACCCTTCATCCAAGAACTCGATATTCTGTCATACTGTCCTTTCCAGAAACTTGTCAAGTTCCATCTCAATTAAAACTTTCACACTGTGGGAAAACCATTTTCTGTCTAGCTTTAGTTTTGCCATTTAATGCACTAAAACACACTTTTACAGTTTGTGGGTGATGGCAAACTAAAAAACCAGAATAGACTAGGAATTCTGCCATTGTTTTTTTGTGCAAAACATATATGAGCTTCTGTAGAGTTTCAGGTTTAGATGGAAGATATCATTTGGATCTACTTTTAAACCTGGAATCAGACTAATTAAAATACAATTTAGGGTATAGAGAGAGATAACTGTTTTGATATAAAATTATAACAATAAGCTGTTACAATATAATGGGTTATGTCTTTGATTCTGTAGGGATACAGGTGTAGCAAAATCGTTGCATTTTCAACCCTGTTTCATTCAGGGTCAAAGTTACAGCACTTCAGCTACCTTGAAACACTGCAGGATCATGAATATATAACAGCTAAATTGTTGCAGGTGATGCATGCTCCTGAGCAGAAGTTTCCCCTCTCCTTTTACAGTGGTTAAGAGGTACATTTGTCCTTACCCCATAGTCTCTGAAAAGAATGAGTTTAAAATTTGTGACTTAAGTTTTTTCTCAGACAGTGACTTCTCCTATCATAAGCTACTGGTGCAAATTTTAATACCATGATATTTCTTAACATTGTCAGACAGTCCTGCTGATTTCTTAGTTCTACCCAGTGATTATTTCAAATATATATTATTATTTTACACTGAGAAATCAAGACTCCAAGAATAGCACAGTGATTGCGGTATCATAAGGCTGTTTAAATGTCTGTATAAGATGCTTAAATGTAGCTGTTCTTCACCATACACTTCCATAAGCTTAGTTATATCACTCAGTCCTTGATGAATATGCTTTCATTTCCAGGGAGAAGAAGCTGATGAAGATGAAATATACAATGTGCTTTCCACTTTAAAGAGATTAACTTCTTTTCACAAGTATGTGATTTTACTTTGATCAGCTTTGTCAGGTGATGATGTATATTTTAGTCGATAAATATTGATACCAAGGAAGGACAGATCAGGAAAATGATCTGCTAATATGAAAGATTGATGAATGCTAGGCAACATCCATCAACACTAGAGATTTGATGCAGCAAAACATGTAATATTTTAAGTCCAGGTGAGATCAGTGCCTTGTAACTCTTTTGTTTAGGAGTGCGATTTATTACAGAATTAGTTACACTATCTGATCCCCTATAGTAAATATAGTTGTGCCAGTGTAAATGTGCCTTATTCTGGTATACCTTACTTGATGTCCCCTCCATGTCAGACAGTCCTTCACAAGGGAGCTCCCCATCTTCATGGCAACTGGAGGCAGTCCAGATCTTTGCTCTGAACCTTGATCTAGGACTGCCCCTCAGGAAGAACTCCACAGAATTCTCTGTTTCCACCTGGCACTCTCACCAGCCTCCAGGACACCCTGCTTAGCAGATCTTTCACAGGATTTTTTAAAGAAAGTTTTACTAAATTTATCTCCATTTCTTCAAGATTTTAAGATATATTTTTATCTTAAATCTTTAAGATTGTTCTCATCACAGCTGCCACACCAAAAAAAGGATCTTTGGCTTACTGAGAAGAGCTTGAAAGACATGCATGTATGTCGTCTTCCTCTTTATTCAGAAATAGCAAACCACAGGAACCCAGCTCCTGGCTCATGTGTAGGTCAGATCAGTGCTGAGATAGTTGAATATATAGCATGGACGCTCCCATCACTGATATAAGGCACACTCAGTGGCATGGAATCAGGGTATGATTTTAAAATCCCTCTAGCTTCTTGGCTAAGCATGGTTCCCTGTCCCCACTGCTTGTAAAGTAAGCAGTAGTTTCCCTGAAATCTCCTGAAACTTGGTGGGGAATATTCCAATAGCTCTCCTTCCCCCTATGGAGGAAAAAAAAACCCTGCTCCCAGCCAGCATGTTGGCAAAATCTGTGCTATGCTGAGAAGCGTCCCCCTTTGCAAAAACTGTCTTTCTTAAAATCACAGCTGTTCTGAAAGATGCCAGTTCCTACCACTTCTCTCATACCAGTGAGTTGTTTTCAGAGATTCTGTCTCGCTCCTTTTCACATCCTAGACCTAGCAGCAGGGAGCGTAGGGTGAAGTGATTTTAATCCTCTTCCCTAGGAGATGTACCTTCTTCCTCTTCCCTTCCAGCCTCCAAAGGTCCCATGAGGGATCATAAAGTTGCTAAAGTTTTCCTCAAATAAATGTACAAGGAACACATCTGCAAACTGACTTTTCAATGTGTCTGTAGTGCACTTCCCAATAATTCCTCTCAGGAACTGGTAAAAGGTACTGCTTGCAATCAACCCATCAAGGAATAGCCTGAAGTCTTAAAGCTTTTCTAGGTCCCCTAAAAAGGAGACCCGTCTAAAATACAGTACTACAGATTTTCTGTAATTAATCACAGCAAAGTTCTGGAGAACTAAGTTCACAGATGCTTTTTGTGTCTACAAAATAAATCATGAAAGGGGAGAAAAGACTAATTAAGTTGAAGAAAGAGCTATATTATTCTTCTTGAAGGTGTAATTAAGGTGCATTGGGAATTCTCTATCAAGATCTCATTATATCCAAGAATTAAAAGGTCTTAGTTACTCTGCTCACTATTAAGCCTGCTACAGTCTCCTTCACAAAGGAAAATGTATCATCATATCAGATTGAGGGAGTATTCCTGCCAAAGTCATACAAAGGAAAATAAGATCATCCCTGGACTTCATTTGGACAGAACAACCTCTGCCAGAGAGACTACAGTCTTTTGTTATTATAAAGGAGGTCTACGTTTAACTGGGAAACAAAAAGAAAGGGGGGAAAAAAGAAAAGCATGACATAAAATTTCTTTTGACCTAGATTTTCTTAGCAGTCTTCAGCAGGACTAATGCTTCACCGAATTTTGATTTGCTGTACATTCAGAGCTTTCAAAGCTGTCTCCTGAAGGAAACTACAGTACAACTTGAAGAAATATAAATTGCAGATTAACATGTCATTTCCTTCCAATTGAAAGGCTCTTCAGAGAGTACAGTGACAAAGTGGTCCCTGGGGCTTTCAGGAAAGGAATAAGTCTCTCCTTACTTCTCGTGAAAGACTCTTCAGACTACCTTATCTGTTCTGGTAGTCCCTGGGAAGTTATTGCTAGCATAGAGATTATACTTTAGGAGGAAGTTATTACTGCCTTTCCAGAAATTTGGAAGAACAAGTCTGGGATTTTCTGAAAAGCTACCTTACCTCAAATGCTTTACTCATTTTGGAGTTTCCCAAGTCTGAGCAGATCCTTCTTTTAATCCTTGTTAGGCATGCCATAGTGAGCTGCCTTCTGTAAGGCAAACCACATGAAGATGTGCCTAGCTTCTGCTAAAATAAGTAGTTTCAGTACAGCATACTCCCTTTCTTGGATTCATAATTTTCAAGATGGGTGTTCACAAATGCCATGTCATCCTTCTCTTCAAATGAAAGAGCTATACTTCTCTTCTTGTCTGGACAGTTTTGTGTCATATTGTCCAGAGCCCACCAGCCATAATAAAAAGCCATCAGAGTAAGGGCTTTGACCAAACAGTTAAAGAGCCTATTTCAGTCTTCCCAAAGCTCCAGCACCTTGCATATTGTTTTCTGTTTCAGAAGAGAATGCAGAAGATAGCATCTGATTTTACTAGACATCAGCATAGCACTCGGAAGAATAAATCTGATGCAGCTTATGCTTTTTGGTTTTATATGCAGGTACCTAATACAAGTCTTACTTTACTTCCAGGAAGCAATAGAAGCAAATCAATATATACAGATCTTAGACCTCTTTTTAGCATCTTCAGTGTATTCAGTTTTAATATTATTTAATATTTATCTGATGTCAGGTCTAGAAAAGCTGGTTATCAGCATAGCTGTGAGATCCCATGAAGTGCATACGTAAATGATTTGCAAGGGATATGGCTCTCAGAAGAAACATATATTATATTTGTTCTGCAAGTTCAGCCTGCCTCAGGCCCACTCTCTAACTACTGATCGTCCGCATTAACAGCTACCATTCTCTCATCCCTTAATGTCCTGTCACACCCAGTTTACTGCTTGACAGCAATTAGGACTACTTGGAAGGCCAAGCTTCCCCCTCGGCCTTGCCCTTCCCCACAATGTGTTCAGAAGTTACCTGAGCAAGATATAAGTAGAGGAAGTCTGACATTAGTTCTTCTCCATGCCACTTCATTTTTGCTACCCACAATTAGAGCCAGCACAGAAGGAAATGCAAGTAGCTTGATTCCTAAAAAAGCTCCAGCTGAGTTGCCTGTTTGCACACAATGGAGCTCTTCCAAGAATCCATTGACCCGCTAATTGATCTTTGGTACCTTTGCATATACAGAGGAGTAGGGTAATGTAGATGTAGATGGTTGGCTTGCATACCAGATGAGTGGTGTACAACTAGTCTATTAGCCAGCTAAATGGTGCTTGACCAGGCTTTGGGACTCCCCCCTGTCCCCATCCCCACATCCTGGATCTGGAGCACTCAGTGCCCTCTCTGGCTAGTCGAGGGCTGCATCACATTCAGGGCTGGTCTGGGATGGATTCCAGGATGGTACCTGCTCCAGCTGGTTGGACCCTCAGTGGGAAGAAGCCTTACTTCCCAGGCCCATGGCTACTACTGCAGGAACAAGCCATGGTGCTGGGCTTTACACAGTGCTGCCAGGGCTCCAGCACTCTTGCTTTCACTTGGGCGCTTGGCAGCCAAGCAGGTGAGGGTGGTACGTTCCCATGGCAGCAAAGTGCCTGGGTGAGAGCAGCTGCACTGGAGCCCCAGTAGCAATGCAGAAGGAAGCCTGGCACTGTGGGTGCTGGGCTGCCGTTGCAGGAAAAACTGTGGTGCTGGGCTTGCTCCCATGGTGCTGCTAGGGATTCAGTACCCTGACTCACCTGAACACTTTCCTGCCCCAGAAGGAAGGTTACCTAGCGTAGTCAGGGTTGGATCAAAGTCTGTGGACCAGATCACCTGGCAAGATCCAGCCAGCAAGCTAGACTTTTGAAACCCATACCATAAAGTTTTATCTGTCACGTGCTATGGACAGTCAAGTTCATTTTCTAATTTCTAGGTCCTTAAACACTACATCTCCATAGCTGCTGAGAAGGCAACGAGCCTTCAGCACTGCTTTGAGAAAGATGCTTGTTCACGTTATGGGCGGAAGTGCTTTATTTTGCATGGCTCCGCCAGTGAAGAAAAGCATTGTCAGTTGTCTCAGTAAGATGCTTAGGGCAAAGAAAATGGTCAAGATCTAATGACCTTTTTTGGGAATCCAAGTCCAGTTGAAAAACAAGAAGAGGTGCTAAATGAGGAAGAGATGCTAAGAAGTAGAGGCTGCATTCCCTTTATTTCAAAAATAGGCTATTGAAAATCAAGATGGTGAAGAAGACCCTGAAGGAAAAGGCCACATTGATTATAATCACGTTCACATTAACCCTCAGGTTTTAGTTTTTAAGTCTGATTTAAAAGTACCTGGAATCTCCTGTCAAACTTGCAACATAAAAAAAAAACATGGTTCAACAATGATCTCTGCTGAACGAAAAGCTGTCTGCCTAGCCTGTCAGTAAAGAACTGAAAAGAAGAATCTATGGTTGATCATTTCAGGAAACTGGTAAGTATCCTCCTAGCCTCTCAAAGGAAGTTCACAAATAATATGGATACATCTTTGGGATTTTAGATACTGATGTCACAAGGGATGGATATCTGGGCAAATTCAGTTGAAACCAAGTATAACTCTGGTGGCTTTACAAGATGACCCGACTCTGGGCTTCAAAACCAGGGCTTTTTGGAAGGACAAGCCAGTGTTTGGATGTGTACTACGTTGTAGGTGCATTGTAGGAATCCCATAGAAATCTCTTATCACCTTCACATAAAACCCTGATGACACTTTTACAGTCTTCTAGCAGTATGCAGGTTCCTGTCATAATTTTGATCTGTGAGCTAAAAGTTCTAGTAAATCCCTTTCAGCTTCACAGTGGGTGTGTCTACACATTCATTAATGCACAATAAATTTAGTACCTCCATTGTGAAGTACTAGAAAAAGGCACGTTAGCCTATTTTAATGTGCATTAGTGAAAGTGCAGTTTTCTTGTAACACTTTAATGTACATTAAAAGGCTAATGGTCATTAAAGTCCACATGTAGATGCGCCCAGCGTGTAGGTGTGTTCCTCTCTCCAGAAGTATCGTATCCACCTGCTAATCCCTTATCCAAAGAGGTTTCAGAGCTTGTAAGGTTCTCAATGAAACCTTAGTTACTTGTTCTGACAAAGATGGTAGTTATCTGACCAGGCCTCCAACTCCAAGTTCACAACAGATGTCATCATATAGAAGTAGTATTGCTGCTCTCCCAACAACATCCTGAAGAAATAGAAGTGCAGATGTTAGATGTGGACAGACCCTACTGAAGAATGAAGTGTATGTGAAAGAAGCATCCGTACGCTCGGGTACAACTTTTCTTGTTATGAAAACAACGCTCATTATATGGGCGAAGAGTTGAACCCTGTTAAGCTGCTACAGAAACTTGTCCTGCCATACGTTTTAGGCCACTATGGAGTTAATATCTTCATATATTCTGATAGAGTGTTTGTGGAAAAGAATTGCACCATGGGATGCCCCAGTACACCTTACAGTCTTCACGGGTAAAGTAAATCCTCCTTCCACCCTTTACTGCTTTTGACATCCCACAGTGAAGACTCTGACATGGAGGGGGCTGAGAGAGGGAAAATTCTGTCTAACCTGTGAATTTTCATTCCAGGACCTTCCATGTCAGACAGTCTGAGTTCCCCTTGGAGGCATTATGTCTAGTTTTTCCCCCCACCCTATCCCTCATCCTTATTGCTTGCTTTTTGACTAATTTCAAAAGAAGAGAATGTTCCAGGAAACCCCTGATTGTCATTTCAGGGCTCAGGTAGAGAGGGATAGCATTCAGTGGCTCTTGAAATATATATTATATAGTTAGTATTTTTCAGCTTTGGAAGCTGTCATTCTGGAGAGCTCTTCCTGAGAGGCAGTTCTAAGTCCAGGTTCAGAGCACAGATCAGATCTACCACCAGTTGCCATGAAGATGGGGAACAGAAATCTCACTGTGAAGACACTGTCTGACATGAAGGGTTCTAGAATGAAAATTCGGAGGTAAGACAGGATTTTCCCTTTCACCATCCCTATGGGAATAAATTATACTGCCCACTAGGAGGATTGTACTGCTATAACAATGTTGTGTTTGAGCAATTAAAGAGGTACAACTTTTGTATGGTGACAAATCTCTATGCGAGTTGCCAAGTCTGGCAGGTTGTAGTGGCATGTCTGGGATCTAATCTCTCCCCAAAATTGCATGTCCTCCCATGCACATATGGAAGGATGCGCAATCAGGAAACAGATTCCATCATGCTGTTAAGTGTGAACGTGTGCCAGGGGCCTGAGTCTTGGTCTTTTGCACCCAATGTAAATTTAATTATTTATACAAAGTGGAACAGCTCCAGTCAGAGCAATTAACTGTAGCCTGGCGGTTATTTGCTCACATCTGTGATGTGTAGGAGCCAAGATCAAGGTTTTGCTCTCCCTGATTTAAGCTAGGGACTTGAACTGGAGCCCTCCACGTGATAGGTAGATGATCTATCACAAGGCTATTGACTGTTCTAGCTTTGCTTTCTGTCTCATGATTTTTTTCCCCAAAAAGTTCAGATGGTCATAGCTTTGTTCCACTGAAGAATGAAAACAAACTCTGAAACCTTGAAGTTTTTTCAAAATCAGATTCCCCCCAGTCTTAGTTAGTATCAGTGTTTTGAAGGCAGTTTATATGGTAACAAGCAGTTACAGCAATAAAGCTGTAAGTTACATTAAGTCACTGAAATCACTGAGGTTCTGCATAGGTGCAGGCATCTGCACAGTATGGCTACCTATCAGGTGCAAGTCCATATGATTTTATATGAAGTAGCAAGTCTCATGAATTCTTTTAATTACCCTTCTTCCTCACCACAGACCAGATCTCATGCTGTCTTATATTAGATATTTTAGAATGTTTAACATTTTAAAATTAAATATATTATTTTACTTCAAATAACTAGATAAAAATACCCAAATGTACTTTAGTTAAAATTTTTTTTTCATTTAATCTATTTTATTGGAGTTAAATTGAAGTTACAATGGCAGAGAAATGCCTGCTGAAGTTCTGTCAGTGTCTAGAATCAAAAAAGAAAACCAATTTTGAATGAATATCAAAAAGCAACAAATTGACCATAGTTCAGATACTCCTACTTAACCTTTTAAAGAGGTCATTGTTAATTAAATTAATCTCTGCATTATAAAAATCTCTTGTGGTAAAACATTTTCCTAGTTTACAAAAAAGCACATGGTCAGGTTTTATTGTTCTGTGAACTGTGCAGCTGCCTTTTCAAAGCATTCTCTTGTTTTAACATTGCAAACAAATACCAGCCTGCTTATTGAGCTACCAGCTGTTGTAACTTGGATTTTTGAGGAACACAGCTAATGCCTTTATTACCTCTTGTTTTAGTGCTCATGATCTCACAAAATGGGATCTGTTTAGTAACTGCTACAGATTACTGCGGACTGGAATTGAGCATGGAGCTATGCCAGAACAGGTACAGTTAGCAACATGTGCATTGTATCACTTGGGGGAATTAAGCTTTGTAAAAGGAAAATCACAGGGAGGAACAGGGTTATGCAGTAGCCTTTAATTTTCTAAGACCACTGTTTAAATTATACGTTTTAGTCATGCAATGAAATTAATTTGGGGTTTAATTAAACTTTTATTGTGGTGAGAGACAGGTCTGGGAGTTGGAAACTTGGATTCTGTTCTTGGCTCTAAAGCAGACTCATTGTGCTACTGTAACTAAGCCACTTACCTTCTCTGTCTCAGCTTCCTAAGCTATAAAATGGAAATTATATTATATGCTCAACTATGAAAAGTCCTGTGTAAGTATTAAATATGATTATGATTATATTAGTGGCCATACTGGTATAATTCTTCATTACAGTTATAATTATCATAAACTAGCCTTCTATTTTGGAGGTAACATGGGTGTTCTTAATAGCTAGGAAGTAACAAAATATGAGCAGTAGTTTTGATTAATTTTCCTAACGCAGCTCTCCTACCTAACATAAATCTCAGCCATCTTTTCTTGCCTTGAACAATAGCTGCAAAATGTTGGTCATATATCCATGATGTAGAATATGAACTATAACTTTAACATATGAAGGAAAGTATTCACTTCATTAAGGTTTTGTGGCAAAGGTTTTTATTTAATAGCTGTGTTTTTCTTGGGATAGAATTCTCATGTAAGGTGACTGTGAAGTAGAAACCCTGCTGCTAAACGCTCCCTCCAATTTTTCCCAAGGAAAAAAATATTCCACCTGAAATTTAGTGGAAATTTAGTTCAAGTATTCCCTAGCGATGGAAAGAGAAATTCCTATTATTCACAAAGGGGGGGCAGGTTCTTTGGAAAACGATATTCCAAAGGTGGGTTAGGTTAGAAGCTCAAAGACGCGATGATGGAATTGCTTCCTCAACAGCTTCATTCCCTATTTCTTGGCCCCAGTTTGCCAGAACTGCTCATTGCAGTTCTCCTTGTGGAAGGCTGACTTCTATACCCCACTCTATGTCCACATGGAAGACAGGGCTGTAAGCAGGACAGCTCTGAGCTCTGTCACCCTCTGTTGTTTCCTGCAGCTGCTGCTAAGCAGAGTAGTGCAGGATGGGAGAGGCATCAGGCAATGGTTGACGCACTATTTTGAGAAAAATTCACAGGTTAAATTTCTTACTCCTACCTGTAATCCATAGGAAATTTAAGGAAGCATTGTGATCTTACAGATAAAGCTATCTCTCTGCTAAGTTTTTGCATGCATTCAGACTTTTGCCAACAGAGGAGGTAAAAACTGCTCCTTAATTTCACTGAATTAGCCAATAGTTAAGATTGTATCTTTGAAAATGAGAAGCACCAAGTAGGAACTATTATTGCCTTTTTCTGATTTTCAGCTAAATTTTAGACTTGCCCCTGATGTTTCCAGTGTTTTGGGATTCTTTGTGTTCCCTCTGTTGCAGATAGTTGTTCAGGCACTGCAGTGTTCCCATTATTCAATTCTCTGGCAGCTGGTGAAGATCACTGAAGGCTCTCCCTCAAAAGTAAGTAATGGTTGTTCCTGCCTAGGAAGCTGTTCCTGAAGAATTTGAATTTGCTTAAACAGTAGATGCATCAGACCTCATTCTCTGTGTCCCTTTTTTATGTTGATTTTTGAATTGGGAAGTCATGTAATCCACTTCATCAAGTTCACAGAGGCCTGTGTTAGGGATACAATATATACCGAATGAGTATGCATGACAGTTTGGGCAATGACACTGATTTGTACCATTGCCGGTCATGGAATGCTTACATAATTGTATAAATGTAATGATATGTAATTTATATTTCCTGTCATTTAATTTTATCTTCAGTGTTCTAGGGGCAGTTGTAAATTTGCTAGCAGTCGAAGTTACAGTTGTAATAGGGTGGGGGGTACGTTACAGCTATATTATATGTCAGTCTCTCACCCTTCCATTTTTTTCCTACACCTTATGGGCATGGGCCACACAACACTTAGAATGATTTAAATGGAGTCATACCAGTTCACTGTCCCTTTCAGCATCTGCTCTCTGCCACTGTGTGACACAGGATACTGGGCATGATGGACCTATGGTCTGACTCAGTAAATGGTAATTCTTATGTTTGTATATGTTCCAAACCTGAAGTAGTTAGAATACAAGCCTGTTGAACTGGTTTGAATCCACCAGAATGGTTCAAAACTGTACCTGGAAAATCAAGTACCGTTTTGAATTAGCTCAATGTGAATGGTTCAGACTTATGCATGGGCACCAAATGTTCTGTAAGACGGGTCTGGTTGGTACTTTAGGCATCAGCAGTGACTCCTCACCCCCACTGCTGCACTGGCTGCTCTGGTATGCAGACAGAACTCTTCTGCCCATTTTTTCCCTTTTGTTTGAGCCCCCTTGCCCTGCTTGTCCAATAAACGTGATCTTTTTAACAGTGAACTGTATCCTCACTCCCTACTTGACCATAGCCCCTCATCCTGCCCCCCAGAACCCCAGGGAACCAAAAAATATGAGTCCAAGCATTTCGCCCAGCCCAAGTCAGGCAAGCACACCGCAGATTTCTGTCAGTTTCAGGTTACTGATGTGTATTGAACTCATGCTTAGGAGAGAAGAGACAGTTCTCCTGATCACAGGTCACCCAAAGCGTGGGTGCAGGCACTCCCCCCATACTCATCCACTGTGAGGCATGCTGGTCTGGGTGCTCCTAGCCCTCCTGTTGGAGCCAGAGCACTTTATACAATTTTGTGCCAGGTCCTAATCAGTAATATTTGGGAATGGTTTCAGTTATTAAGTGTCTGTCTGTACTCTGTCCTGCAATAATTGCAAAATGTTTCCCAACCCAGTGACATTTTGGAATGGTTCAGTGCTTTTATGTTTCTGTCCCCTATCTTAACTCTTTTGCTGAAGCAAAACCTAGGGATTTCTTGTTTTCAGGACTTTTCAGAAAACATTGCACTGAATTAAACCTATATGAAGTGCTTGTACTTCCAAGTCAGCTGCAAAGAGGGAATGCCATGCTGTTTCTCCATTAAAAAGAAACAGGAAAAGGAGTGTGAAGGACTCCCAGTAATTTCCACGATTTTCTCCTTGTAATTTTTATTTTGTTTTAATTTAATTTTAGTCTAACGTACCAATTCATATGTTTAACTGCTTTAAATCAAAGAGTGTTTGCATTCCTGTCGCTCTTTGAGAGATCATGTGCAATATAAGTTCATTCTATACTTAGAAGCCCTAATTAACATTTTGGTTTTAGGAGCTTCTAATCTTTCTGTTTTAATCCTTGGAATTTTCCCTGTCTATATGCTGATACTAAAAATACAAGAGTGGAACTATTATTATTTTAATGGTGGTTTGCATTTACCTCCAGAATGGCACAGATATTACATAAGGTATGTTTGCACATTCATTATTAGTGCTACAAAGTTCTGACGGCCAGCCAGATTTTGGCTACTTGTGAGAGGGCTCCCCTCAGTGCCACAGAGAAGTTAGTTCCTCTTTGAAAGCGGACATTTTTTGACAGATCTGCCATTTTTGAGGCAAGCCAAACAGGGTGAATGTGTGCACAGTTACTTTTTTTCTAGCACTTGAAAGGGCTCTAAAAATGTAACGTGTGCATGTACCTTTAGATTCTCTGAGTTTTACTTTGCCTGATCAGATGATTAGGAGCATTATGTTTTCTTCATTGCAGCGCCAGAGATAACACCACTTATCTGGTGATTTCTGCATATCTTTCCATAAACCCCAGCATTGCCAGCAACAGAAAGCTGGATAAAGATAAACATGTTGAGTTGAGACCAGCTGGAGCATTCCCTGCTTGTGTGTCTGCAAGGCATCAGATTTGGGGTGCTGTCTGCCTTCCCCTCCTTTTGGAAACGATTTTGCCAATGTTCTTTTGTCATGGGTTGGAACTACCACAGGCCAGAAAGCATTAGGAATTATTCAGTTCAGTTATGTGATCTAGTTCCATCCTGTCCAACCCAGGTGTTGCCAAAGTAATGCATACCATCATTATCTTTTAGGTTTAACTGTTATGGCCCATTAAATGTGGTAATGAAGTCAAACAGACAAAATAAGCTTCAGTTAGTAAAAAAAAAAAAAAAAAAAAGTGCCAAAACCCATCTGTTGAGTAATACAGACAGCTATGAACACATTGCCTAAGTGCTCTACCCTCTGCATTGACTCCTTCTCACATACAGAGCCAAATTCAGGATCTTTGTCTTACTATTCAGAACCTCCATGGCATTGTCCCAGGATAACTTAAGAGATTGCCTTTTCCTCTGTGACCATGATCTCCTGTAGCAGCTGTGTTCCACCAGAATTATGGAACTATTGACCAGGGAGAGAGTCCTAAATGTGGAACTCATTCCCAGAGAGACAGAAAAGGTCACCAACTTCACAGCTTTCAAAACTATCTACAAACCTTATTTAGGTGTTCTTGGAATAGATCTTCACGTACACAAAGAGGGGGATGACAGAATGAAATTATTCTACTCGTCAAGCAACTACCTTGGGACCAAAATAAGTCAGAAAGGAAAAGATGCACAGGGCAGCATCCTATTTTACTTTATATGCTTAAAGGGCAATTATCTGGCCACATAGGTGGCATTTGTGGCACATACGCGGAGTTTTGGATTCTGTTCCAGTACAAGGAGACATAGAATTGCTCTTCACACGCACCTGCTGGAAACATTAAATAGAGGAGGCTGAAACAAAAGCAGTGGCTCTCCCTCACCCAGGAAGAGACCCAGGTTTAGCTCCTCAACAAGATGTTTGAACTTGTATTGCCAGCATAAAGCCACAAGTTAGGCGTTATACAGGTCCTTATCCAGCCTAACCTTGGTGCTGCTGCGCTGCACCTGAGATTTAATAGTAATGTAATAAAATGAATGGATAGCAGTGGGAAAGTTTCTGCCCGTTTGGGAGCAAGCGCCCAGGCTAGAACCTGGGTGAGGAAACATGATTATAATAATAAAAATCTCGGACATTATTTTTCCTTTTGCATTTTGTGGCCAGAAAATGAGACTGGAGATGGGAGTAGACTTCTATGCATGGGGTGGGTGGGAGGGGGTCATGCCTTTTTCCCCCACTGGAAAAGTGGCAGGAAAGAAAACAAAAAACAAAATGTTATAGCCTTCAGGCCCTGTACTGAGCTTATGAGCATTCATATGAAAGAAAAATATGGCTCCATAAATATGGAACAATAAAAAAGATAGGACTTCAGTGAAGTCAGTATCATGGCAGTGTTTAAAGAAGGAAACAGGAAGAGCCAGGTAACAACAGATATGTCAGGATGAAAAGAATCGCAAGCAAAAGCTTGGCATGACTGCTACAGGACTTGATCAGTAGAGTCAAAGGGAAAAAAACAAAATTTGTGCCAATTAATATGATTTTCAAGAAAAATAAACAATTTTGTTATTGTTCTTAACTAGACTGCATATTTAGCTAATAAAATTGAATGTTGACATAATATAGTCGAATATTCTCTCCTCTAAGACATTAGAACCGAACAACATGCTGATTAAATAAGTCAGAATGTATAAACTCAGCATGATCCACATTCAGTGGCTGAAAAACTGGTAACCCGAAAGATCAAAAGCTAGTTATACATGAGGAATCATCATGCAGTGCAGTTGCTTCTAGTTAGATCAGAGAGGGATCTGTTCTCAGCTGTTGCATGTAGGAACAAGAATGCAGATGTCTTGGAAAGCAGTTACTCAGAAAAGCACTTGGAGCCAGATGCTGTTCCATCTGTTAGGTGCCTGAGTGTTTTTCAGTGTACAACCCTATTCCATCCTGCTCGAATCCCTAAAAGCTTAATTCAAAAGGTGGGTGGGCCTTCCCTCTCCTCATTGCTTTTTTGCAGTTTCATTTTAAGGCTAAGATGACAGCATGTTACAAAAATAGATGCATTAATGGATTCTTAAGGACTCAAACAGGGTGGAATAGGATTATACTTGGGTGCTTAAATCCATGTTGGCATCTAAAAGGGGGAGTAGGATCTGCCGGTTAGTGGCTATTAGGGACCATTGTCACTAACTTAACATGAGTTCTCAGTGGTATGTGGTGACCAAAGGGGCTACCACAATTTTATGTTCCACACATAAGTGGAATGAGGTGCCTAGTGCTGTCTTAGTCCACCCTGATTATATTAGCAAGGAAAACTGAGTAGGAGGAAGAAGGTGATATGACCTGGATACATGACACTGATAAGACTGTTTTTGGAGTATTGTGTCCAGATCTGTACACCACATTTCCAAAGTCTATTGAAAAGCCGGAAAGGATTCAGAGGTTTACCTAAAATTAATTTGTGGACTTGCAAACCTGTCTTTTTAAAGAGATGATGAAGGAATAGAATATATTTGGTTTATCTAAAAGAATGTGAAGAAAAAATTTGATCATGGACATACCCATGCAAAAGATGTCTGACACTTTTAGGTATTTTTCTAGCAGACAAAGCATTAATACGATCCATTGACAAAAAGCTTCAGTCAAAAAACCTCCAGATAATCATGCTTTTAACTGTAAGGGTAATCAATAATTGGAACAGTTTAGCAAGTAGCATGGTAGAGTTGCATATTTAAACTTGTATTTAATTTATTTTGATTAAGAACCCATGCCTCTGCAAAGTACATGCCTATAGTTCAAAAAGTTATTAGGCTTAATGCAAGAATCACTGAATTAAATTATTTAGCCTATGTAAAGTCAAGGTGGAAAGGGGACATCTTTTAGGAAGGGAAAGCTCCTTTTAGTGGTGATTCCAGGTTTGTGAAAGAGCTTCTACCTTCTCTGTATAAGCCTCCAGTAAAGAAGATGATTATATACCAGTGGTAGGAAATAGAGAGCCTCAGAGAAGCCTGCTTCTCTAATGGCAGTAACAGGCCATCTGCCATTTATTTGGGTTACCTCTGGATGATGTCAGAAAATTTGACAGATTACTAGCTGGCAAAGGTCTGGAATATAATTCTCACAGAAAAGCTCTCAGATAATTTAAAAAAAAACAAAAACAAATCCTAGAAATGTCAGTGTTTTGATTTTATTTTGTTGTTGTGTGGGCCCCGGCCCTCAGCCCCTTTCAGTAAGTGTCCCATGCCGGACCGAGGCAGCGCACTCATGGACCGCTGCTTCTTAGAGGGAACATTGTTGTGGGGGGTTCAGTTTTAAGCAAAAGCATGTTCAACTACAACCAAAAGACTGGGTACATTTTAAACATGTATCTTTGTTAATAAGTTGGGTACACTTCCCTTTTCGCCTGTATAGGATTTTTTTGTATTCTTATCATTATGCTTCAGCATCCCGTGCTTTGTTTTGATTTCATTTTTAAGTATTTTGCTGACTTTCCTTGTTATTCCTGAATGAGTCTTTAAAAAGTTACAAGTTGAAACATCACAGTGTAAGTGCAGAGCCCTTCTGAATCTATTGGTCCTGTTATCCAAATTCAGGTTCATCAGTTTTCCTGGATCAATCAGTTTACCTACTCATCTTCCTGTCATGTATTCCCAAAGAATCTTTGCTTCTCCAGTCATCCAGACCTCCCTGCTCCCCAAATCATTAATTTCTACTTCCTGGATAGTATTGCAGCAGGTTTCAGTGTGTTGAGTTTTTTTTACAGAGCAAGCTTGCTTCCATGCTTTGCTTTCTCCAGACAGGGTAAACAACTGTTGTTTGTATTTAACAGACTTTTTATATTCATTCGGAATGAACAGTCCAAAATTCTGGAAATCTGCCAAACAGGTTTAACTTTGCTATTAAAAATTTTCAAAGTATAACTAAATATAAACATTTGGGTAATTATAACTGGTATCTATATTTCATAAAATCCCAGGAATATGTGGTATGTTATTGTCTATTATTAAAATGACATGTATGACTTATTGCCAGCCCCATGCCAAGGATCAGGGTCCCATTGTGTTAAGTGTTCAACAAGCAACAAAAAGGCTATCCCTTCCTAGATTGCTCCGTGTTTTCATTTAATTGGCTCTCCATTTTTGCTTGGCAGGGTATAGGCTTGAATGGTATGTAATTATCTGCCCCCTCTTTTTTTCTTTTCTTGTCCTGACAAACTATTATTATTTAATGTTATTCCTATTTTAATGTTTATTTCAGGAGGATTTGCTGGTTTTGAGGAAAACTGTGAAATCCTTTCTGGCTGTCTGCCAGCAATGTCTGTCCAGTGTCCACACTTCAGTCAAAGAACAGGTAAAAGAAATGGTGGTCCCATGTTCTTTACAAAAGTTTGATTGTTGAACCATAGTAAGACTCAAAAAGGCACTTGTTATACAATGCTTGTGATTAAACAATTAGCTGTGTGCTGTACTTGTCCAGACACTGAGCAAACATTAACAAAGGCTCCAAGTATCATGGCATACAGTCAGAACATAAATCATCCTTGGTATAACTATACTGAAGACATGACATTGTTAATTGATTGTTTAGAGTGGAACAATAATTCATGTTTTGTATTCAATAAAACCCAATATCTTAGTGGTACATACTGGGATAGTACCCCACTTTTGTGCATGTACCTAGCTGGGGAGGGTAATAGAGAACTCTGGTATTTTGTGTGTTGCAAGACATTGGTTTCAGCAAGGTAGTATTTTACACTGCCCCAACACAAGAAGCATCTCCTACTAACAGCTCTTTTCTTATAATTGAAGAATTCCCAGAAGCCCAGTAAGATTTTAAGTTCAGCTGTTGCTGTGCAAAAATCTCTCTCTTTAGAAGCAGACATATCGTTCTGAAGATTTTTTTTTTCAGATGGATCTATTTATTAAAATCACAAAATGTACAAGAATTGTATCTGGCGAGTTATTTTAGTTCTCAAAGCTGATCTCATTGCAACTCCAAACAAATTGATTGGGGGTGGAGGAGGGTACCATGCAGTGGCTTTATACATGTAACTGCAGTGATATAAATGAACTAACTCACCCCAGCTTTGACACTGTATGGAGGCTTAAAGTTAGAATGGTTTTGCTGCACTTGTATCACTGCAGCCTCATGCACGCCTAACTGTTACAGCTGCTGTCTGGCTCAGAGCAGCAGCTCCCCCTCCCCTTTGGAAACTGCTCCAAGTACACATTTGTTCATACATTGCCTGTGTGAATGGTGGTTGTATGGCTAAGCAGCAGATTTTCATGCTTTAGTGTGACTGTCCAGTATCATATTTTAAATATTGGGAAATGCCCTACCTGCCCAACAGGTGGACAGTGCTAGTATATGCTACTTTAAACACTGAAATAAAATAAAGTATATATCTTTTTATCAAGATGTCTTGCAGTATCTTCAGAAAACATTATCAATTCCATTTGATAAGACCAGTGTTCCATGAAAACTAAACTGATTTGTACTGTCTGCTGTCACCATTTCATTTTTCTCTGGTTGCATTCCCATATCAGGAATTTGCAGGGTTTTGTCCAGGATTGACACCAGGATAATCAGCTCATAGTTAGCTTCCGTAAATATTAGCAAATATTACCTTTTTTTTATAGTCCTGTCAGATTTCCAGTGTTCCAAGATTTGCTGAGTATCAACATAAATGGCTCAGAGATGTCCTTAACTAATTATTTAAAAATTCTTGGATGAATGGTGCTCTTCCCCCTGCAGACTTAAAATGTTTAACTTTACTAGTTGCTACTTAAAATCCTGTATCATTACTGTTTTCATAGAATATCTTTGATAACCACTGTGGCTAAATACAGGCAGTCAAAAAGCCTAATGTTAGTCTAAGCTGTGTAGATAGAACCAATAAGCAAGTGAACAGACATTCACTTTTGATTCCAGAAATGCAGCCACATGCATGCAGTGACCCAGGCCAGAAGATGGGGACATAAAGCATATCTCCCGGCTCAGCTGGAGCAGACAGCTTTGGCCAAAGCTAGCCCACTCATCCTGCGACTGGGAGGCGCAAAGCATCCTGAGATGGTGGGGGACTGTGATTTAACTTGAATCTGGAGGGGATCTGGGACAGAAGTTCAATATACCCATTTAACCTAAATCAGTTAAGTCTGATACTACATCCATCCAGGTTTACTTTAAACCAGTTTCAGCCATTTTGGAAGCAGTTTACGTGCCCTGAATTTCTGTTGTGTTACAGATTTAAACTGGTTTCCAATCACAGCTGAAGGCACAGTCATGCCTGACTAAACCAGCCCAGTCAGATGTCTGTCTAACCTGCTCTTGAAAGTTTCCAGGTGTGAAGTCTGACTATTGCCATATGCAGAGAATACTGCCACCTCTGTACTCCTATGGATATTCCTGTATAACTGCAGCCAAAGATTACATTACCCCTTTTTACTCTCCCAGCTTTTCATTGGGTGCTAATACTCCAGTTGGTTCCCTAACCTGCCAGTCCTTTTCCTAAATAGTGTCTCATAGCCTGTAACTGACCTGGATTCCTTGATGCATTATCCTGCACTTGTTATGTATAGTAGGACCCAGATTTTTTTGTGTCTGAATAGTTTGCAATCTGTTTAGTTAGCAGTGATTGCTAAATTAAGAATAAACCACTCAGCTGTTGGCTGCAGCTTTTACTGCAAAGGGCACCACTTCTCCAGTCACCTGGAATGTGTCAAAAGTTTCATGTAGCTGATCAGAGAAGTGCTGCATTTAAAAATAAAAACCTCAGCAATCGATCAAAATACATCCATGCCCACACACAGCTGGTTGCAAACCCTTACTGGTTAGGATACTAGCACTGCAAAGAATCTGGGTTTGATTGTACCTTAACTTACTAAGCAGTCCAGATTGCTCTGTATCAGTGATCTGACCTGATCATTACTTGCCATCCTGCCAAGTCTCTGTCATCCACAAACTTCATTAGCAGTGATTTATACTTTCTTCCAGGTAGTTAATAGAGATGCTTTATAGGACTGGGCCAACAGCTGCTTCCTGCAGGACTTGACCGGATCCATCATCATGAATGATTCCTCAAAGTTAATGTATTTTGGGATTGATCTGTTGGCTGTCTTTTAATCCATTTAATATATGCCATATTCATTTTTGCTGTTTTCTTTCAAAAGGACAGTAGTGTCTTTGGACTTCTTCCTAAGGCTTTAGCTGAAGTGCTAAGAGATTTCTGCATGAACCATACTGTGGGTATTGCTTCCTAAACAACATGCCCACTCAGGGGATAGTAGGAGCCACCTCTTAAACAGGAAGATAGCATATATGTAAATAGAACTTAAGTATTTAGGAAATTGCCTAAACCAGTAGTGTCCAATGGAGATTAAAGCCAAGAGAACTGTCACCTCACTCTGAAGGTTCTTAGAGTAGATCATGGTATATACTAATCTGTGCTTTGCTTTAGCTAAAGTCACAGCTTCTTTAATGTAAGCCTTAGTATATCCCAAACAGATGAAGACACTTCTGTAATGCACGTTAGAAATATATTAATTTTGGAGATTCATAGTCATTTGCACGTTCACTTAGCACTACTCACTGCATCCCCATTTCAACTAAACATTTAAGTGTGTGTGTGAATATATCTTTATTTAGCAAAGCACATAAGTATGCATTTAACTGCAAGTGCAATCTTTAAATCGTGTTGAAATCAATAGGAATTCAAGTATGTGTTCAAATGCTACGCTGACTAGAAATGTTCTGTGGAATTGGTGCCTGGATTTACTTCCTGTTCAGGTGGTAAGTTTGGGAGAGCCATGTTACAACAACAGCTAGGACAGGAATTCTGCAATTCTAAGTGAACACAGTTGGCTATGAGATTCCAGGATTCAGCCACCATGGAATTAGTGTTCCTCCCCAGTGTGGAAACAGAGAGATCCCCTTGACAGACCTAGTTACTAATAACCAAGCTATCTGTTGTTTCCAGAAAGTCGGTGCCTAAAAGTACCATGCATAAATCATTGACAAATTTGCATATTAAAGAACAGGCTGAGTTAGATTTTGTGCAAGAATGTAAGCTTCCATAGCTGCCTTCAGTAATTTTTTATCTGGAGCATATATAGGCAGCTATATAGAATTATCAGCATTACTTTACATAGAATTGCTGCTGGGATGTAAATTCAGAGCAAGACTCAAGGCCAAAAGAAATTTCATGAGTTTCAATAAAGGATAAGTGCAAAGTCCTGCACTTCGGGTGGAAGAAGTACAGGCTTGGAACCAACTGGCTAAGCAGCAGTTCTGCAGAAAAGAAACTGGGGTTTACAGTGCACAATAAGCTGGATATGAGTCAACGGTATGCCCTTGTTGCCAAGAAGGTAAATGGCATCCTGGGCTGCATTAGTAGGAGTGTTCCCAGCAGATCAAGAGGAGTAATTACTCCCCTCTATTCTGCACTGGAGAGGCCACATCTGAAGTACGGTGTCCAGTTTTGGGCCTCCCACTACAGAAAGGATGTGGACAGGTTGGAGATAGTCCAACTGAAGGCAATGAAAATGATTAGGAGGCTGGGGCATGTGACTTCTGAGGAGAAGCTGAAGGAACTGGGCTTCGTTAGTGTGCAAAAGAGAAGACTGAGGGGGGATTTGTTAG
The DNA here is from genome assembly GCF_001723915.1 of Gavialis gangeticus. Lineage (NCBI taxonomy): Eukaryota > Metazoa > Chordata > Crocodylia > Gavialidae > Gavialis > Gavialis gangeticus. Next base: position 65,872,683 of record NW_017728995.1, read on the forward strand.
CAGCCTTTAACCACCAGAAGGGGGGTTACAAAGAGGATGGAGTTAGTGGTGACAGATGACAGAACAAGGAGCAATGGTCTCAAGTTACAGCAAGGGAGGTTTAGGTTGGATATTTGGAAAAACTCTCTCACTAGGAGGGCGGTGAAGTACTGGAATGGGCTACCCAGAGAGGTGGTGGAATCTATCCTTGGGGGTTTTAAAGTCCTTGAGGTCCCTTTCAGCCCTAATTTTCTATGGTTCTATGATTTGCTTAGTTAGCAATATACTTAGGCCTATTTCCAGATTATGAAGCTACCTCAAATTTGTTTGTCTTCTCATCATGTTGTTTAATTTTGGATGTCTGTAGTTTTTCCAGTCTGTTTTTCTGAGAGGTAACTTTACTTTTGTTTTTGTTTTAATTTTTGTTATATTCCTTTAAATCTAGGACCAACATGAAATTCTACTTTTCATCTAGGTTTCCTGCCTGTTTTAACATTTTTACTTTAGGGCTGCAGTATAGTCAAGTGAACTGAGCTCAGACAAACTCTGTCAATAGCCTCCCAAGCCAGCCTTGAGAAGAAGAATGTCTACTCTATTGTCATAGCTATAAAATGGGAATAATAATACTTTGCGTAAACTTTGAGAAGTACAGGTAAAAGTCAGTTTGTAAGAGCTAGGTAATGTTTCTATTGCTTCTCTGTTGCCAATTAACAGAAACACCCCTAGAATTTTAGAGAGTCAGTGCAGGGATCTTTCACTACCTGTGAAAGAAGCCATTGTTGCCAGATCATCCCTGCAGATAGCTAAACGCAACATCTGGTTGGAATACTTTTGTTCTTGTAAAAAAAAATAAATAAATTACAGGTGTTTTGTTTTAGTAGAAAGAAACTAAAAGTTTAAGCTAGTGAGTACAAGGCGGGGGGGAAGGGGTTGAGGCAATTTTTACCTGGTGTCTGGTGCCTCTGGAGAGATGTCAGACAACATATACAGGTTATATACACGCAACCTGCTTACTCCATGGTAAATTACCTTTACTGTGTAGTAAATCATTCAAATCTAGAGTAAAGTTACCCACTGAAAAATTATTGGTAATTTTATTACGTGGGAAAGATACCACATGGAATGTATAAATGCATCTAGTTCCTTACTCAGTTTTATCCTGGGGTGGCAGTTTACTCAATGCAGTCCGGCTCCTAAAACCTCCTGCAGAGTCTATTTGGGAAAGGTCATCATGGCTAGGGACAGAAATTATACATGAACTGGTATAAGTGATTGGAAATGGGTTCAAAATCTGTAACGCAACAGAAGTTCAGTGCACATAAACTTTCAAAATGGCTGAAACTGGTTTAAAGTAAACCTGGATGGATTTAGTAGCAGACATAACTGATTTAGGTTAAATGGGTATATTGAACTTCTGTCCCAGATCCCCTCCAGATTCAAGTTAACTCACAGTCCCCCAGCATCCCAGGATACTTTGCACCTCCCCTGCAATCCTTTCCCCCGTCCCCCTCATCGCAAGGTGGGCAGGCTAACTTGGCCCAAGCTGTCTGCTCCAACTGAGGTTGGGGGGAGTGCTTTAGTGCGCCCGCACGTATGTTCCACCCCTGCACAGTGCCCCCCCCGGCTTATGATCTGGGCCACAGCAGGCATGTGACTGCATTTCTAGAATCAAAAGTGAATGTCTGTTTGTTTGCTGATTGGTTCAATCTATGAAGCTTAGTCTAACCTGCAAAGATTGAATCGATTTAGCCTTGGGCTTTTTGACTGTCTATCTTTAGCCCATGTTTCTGCTCCTTACTACGAAGTAAATTTACTACAAGTAAAGCCCAGAGTAAATTAGACCATAGTAATTGTGTTACATGTCTGCCCCCATAGAAGCCAGAGGTATAAAACTACAATTCTGAAACTTCTGTGACCCTCATTGACATAACATACATGTCAGATCATCACCACTTACTCATTGTGACAGTAGGGTAATTGATTACTGGTTGGTCTGAGGGAAATGTCTGGAGATATTTCTAGTATATAATATTTGCAGAGGCTTTTAATCATATGAATACGTTATTTTGTCTTTCAGGCTTTCATGCTGCTCTGTGATCTCTTGATGATTTTTAGCCACCAACTCATGACTGGAGGCAGGGAGGGTCTCCAGCCTTTGGTATTTAATCCTGACTCTGGTCTTCAGTCTGAACTCCTTAGCTTTGTGATGGACCATGTCTTCATTGACCAAGATGACGAGAACCAGAGCATTGGTACGCTATTATGTGTTATACTTGTCCTCTCTCGCTAGACACACAAAAGAATGTTAATATACTGAAATGTGTCCAGTGATGTTCTCCTGTCATTTCCTCTTCCCTAACTCGTTTTGCAGGTTGATATAAGACAGTGATTCTCAACCAGGGTACCATGACACTACTAGGTTTACAAACATGCTTCACAAGATAAACCCAGAGTTTTCAAATAGAAATCCTTAGTTTGTAGTCTTTGAGTTCTTTGCAACAGAAAAACTGCTCTATTCTTGTGTAGTTAAAGAGAGTTAAAACTAAGAGCTGGCATTTTCTAAGGGGTGCCTTACATCTATCCAGAGTAGCCTGGAGTCTGTAAAAGGTTGAGAACTACAGATGTAGGGTTTATAATTCTGTACACTATATAACAAGTAATGGTATTGAGTTGACATCCTAAGGAGAGTTGTTTTCATTCAGAGGATATGGGAGTGTGTAAATTGACATAATTATATAGCTGTAACCGATCTTCCTTTATTGTTGTATGTTTTTCTTAATGCACCTGTGTTTTATACCACAACCCTAAACCAACAGTAGGATATTTCATAACTTTTTTATAGATGTCCAGGAACTTCAGACATTTGTTTATTGAACTGCCATCTGCTTAGTATAGCTTGTCTCTGTATCTCAGAACCTGAAAAGCAAGCTTGTTTGACAGGTGTCTTTTTTTTCATTAGTTGATATTTCACTATCTTCAGTCTTCCTTCCTGCCCTGTCCTCCATACCAAAGGGACCTACATGGGAATGTACCAGCTTCTTAAAGCTGATTGGTTGCAGGATTGTTCCAGGGCATTACAGGAGGAAGAATATTGCTGAGGAGGAAGGAGCATCCAAAGGTTACAGCCTTAGTGTGGGATTCAGAAGACCCAGGTTCAATTCTGGCTCCAAACCAGACTGCATTAAGTGATCTTTTGATTTCACTGGGCACCAGACCCCCATTTGTTAAATACATCTATTAGCACTTCTTTAACTCACAGGTGTGGTCAGGAGATATTTATCAAGAGCTTGGAGGTACTCGGATACTGCAGTGGTGACAGGCCTGTAGTAGGGGGTGCTTGACCCCCAGCCCGTGGAGTCATCTGACCCTTGGGACCACCACCAGCTCCAGAAATTTGGCAGCAGGGGAGCAGCAGTTAAAGCTGCCACCACTCCCACACCACCAAATTTATGGGTCTGTTGGGAGTCCTACAGGACAGGTGATATGGCACATGATCCTCCCAGCACAGGATATGGGCATGTGGTACCCAACCCCATGCACTGACCCTGCACAGGATCAGCCAGCAGACTGCCCCCGTGCCATTCATCCACAAGGCTGAAAGGTTGGGCGTCACTGGTCTATAAGTTTACCCTAGATAAAAGGCATCCACAAGTCTTGGTTTCCATTATGCTAAGCAATATCCACACTGTTGCAAGTAGCTGCACTGGCTGGGTCTCAGCCCTGCATGATTTGGCTTTGTCTCTGATTTGCTGAATGCAGTACTTATTAAAGAAACGATACAGTGAGTATACAGAGAGACTTTAATCACTGTTAGCAACAAAGATGGACACAGAGGTTTATATACCCAAGGTGGGATAAAACATTTGCATATATTTTATACCTTTTATCCTGTTCCTATACACTGAACATATAAAACAATTCAAATCTAATTAAATAAGAAAATCAGTCACTGGTTACAACACAGATATCCATACAGCTATACCCTATTTCACTGCTTGGGTATATGTAGAATTAGTTGTCCCCTCAGGCTTAAACTTCCCTGCAAAGCTCCCTGTCTGCCTGGAGTATGTGTCACTTGACTTACCCTTGAAAATCCCTCAACATTGTATTTTTGGCATTACATTTCTCAACCAAACCTGGTCATGTTCCATAAAGAGAAAGGGAGCGGCTCACTTACTTAGAAACTGATACTTCATTAAGCCAGAGGAGGCAGGGAGGTCTGTTCAGAGCTGTGGCCTTGCTGAGCCAAGGTTTTGCTGAAGCCTTACAAGAAGGCTAATGGCATATGGGGCTACATTAGTAGAAGCGTTGCCAGCAGATAAAAAAAGTGATTCTTCCCCTATATTCAGCATGGTAAGGCCACATCTGGAGTACTTGGTCAAGTTCTGGGGCCCCCGCTACTGAAAATATGCAGACAAATTGGAGAGAATCTAGTGGAGAGCAGCAAAAATGTTAGGGGGCTGGGGCTCATGACTTCTGAAGAGAGGCTGAGGGAACTGGGTTTATTTAGTCTACAGAAGAAAAGACTGAGAGGGGATTTAATAGCAACCTTCAGCTACCTGAAGGGGGGCTCAAAAGAGGATGAAGCCGGGCTGTTCTCAGTGGTGGCAGATGACAGAATGAGGAACAACAGTCTCAAGTTGAAACGAGGAAAGGTGAGGTTAGATATTAGGAAAAAACTCTCACCAGGAAGGCAGTAAAGCTCTGAAACAGGCTACCCAGGGAGGCAGAGGAATCTCCATCCTTGGAGGTTTTTAAGACCCGGCTAGACAAAGCTTTGGATGGGATGAGCTGGTTGGGGCTGGTCCTGCTTTGAGCAGGGGGTTGGACTAGATATGACCTTTTGAGGTCCCTTCCAGCTGTAATTTTCTGTGATTCTGCGCCTGGTAGTGAGAGACTTTAAAATGCCCCATTTGTTTAAGTACTTAAAAAAAGAAAATTAACTGGTGCGTGATTACGGTATATACATACTTTAAGAGAGAGAAAATGCCGCATATTAAGGACCTTTTTAATCTACCAGAGAAACACTTCACAGCAGCTAGTGGCCAGAAACTGAAGCTGTATAATTTTCATATTAGCAATCGGGCACAAACATAGTGTCAAATGTAAACTATGAAGTAACTCTAACATTAGCTGAATTAAATGTAATAGCTTGTGATGCATAGAGGTCAAACTGGGTGATCTCATGGTCTCTTCTAGGCTTAAATTGTATGACTTATGAAGAATTGTCCCTGTCTAAAATAGCTGACCTACTAAATAATTTGGTATCGGGGACTTCCGAATGTGAACTAAAGTATTTAGTTATACTTTCCTTGCTCAGTCTTTCAATATGCTGTAATCACTTTCAAGCCACTTTGACAAAGTGGAGCTAATGTTGCTGCCTCACGTTGTCTTCTGCTCCCTGTATTTTCTCAAAAAGTTCTTCAAAGGGCTCCCAGCATATCCATAAAAAACATGCGTGTGATAGACTTTTCCTACACCCCTATAAATTCACATAAACCAGACAATATAGAAAAGTGCTGCTTCAAATGCAGCACAGCCACGCAAACATAACTGCTCCCTTAGTGAGGCCACATTCTTTCAGGAGTGACAAATGTTTGCCTAAATTGTAGGAAACTAATCTTAAGACCTCTTCAAATGCCTCCTCTACTACGTCAGATCTAACTGTGCAACTGTCTATCTCTATTCAGTTTCGCTTCATATCATATGGTTTGTCTTAAGGGATCCTTTGGTCTGTATGGACAGAAATCCTGTCATGGAGCTACAGGAAACAGAGAATAAACCCCATTTTTAGGAAGGGGTTTTGTAGTCTGATTGTTCCCAGTTCCTACCATCATTTCCACAAAGCAATTTTTGGATGTTTGCCTTGTGAGTGAAGTAGCCCCATATCTACAGTTCTAGGCCTTTGGGAGCATCCTTGTTTTTTCTTGTCCCATTAATATTACTTTGAGGTTAAATGGGGTGACTTTAATTCAGTTTTGTAACATGCAAGTAGGGGTGCACTGATAGAGATCTTTTGGGCCGATGCTGATAGCCCAGGAGCTTGAAGAGCAGTGTCCAGCTGGTAAGTCTGTTGTGGTGGAAGGGAAGGGAAGGGGCAAGGGAGGGAAGATCGATGTCCCTGCGCTGACAGAGGGACAGAGTGGGGCTAGGGCTGGGGCTCTCCAAGCTGCCAGGCCATGCTTCTTGCTGCCTACATGCTGTGCTGCAGCTGCATGCATGCACAGGGCATTTATCAGCCACATTATCAGCCAAATCAGGCAAAAAAAGCCAATTTCCAATACAGTCAATTTTCTTTATATTTGTGCCAATCCAATATCAGACCAATGTATCGGTGCACCTCTACATGCGAGTCTAAGGGTTTGAAGACCACAAAGAGGCAACACTATCATGCAGCAATAACCTTAACTCTGTTTTAACAGAGACTTTTATGAGCAAATGTCCTTTATTTTTTAACATGTGAATGAGCAAGCTGGCATCTCTAGTAGTAGTAGTAGTAGCAGCAGTAGTGCACTTTTTGTAGTTAAGTACATGACTTCAGAGACAGTAGCAAATGCTGCTTTCATTCTTAGGGAGCATGTCTGAGACATCTTTGAACTTTCTTTTATTATGACTCTTATTAAAGTCACCATCTCTTTAGAGGGAAGAACCAAACTGTTAATAATAGACCAAACAAGCACTGCACTGCACATTGCCCATAACCACTTCCCCTGGGGATACAGCATTAAACCATTTGTGATTAAGTACAGGTTTCCCCCGCTTTATGTAGATTCCGTATACACAAATTCACTTTTATGCTGTGACCCTTTTTATACCAAAAATTAGTTATATGCAAGGTAAATTCGCTCTTATGCGATTGGTGTGGTGGAAGCCTGCAATCAGCTGCTTTGTGCGGTGCATTGTAGGAGTGACACACACCAAAATATAGTCTCCTGTGTAAATCTGTGCTCCTCACTCATCTTTGACATGTTTCTGTAGTTGCCATCCCCATTATGATAGTGTCCTGTGCTTGTGTATACTGTCTGCTGTTGTTGAGTACCAAAATTGTCTTGTAAAAGTGGTAGAAATGGGTTGGGGGGGGTCAGTACAGTCGAGGTCTTTACAATATAACAAATAGGGATACGTGCAAAGTGGGTTCCCTTTATGCAAATTCAAGTTAGGCACCGTTTTTCAGGAACGCATGTACAGCATAAAGCAAGGGAAACCTGTATGAGCAAATGCCGGCTCAAGTTCAGAAGAGCAGTAAGCAGCCTTTTTAATGGGTATTAGGAAAAAGTAGAGAGCGTACAAAGCAGTTGCATCTCAGAGGTGAGACTGGCCATTCTCAGTATATTCCTGCTCTAAATCAAAGCAACTTGTACTCTGGAAAGGAAATCAAAAGAAGTAGTAAATTGTTCTTTAGCCATGTAGAATTAAAAGAGAACAAGGAAAGAAAGAGTTATTAAACCATGAAAATGGGATAGCAACTAACAATAGCCTATGTTTAGGCCAAAAATTAAATAAACGCTTTGATTTTTAAGAACAATGATATTGAACCTTGCGAAAGGCAAGGTAGCTTTATGGAGATTATGGAATTATCACATCTGAGATGCAAGAAACCCTAAAATAGTTTTCTTTGCTAATATTGGGGAACCAGATATTATTCATCCCAGAATCCTGAAAGATCTGGTGCATGAAGTTGTAGGTTCAGTAGCAAGGCTCTGTAATAAATCTGTCAAGTCAAGATGGGACTGTAGGAGAATAAAGGCTTTATAGTAAATCTGTGTAATCAGGAGGGGACTGGAGAAAAGCAAATTTAGGTCTCCTCTTTAAAATGGTGTGGGGAGACGAGGAGTGGTTCATGCAGCTACAGGCCCATTAGAAGAGTAGCTCTTATTTTTTTTGTAGTAAAAAAACAAGTGAAATAAGTTTTTGAAATGGGATGCCACTAAATTCACAAAAGTTATGGACGGTTGCCTTGAGTCTAAAAAGTGTGAGAACCACCAACATAGACACTTAAACCTTAATCTCTCTTAAGCAACTTTCCCCACCCACATCCACTCTGAAGTTTGCACAATGATGATATTGAAATGTGAAGCTACTGGGCTTGTCAGATCAAATCTCTTTCCTGATGCAAGTTACCTAATACTTAAACCAGTTGTTTGCAATCTTGTTAGGCTCAAACTGCACCCCTCATTAGACTCAAGGCACCCCTTGGAAAGTGCTATCTTTTAGCTTTTACTTCTTTTTTGAGTACAGAAAAACAGAATATTTTTTCTGTTGCTGAAAATTTAGAAAGACCATAACAGGTCAGAATGGTTTTGATGCTATGGATTCCTATTCAAAATGTTTAGGTTTGTCTTGTGAATCATGTGCGGGTGTTTGAACACCCAACATGCTAATATTTCATGGCACCCTTAAAAGGATCTCATGGCATTCAGGTATAGTGGTGCCAGGGTTGAGAAGTGTTGATTTGCAGCCTTAGAATGGAGGTGCCTGTTAAGACCATCTGCATTTGGTCCTCAATAAATAAACAGACTCTGTGGGGCTTTGGAAAAATATAAAATCTATTTCATGTCAAAGCCTCCCTTAAATAGCTTAGATTTCTCTTCCAGTCCTGTCATAAGCTAGTTAATGTTCCTGTTAGACCAATGGTAGGCAACCTTTTCAGGCTGCAGACCACAGCAGCCCAGTTTGAATCAGACAGGGTAAAATGTGGGCGCTAGGATCCAGCTACTGCTGCTGCTTCTCCCCATAGCAACATTGGAAGATTGCCTGCAGCTCACGCTCTTCTCCACAGTGGCACGGGCAAATTTCTGCTGCCCCCACTGCCAAGGCCACAGGGCAGATCAAATAGCTCTGCAGACTAGAACTGGTCTGTGGGCCATAGGTTGCCAATCCCTGCATTAGACAGCTCCTTAGGGCCTCTGGTCGGTCCTGCAGCAAGTCTCTGAAATTGTCTGTCAGAATCCATAGGGTTTCTGTATGCACCTCCATGTCCTGATCCCACAGGTGTCAGTTTCATACTTTCACCACTGCCTAGGTTGTAGAAGTTCTGAGGGAGCTTCCTAGAGTGAGACTCTGAAGGCAACATCAACAAAGATGAGGGGTTAACTTCTGTAACACAACTCCAGTCTACAGTACGCTGATCCTTCATGACCTCTCTTTTTCAGAGCTAACCTGCAACTAGCACTGGAAGTAGAGAACTCGGGGAATAGTAGCCCACAACAGCTAGGGATAGAGGGATTTGTGCATCTCCCCGCCTTCACAGTTGCTTTCAGAATGTTTCATGGCCACGTGACTTTGCACATTGTGAATCCGTAGAGGCAACATAGGCAAAAAGTAGGAGCTGTATACAATAAGTGATCACCCCAGCATTTATATACCATCTATGTTATTTAAATGCAGTGGAATTCTTTCTATGAGAATGCTGCCAGTGTATCTAAATGTGAATACTGTTATCAAAATCTGTATATAACTTTGTTTTGATACTGAAGTTGTGGAATCCAGTTTCATTGTCTCGCATTCTGCTGTTTTCCCATTTTAGTAATATTTTTTTCATTTGTAGTATAAGCATTTATGTTGCTTTTTATGTCAGTGTTTCTCAGAGCCATGTAACATCTTCTATTCTTTATTGCTGTTTTGGAGTGCTAGGGATGTCGCAGCTAAAATTTGAAATGCATTGTTCTTCATGGTGCAAAATAATTCTACAGTAGGACAATATTGCTCATACTTATGTAAAAAGATAAAACAAGTCCAACCATATTAAAGCACCACCTACAGGCTATTATTTAATCAAGATAGTTAAACCAAAAGCTCACTTGGGTCTTGTCTAGAATGGGAATCTCAGGAAAATTAAGGCAAATGAATTAATTCTGTAAATCGTATGGCTAGAAAGGACCTCAAGGGACAGCTACTCAAATTTGCTGCATAGAAACAGATGTATTATACCTAAACCATCTGTGTCAGTTACCTATCCGGCTTCTTTTTAACAATGTCCCATGACATTCCCTACCTAACTGCTCTGACACTAGAAAGTTTTTCCCCTTGTGATTTAACCTGAATCTGTATACCTGTATTTTAGACCCTTCTTGTCCCATTCTCAGTAGCTAGGGAGAATGGTTGTTCACTACCCTCTTCACGGCACTCTGTCAAACACTGGACAGCTATTTTGGTATCACCCTTTAATCTTCTTTTCATCCAGCTGCCAGCCCCTTCAGCTTTTCCTTTTATGCCTTGAGTCCATATCCCCTGTTAGGATAGCATCATGTATCTTGGGTGTAATGGTGCTGGTAATACAACCCAAGATTGTATTAACCTGTTTTGCAACAATATCACACTGCTGACTTGTATCTTGTTTGTGATTTACTTGTAGCCCTTGATTCCTTCCCAGCAGGGCTGTTGACCAACTATTTTCCACTTTATGCTAAAGTATTTGCTTTTTCTTGCCTTTGTGAAGTTCCTAATACTATATTTTCTTGCCTACAACATGCCACAGAAAAAATATGCACTTTGTTTTTGAAAAACAGAATGAAAAAAAAACATTTTTCCAGAGTTGGGGCTGCATGGAGCAGGGACAGGCTAATCGTCAGCTGACCTGCCCTCCCTTTCCTGCTTAACTAAAAGCTGAAACCCTGTCTGTTACTGAAGGCTGGTCTCCATGGTTGGCTCTATGGTTTTGAAAAAAATGAGAGTCCCCAGGGCTGTGAAATAGAAGAGAGACCAGGAGCAGCTGGCAGACAGCAAAACTGCCTGAAGAAAGGTTAGCTTGATTAGTGGAATATCTAGACTATTGAAAGAGGAGAGAGGATTATTAATACCTGTGGAGTGAAGAACAGTGAGCCGTAAAGTCAACTGACTCCATGAGCTGCCTAAATAATAAAAGCCAACTGCCATGCACTGTAGAGCAGGAATCAAAGTAGGATGTTTCTACTTTGGGCAGAATATCAGTTTCTCCACTTCAGACATGCATCCCAATTTTGGAGAAAATGTGCACATTATGCCAGTATATATGGTATTTGTACTTATAGAGTTTCATTTTTAATTTCATGGTGCCATTCTCCAGTTTGCCGAGACTGATGAGATTTTAATTCTGTCCTTCAGTGTTTGTTGTCATCTGAAAATTTGAACATCTCCACGCCTTTAAGTCTTTAATAAAGATGTTGACCAGCACTAGACCAGAACTAATCCCTGAGGGACCCGGTTCAATATTTTCTCCCAGTTTCATATTGTTCCATGAGTTACAACTCATGGCCTGTCATCTTTCTAGCAACCGTGTATTCATTGTATTTCATTTTTTCTAGTCCATATTTCTCCAGCATACAATGCCTTCAAGAGACTTTTGGAAGTTTATCTTGCTGGGATCCTATGATCCCTGCTGACTTCCTGCCCCTGGGGCAGGGGGCTGGACTCAATGATCTTCCAAGGTCCCTTCCAGCCCTAATGTCTATGAATCTATGTGATATGCACCATGTCAAAACTCCTACTGATGTCAAGATATATAACTGCTGTATTCCCTTTGTCTTCAGTTATCCTGTCAAAGAAAGAAACTAGTTTGTCTTGACATGGTTTGTCTGTAACAAATGAATATTTCTTAAGAAATAGAACCTTAAAACCTCCTGATTTGACTTTCTTCTTGTGTATTTTGCTGTTCATCTGCCTTGCTGTTTTTAGAATTATGAACTTTCTCAGTTCACGACCATCTCCACCCATTCTGCAATCACTGTTTTTTAACCAGTTCTTACCTATTGATTAGAAACCATTAAAAAATAATCCCTTGGTTGATTCTTCGACTTTCTGGACCAGAAAGGTGTTCTTGCACATTGGGAACTTGCTGGACATTTTGGGCTAAATTCTGTTTCACTTTGTGTCTGTATGGCACATCTGCAGCTGCGTAACTGCCATTTATAGGAGTTATACATCATTTAAATTCTGTTTCTCAACTATAGCAAAATGGAATGACCCTGTGGGCAATAAAACAGAAGGAATGGGGCCTTCCCACAGCTCTGTAATGCCAGTTAGAGCATAGCTTCCCTTCCACACTGATGTGCAGTTCGTCTTTCTTGTTCTCCCACACTCCTCAAATTGGTATGTAGGCATTGAAAATAAATGGTGTAGGTAGCCTGTATTTTTTGCTCTGCATTGTCTTTAGCCTTATTGAAATTTCTAGCCCCTTCTCCAGAATTCATCCTCCAGTTCCCCATCCTTCATTCTTACTTTTTTAATGTATCCTGTCCATTTTTGTCACCATCCCTCATGAAACCTACATTAAAGCCCTCCTCACCAGGTTTGCTGGTCACTATCTAGAGGTGCTGTTCATAAACTTCATCTCATGGATCCCACTCCTGTCCAGCAATCTTCTATCATAGAATATTTTTCCGTTGTCAAAGACGCCCAAGCCCCTCTTGTGGTAGTCAGCTTCATAACTATGCATTTGGGTTCAGGATGCACATTGGTGTCTGTGCCTTGATCTTCACAAAGAGGGTCGATGAGAGTGGTATTAGTGCCCCTAACTCTAACCCCTAATTATCCCTCTGCTTAGATGTTTGTTATCTTCTTTCATCTGTTCAGGTTCCCATCCGGCAGCCTCAGAAGCAAGCTGCCCATTTTTTTTGGCCGTAATTAAATGAGTCTGATGATGAGTCTCAGCAACTTGTCTACCATGTTCTGAATTCAAGCTCCAGATAGGCACTGTCACCCAGAGTCAGACCAACAGATTGGTTTCTCCCTCCCCATATGAAGGAATCTGTGACCTCCATCCTCCTCCTTTTCTTGGGCATGGACCTCCCATTTTTAGGTTATAGGTTTTCTAACTTCTAGTCAGTGTTAGTGTTGCATGTTCCAGCTGAAATACTCTCTACAGTAGCTCTGAGAAGAACCTGGAAGTTGGTTGCTCATCTCTGAGTTCAGTGTCTTACAGTTCACTTCTTCCTGGTTGTCAAAAACTGCCAATTCTCTTACTTATTCTTCAGCCTCACTTTTTCTCCTTGCTGTATCTGTAGCAAGAATTCTTTACTACTGTCCAGGAAGTCTTCCCTTTGTCTGCTGGCCACCAATTAGCATTCAGTACACATGTCCTTAAGAAGCAAAACCTAGTATATCCCCTGCAGCTTATACCAACCACTCTCTTGTAGCTGCACTCCTCTTTCTAAAGTTAACTCTTTAAAGGCCCATATGGATGTTTCTGTCCTAAAATGGCCAAAGGACATTGTAACTTGATTCTTTTTAATTTTCCTAGGTGTCTCCATATAGATAGGGCTTTAGAGTCTTACCCTCTTCAACTTCAGTGTTGCCTAAAGCTAACCTTCAGAGCGTTTTGGAGAGTTTTTCATTTTTTAATAATATAATTCATTCAACAAACATGATCATGTTTTATGTTGCTTTAGAAAACCATAGATATTTGTTAACCATTTTGTTTACTGTATTTAGAGGGAGATGAAGAAGATGAAGCTAACAAAATAGAGGCTTTGCATAAGAGAAGGAACCTCCTGGCAGCATTTAGCAAGCTTATTATATATGATATTGTGGACATGCATGCAGCAGCAGATATCTTCAAGCACTATATGAAGGTATGGTTCTGTGGGTTTTTTTTATACTCCTCCTAAATAAGCAAAGAAATTGTGGCTGGAAAAGATTTGAAACATTAGGTCATCCTCCTCTTCTGTCCACTAGACCAGAAGTTTCTTGCTGCACCTTCACGAGCACTTTTTCTGATCTGATTTTAACTTATTACTGCAGTTTTCCCCTTTCAACTACCTCCTATGCTGAGATGCATCAGTCTCTGGGCTTGAGCGTGCTGGCCTTTAATAAGAACAATAGTGTATTGCAGGCAGTGGAAAGCACTGGCCCTGCAGTAGCTTGCATTATGCACATGCTTAGGTTTAAGTAAGAGGTTGTTCCTTTGAAACCCTGTTTGGGACCTGCACTAGGGAAGAGCTGTTGCATCTAACTCTGAAGTGTTGGTCTCTGTCTCTGCAAAAGTTGCTATTAAATTACCCTTCATCATCCCTCAATTGTATGATGCTCTTATCACCATTTTTAACGGTTTACAATATGATCAAAACTGAGCGCACCACAGTGTGAAGGCAGCTCCTGCCCTGAATTGTTTGCACTCTAGTGCACAGAAAGAAAAGAAAAGAAAAAAATCAAGTCACTCTGTGAAGCCCAGAACACATGATGGCTTACTGTACTTGTGTTTGTTTTGCTTTTTTGGGTAAATTCTAGAAGCAGCAAAAAGGGATGAAGATGTGAGTAGAGAAGGTACTGACTTACTACGGTCAGATAACTGGTTTTGTAGGCTGGTCTGGACTTACACTTCATTATAAGTGGAATGTGTTTTGAAATAGTTACATGATTCTTTGGTGATCCTTTACACTGATCTTCACTGGCTGCTCAGCGGTTTGCTAGCTCTGGCTCTATAATCCCTGGTGAAATGTTGTCCCTACCATATGCCAATATGATATATTAGTGGGCCTATCCGATCATGTTTCCCACTATCTGGAAGCTTCTCCGACAACCTTGGTTTCCCATTTTCTGTTGCATCAAATACAATTTGTAGGTACCACCTAGATAAAGCTCTGGTGGAATCTGCCCTTCCTTATATATCATCCCTTCTCAAGTGTTATATTAAGTCTGTTGACTGCCAACCTTCCCAGGCCTGTCTACCTAACTGTCAGGTTTTTTCTGTAGCCACCTCTGTTCCTTTTTCCACCTGGCCCTTCTGTGCATAATAAGACATCTCAAAACTAATCCACAAGGCCCCTGGGCTGTCCATATATAGGTCCCTGGTAAAGACCAATTCCCATGATTCTGTTTTTAGTGAATCGATGATTCATTTCAACTGTATATATTTTGTCTAGTTTTCCTCCTACTGTCAGTTCTCAGATTGTGGGTAGCTCTTTCTTGAGTTAAGAGCTGCCCTAATACATTAAAGTAACAGGGAATGAGGATTTACTGCCCATCTGCTGCTCTGCAGGAACTTCCTGGGCTTATTCTTACTCCACAGTAAGTGAAAGTTTAACCAAGGTCATTTACCCATCAGTAAAAATTGCTATGCACAGTAAGACCTCTTCCCTTCAAATTCCCTCTAATTTGTGCACTTATCCATAGTCTGAGTGTTTGGAAAGCACCTGCCACATACAATGATTGCTACTGTAAATAAATGATTAGTAATAATCAGAGAAGAATAGTGCAGATCTTCCATCAACTATTTGTTGGCACTTATCTATCGTTAAAGGGCTCTTGTCATCTGTTCCTTCCATTATTTACAAGAGAAAATAAACTCTACTGTTTTATAGATACTACTGTTTCATTTTTCCATGTCTGTAATCAATTTTGAACTGTTAGTAGCATCATGTTTTAATGGGATCAATGTTATTTTTAGTTTTCTAAGAAAAAGGTGGGGTCTTTCAGAAAAGAACATTGCTAAATTGAAAACATTACAGGAAATAGACTCACTAGTCACCTTCACCAAAACTACATTAGCTTCATAATAGGAAATAATTTGGGTATACCAGTTCATTCTGTTAGTTTTAAAAGCTAGTGACAGTTAAAGGCAGTTGTGGATTTAATTACTGAATAGACAGGTTCCAGCTAGGTACCCTTTAGGTACTGGGACTTTGACAACTGTCATGTGGAGAAAGCATGGTTTGCAGATATGACTTGTTTGAACTACCGCCTTCTCAAAAATAAGAATTACAAATGAACATTTCTATTAGGAAAATCATTAGTTATACAAAGGAAATGGAATTCTATCTTTAAAAGTGTGGTTTTCTTCTCTTTTCTCTTAGTACTACAATGACTATGGAGATATCATTAAGGAAACATTGAGTAAAACAAGGCAAATCGATAAAATCCAGTGTGCAAAGACACTAATTCTCAGTTTGCAACAGGTAAGGAATTTGTGTGATGATTATATTCTCATTCCAAAAACTCCTGCAAAAGGCTTTCTCCAGTACCCTCTACTCCCAATAAAAGTCCAGTCCAAGGAAAAGTATGAACAGTAGTTTTTAGGCTGTGTCCAACTACTAACTCACTTTAAGCTAAAGAATTTGGGATGGTCTTTCCCCTTTTCACATCTGCTGCATCTGCTCCATGGTTTTCCTAAATATGTACTTAGCAGTGAACTTTAAGTTTCTGCTTATCACAGTTTTGCTCTTGCACTATTGCAAAGCGTGTTTGCAGCTTTTAAGTCACTTTACTGGCTCTTCTGTAAATCCTTTCTTTTAGTATCTTTTTTAAGTTTGGGAACCAGAACTGGATAGTATTCTGGTCATGTTCTCATCAGTGTTGTAAAGAGAAGTAATACCACTTCCCTACTCCTTGATATTACCATAGGGATGCATCCTAGCATTGGATTTTGCCTTTTAGCTGTCTCATTGCTCTGGGAGCTCATGCCCAATTAGTTATGTATCATGACTCCTAAGAGTGTGGACAATGGTACTTTTTAGCTAATGTAAAAGAAGAGGGGGAGCTAGCTAACCATTACATCTTCATGTTTCCATAGTAATACTTCTTAGCTAAATTGCCCAAACTTTTAACCTTGAATAAAGCAGGGTTAAAATTGGAGCAGTTTTGCTACACTTGAATTGCTAGAGAATCGAGCAAGTGTAACAGTTGCATTGTACTCTTTACTAAGCCAAAACATATGATCCAGTGGCAGGAAGTTGAATTTAGACCAATTAAGACTGACAGTGAAAACATTTTTATCAAGTTGTTTTCAGTCACTGGAAGAATTGATCAAGGAATGTGGTGGACTCTCTATCACTAATATCATTAAATTAGTATTTTGTATCTCTCTAAAGATAGCCCAGCCATGTATTACACGGCTTGAAGCTGTAACTAGAGGAGGTCAGACTACATGATTGTAATAGTCCATTCTAGAATTAAACACTCAGAAGCCTGACTTTTGCACCTTCTATTTAACCTTCTGGTTTTAGCATATGCTGTATTCTTTTGCAGATGCACTCTTTTATACTGTGCCATGATATTCATTCTTAAGATTTTCAAGACTTATTTTCTTGACTTCCTTTCACATTATTGCAAAATGTCTACAGCAACCCACAGAAGTCAGGGAGAGTAATATCAAACCATAGATGTTCTTACTTACTTTTAACCAAGTTTGCTTTTGGAAAATCTGATATTTCTGTACAGTTCTTCCACAAGAACATACATTTTAGTAAGCTGAGTTCAAGTAGTTCCCAGCCACAAGAGCCAACCTCTCTTGTTATTTTTATTATTTCCAAGCAGATCCCCCCTGCTGATTTAAAAAAAAAAAAAAAAAAAAAAAAAAAAAAAAA
>NW_017728995.1:65890060-65896992 GCF_001723915.1 Gavialis gangeticus
CCCCCCCCCTTTTTTTAAAAAAAAAAAAAAAAAAAAAAAAAGCAAATAACACTTTACTTCCTCTATACGATCCACAGTATATTCATGAAATTGTAAGATGTGTTCTCTGTGATGTAATACCATAATTTCTATATTGAGCTCTGCAAAGATTTTATGATCCAACATATAAAATGCTACTTAAGATTGCAGCCAATTACAGTATCCTTTGGTTTCAAACTCGGCTTCGATTTGTTCAGGAATTCTCCTGTAGCATCATGTGCTGTATTTACTGCATTTCTCATTTACTGTATCATTTGTATGTTTTATGTCTGCTTCTTTATCACCAAATTCCAAATCACTTTGTTTTTTTAAACATTTGTGTCGATTGTTAAAGGAAATACCTAGGCAGTGCCGAGTAAATTCCGGTAATCTCTCCTAGGCATTTAAAATATCTGGCATATTATTAGATGTAAACAAGCTGTAAAGATTGGAGCTAAACATTTCATATGTGAAAAAAATTCCATTTTTCAGTCCTCTCTCATCCTGTTTAGGATCCCATCCTGTTTAAATTTTCCCTTAGTGATGGTGGAAGTTCTAGATGTGAACTCAGAAGACTCATGGGCAAGATAAACCTGGCAGGTCTTGCCAATACAGAGGAGGATTGGATTATTACATAGGCAGAATTACCTTGTGGAGTAGAGCAGTAGACATAGTATGAATTAAACTATGGGATGTACAAGAGGGATTAATACCAAGAACTCTTGCCATAAGACTGAGCTAATAGATTGGGGGAAACAGCACAAAGGATGTGGATGTACTGGCTGATTACTGGCAGCAGTAGCCTCCAGACCAGTGGAGGAAGCAATTCCAGAAATACAAGCCCATGGGAGAATGCTTTAATGACCCTAGATGTCATCACTGACCTCAGAGTAGTTCTTCTTAAACAACAAAACTTTAAACACCAGCTTTAACATGAAACTATGGAGCAAAAAATAATCTGTGATCTAGATTGTGTTTTGTTGTTATGTGGCTATATGTGGTGTGAAGTGGGTTCTTATCCCATTACCTGGACTAGCTTTTATAATCCCTATTTCCCCCAGTGGATTAATTGACTTTGCATCCCTATTGATCTCTTCAACTCACCTTCACCTCTCAGCAGTGCCCTCTTCCCTGTTTGCATTTAAATTCTCTTCTGTTTATAACCCATACTTTCTGCGCATCCAAGCATCTGATGAAGTAGGCTGTTGCTGATGAAAGCTTATGCCGCTCTTAATCAGTTAGTCTCTAAGGTTCCACCCTGTCCTGCCTTCTGCCTACATTAAAAACAGTTTAATTTAAACTAGAACAGACACAAAGAAGCACTACTAGGATGGTCAAGGGAAGGCAGAACTCATAAGAGGATATTAAACTTATAAAATGATATTAAAAGAGCTTGGCTATTTATCTTATCAGATTGAAAGTTGGAAGGGAATAGGATTATTTTCTATAAATACGTTATCAGAGAGGAAGAAGTAATACTGAAGTTAAAAACCAGTATTGGCATAGGATCAAATGCCTGACAAATCATCACTGTACCACGTTGCAGTCCCAGGAGCAGCTGAGATGCCCTGTGGTGTCTCTACAACCATGTTCTGCTCCACACCTAGGATGCCTTCCCTTCTCACCCACCACACCTGGATGGAAGTATAATAAATAGGGAGGCTGCCCATGGGCCTTCACATGCCTCCAGTTTAACTGGACCCCACTGGCCCCTACTGCAGCCAGGTCCCTCGCCAGGCCTCTCTTGTTGACTGTGCCCTGTAGGGCACCTGCAACCTTAAGGGCTAATCATGCAGCTCTAGTCCTCCCCTACATCCCAAGCCTCATGGGTGTTACAGTAATGATGTTCTCCTGTTGGCACTTCAGCTTCCTCCCCTTTATTCTACCTAGGCCTTCTAGCCTGGGCTCACTGTATCAGGCCTAGCTTTGAGGCACTAGCTCTCATTTTGCCTTTTCAGGTACCAGGCCCCTGCCTGGCTATGCCCCTCTCGAGCGCCTGGCCCCTGCCTCTCTCTGTGGCCTTACACTGTGCCTGCTCCAGGCCCAGTAGTTATTTAGGCCTTGACCCTGCCCCTGGCAGGGCTCAAAACAGTCATATGCCCCTCAGGCATTAATGGAATCTCCATATACTGCCCCTTCCTGTCCCAGCCCAAATCACCAGTATAAACTGTAACATAAACACTGAGCCCCTGGGCTGCAACATAAGCAGCCCTCTGCAAACCTTCCCTCACCCCTTGTGCTGGCATACCTCCTTATGAGCGCTGCAGGCCTCAGTGTCCCTACAGGCAGCAAGGCAGTCCGTTTGGCGTCCCTGGGTAGCTCTCCTGGGCAGGAGCTGTAAACCCTGCAGTTGGCAGCTGAAGCCTCCTGCTTAAATGCTCCCTGGGCTCTGCCCACTTCCAGGCTGCCTGCAGGTGCCTGCTAACTGCCTGCTTTGCCCTGTTGCCCTGGCAACTGGCTGCTGCTGCACCCTGCCTAGCTTGCAGCGCTCCCTGGCTGGACTCCTTTTTTCTTAAAGGAAAAAGGAGCCCCAGGGTCTCTGTTAGTCACAAGCAAATTCAGTTTCAAAATTAAGTTTCTAATGATTAGAGAAGTGAAGTTTTGGAATGGTTTTCCAAGCAAAGTAAGGGAGGCAAGGAACCTGAATTACTTCAAGATAGGAGTCAGTAAGGTTGTGGAAAGGATAGTAGACTAGTATAGGGGAGTTCTGGGATTACGTATCAATGCATGTGATGTGTGGATTCAAGTATTTAGTATTCTCATGATGGATTTGAAAAGAAACAGTAGTAATCCTGTGCTTCAAGGCTTCTGCCAGTCCCTCCAAGAGCCAAGATGATTTTTTCCCCCCATGAATTCTTTATTCGACTTCTGGGTGTGTGTGTAGGGGGGGAGTCTGATGTTGGCTACAACTAGAAGTGAGAGTTTGAGTGCAGTGTGCTGGTGTTCCTACCAGACCTTACAGACCTTCACTGCCTGACTGGAAGGGCTTCCTCGTGTGATCAGGATCAAACCAATCCCTAGACTTGGAGTCAAGAAAGGATTTTTCTGCAGTGTCAGGTTGGCAAAGAATGAGGGTTTTTGTCTTCCTCTAGCACAGAACAATGGTTTTTTTGATAGGGTCATCTCAGTATCTATTATCCTAACAGATACTCCTCATCACAGTGACAAGGCATTGATGGCACCTTTGTCTTCCCTGCTGTTTACTTGTGGCCTATTGTAGGGTCTTTTAATAGAGGGCCTGTGGCTGTGGTGTGTCAGAGGAGTTGGAGTGGATGATTTCTTGTACCCTTTGAACAAATAGTTGCTTATAAAGGACTGGATGCAATGTCGCAAATTCTCTTCCTGTCCTATGATCCCCCAAGTCACACTTACCGTCACATAGCATCTTACGTCTGATACAGCTCACTTGCTTATCTGGAAATTATGTACATGCAAGAGTCTCCTCTTCTTCTGGAAGCAATTCCGGTGCTCCTGGAATGCAGAGATCTTTTCTCCAGCTTGTTAGATTGCCATAGAGTTTGCTTCCAGTATCTATCTTATCATTTCTCTCAAACATTTTTTCACTGTCCTTTACATTAACCCCTGTGCCAGTCTGTTTGGGAGGAAAATTATTTCTACCTCTGTCCTGAGAGAAGCGGTGTGATAGTAAATGCTGTCTTCTGCACTGTGGGGCATTTTGCTCTTTCCTGTGTCATTCATGTTACCTTAGTTACATCTGCACTAGAATAAACAGTCCTGCTTGTATTCACGATATGCTCAGCCATTCTCATCGCATCTTTTGCTAGGACCTGGGATATAATATACTTTTTTTTTTATCTGGGTCATAGATGACTTTAGCCATATTCTGTACTAACAAGCAACGAAGAAAGTACTAATTTCTTTTTTTGTGATTGTTTCAATATCTGCCTTTTGTCAACTGTTCTCTGCCTCCTCTTAGTCTTACCTTATTCTTATCTTCTAAATTTTTGTGTGTCCTGTGTCATAGTAACAGGATTTTCCTGTTGTCTCACTGTGTTAGCAAGTGTTGGCAGGGAAAGGACCATTGACTTTTGAGAATTCATGGTAGCAATTAACTCAGTTAATGCACATAAGGAAGAAGGAAGTAACTGCTTGGGTTATGGCATTATTCATCATATGGCATTATTACCCTATTCACAAAAACAGAGATGAATGTGTCCTGAGAGAGCATATGCAGACTTGCCATATGCTTGCTGAGAGAATATCTCAGAGTGACCTCTATATTAAACAGTTTTGGTTGTTTGTTGCCTTACTTTCACTACTGTCAAATTCGCTGCCCTTTTTCACAGCCTTTTTCTCCACCGTTTAAATGTCTCCTTGTAGTACATCACTGTCCACATATTTGTCAGTCCCCTTTGGATTCTTCTCTGTATTCGCATTTTGCACAGTTAATCCTCTTTCACTGGGGCACACTTTCTCCCAGGTACTACCTAGGAGACACTACCTCTCCTGCATGTCCAGTCAGTATGAGAATTCACATATCCATGCAATGAGAATTCCTCTGTTTCTACCTCTTGTCGTGTACAACCTCATTGTGAAGGCCACCATCTTCTTCTTCATATGTGTAAAAAGGAGGAACAGTGACACACAAGTCCTTTCTTTCCTCCATGTTAAGCCAAGAAAACCAGATGAGATAAGAGGTTTTTTGTTCCTTTTCCTAAAGTCAGGAGAGGGGAAAGGGGTGAAAAGACACACAGACACTCACCAGGACTAGTCAGTGATCTGTGGTTCTCTTCCACAAAACTCAAATAGCCCCTAAGGATTTTCACTCACCATGGGGGCAGGAAACACTGGGCAACTATTTACCCTCAGACAGGGAGGCAAGGACTTAGAAAGCCGCTTAAGCCACTAGTGCAGGCAGAGTGCACACTGAGGCAGCCTCTTTTTCTTAATTCATTCTTGCCACCCCTTAAAGGTGAAAGAGTTGGGTCATGCATCTCCAAGGGAATATCCTAGGTCATCTGGTGTGACCCCCTATATCTTAGGTCATCATATTTCACCCAGTTGCCCCAAAATATAAATATACAAGTAAATCCCATCTTCAAGAAAGATAGAAAAGTATTGTTTTAAAGACCTCAACAGATGGAAAATCCACCAGTGCTCTTGGTAGTTTGTTCCAGTGCTTAATTAATCCTCATTGTTAAAAATGCATGCCTCATTTTTTATTTGTCAGCTTCGCCTTCGAGCCATTCGATTTTGCTTTGCCTTTCTCCACTAAATTAAAGAGCCCTTTAGCATCTGGAATTTTTCCCTGTACATTGTAATCAAGTCACTGTTCAACACTTTTTTATCAGATAAAGAGATTGAGCTACTTAAGGCTCCCTTTAAGACATTTTTTGCAGCCTCAAATCATTTTTATGGCTCTTCCTCCTCCTCCGGGTTTCCACCATCATTTCAAAAATGTACACACCTGAACTGAACACAGTATTTTGATGTTGGTCCGTGTAATGCCATTTCATATGCAAAATCACTTCACTATTCCTATTCATTACTTCTGTCTTTAAAAAGATCACATTAACCCTTCTTGCTGTAGCATTACAAGTTGACTTGCTTGTCTTCTGAGCCATAAGTCATTTGGAGTCAGTTTTCCAAATTAAAGTCCTGCATTCTGTAGCTACAGCTTGCATTCCTTGTTCCATGTTCATTTTGCTATATTTATATTTTGTTTGAATTGGTGGCACTTGCCAAGTAATTCAGATAACCCCCTGTGACTGCCCTGTCCTCATCTGTATTAACTGTTCTGTCAATGTTTATGTTATTGCAGATGTTATTAGCGGGGATTTTATAGTCTTCTTCTGCAGAATGTCATGAAAAATGTTTCCATTTGATGGTGATTTCTTGAAATATAGATCCTCTGCCATTTATACTGCTCATTTTAAACCACTTGATACAGAAGTGTACATGAATTAGAAGTTGTGCTGAGAGTACAAGCTTTCCACTGTGTTTCATACTTCAGGAACTGCTAATATAGGGTCTAATCCAAAACCCATTTAACATAGGGTCTCCTCCAAAATCCCTCTGACTTGAGTTGACTTTGGACAAGGCCATACACCAGCTAAAATCAGCTTTGGGTAAACAAAAACTCCTATAAAAACATGCTTCCTATCTTATACGTTTTAACAGTTCAATTCTTTCTCCAGCTGTTTAATGAGCTTGTTCAGGAACAAGGTCCCAATTTGGACAGGACATCAGCCCATGTCAGCGGGATTAAAGAACTGGCCCGCAGGTTTGCCCTCACCTTTGGCTTGGATCAAATCAAGACAAGAGAGGCCGTGGCCACGCTACACAAGTGAGTGGTGGTAAATACTATAAGTTTATATATGCACTTAAACCAGAAGTTTCTCCCACCCAAAGGTACATAATCCCACTTGGATTACATAGCCCACAATGATGAGCCAATGGCAGGGGAATCAGCAGCATGCAGGTCACAATTGCACTGGCAGCAGCTTGACAGCAAGGCAAACTGCTACAAAACATGCCAAGTCTGAATTCAGGTGCCTGAACTGAGAGCAAGGAGACTCTCTCCTGTCTCCTCCAGTAACCACACTGCTGGGCCCAGACAGCTTGCTGTAAGATGTTCCCTGAGTTATGTTTTGGAAGAAAGACTTAAACTAACAGCACTGGAGAGAGGGAATAAGATGGGACAAAGAGCCTAGCAAGACAAGGGGCAGAAACTGGGATTAGAGCCAGGGAGAGAGAAACTGTGAAGAGTTGTGAGGAACACTGGGATTATTTGGGCGAGTGATTTGGCAGCTCTATGCAAAGTCTCCCTCTGGGAGCCAATAGGGCTGGGGAGTCTGAAAGGTTGACGGGATACCAGAGTGGTGGTTGAGAAGCACATTGAATGAGGAGCCAGGTGGTCATGAACTAAGGCTGGCTGGGCAAGGAGATACCAG
>NW_017728995.1:65901992-65930941 GCF_001723915.1 Gavialis gangeticus
GGTGGGCACGCTAGAAGGGAGGGACAGGATACAGCTGGACCTGGACAGGTTACAGGGGTGGGCAAATGAGAATAGGATGGGATTTAATATTGACATGTGCAGGGTGCTGCACTTGGGCAGTAAGAACCAGCAGCATACCTATAGGCTGGGGAACTTTCATCTCAAAAGTACAGTGGCAGAAAGGTTGACGGGATACCAGAGTGGTGGTTGAGAAGCACATTGAATGAGGAGCCAGGTGGTCATGAACTAAGGCTGGCTGGGCAAGGAGATACCAGTACTTGGCATCTGAAGAGATGAGACTAGGATTTGCTGGAAAAGGAGACTCGGACTAGGGTAAGGAGCCAGTGGTAAATAAAAAACAGAACTAGGACATGGACAGATTGGAGGAAGCAGTGGAGAAGGGGTCAAGTCAGGAAAGAAATGGAATAGGGTCATCACCCACTAGAGGACATACCTGTCCAGAGCCTAAAATGCAGCCACAGACCCACGAGTCTCACCACTCCTTTGCTATCAAAAGATATCCATGAAGCCTACTAGTAAAGCTTTCTTTCCCTTTTAGTGCCTGCCGACATAAACTACTGCAACCTACTACTGCTGTCGGTTCCACCATTACCTCACATGGCAGCAGTCTGTGTTACGGACCAAAAGGGTCCAACGCAGCAGAACCATGTGGCTGTCCGTAAGAGGCCATGAGTGAAATTGCCATAAGTTTTTCTCAGTTTCTCAGAGACCTAGTAACATTTCATGTGTCTTTACCCCAGGGATGGTATAGAATTTGCCTTCAAGTACCAGAATCAGAAAGGACAAGAATATCCGCCTCCTAATCTTGCTTTCCTTGAGGTCCTTAGTGAATTTTCTTCTAAACTCCTGCGGCAGGACAAAAAGACTGTGTAAGTGATACCCTCATTTCCCTGTTTACAGGCTTTGCTAAACTGTGTCATTCATCATTTTAGCGAGCATTTAAGATGTCTGCCTCAAGGGGTTTGCAGTACTGATACTTTAGCTATCTGCATACCTCTAACCCTCTATATATGCATAGTTCCACTGAAGTCAGTGGGCCTCTACTTGCATGCTTAAAAGCTAATCATGGTAGTGCTGTATTGGCAGGATGAGTGCTGTAATGCCATTCTGCTTTAAGAATTAACAGTAGTTCATTTTTCCAAGTTATTCTTTATGTAGGTATTCAATGGAAAATCTAATATTTTCTTTTATGGTAACTTAAAAAAAGTTGATGGACACTGGAGGACCTTGTACAGGTTGATCAGAGGAGAAAAAGCACAGAAACAAGCTTCTGTATTCACTGCCTTTTATTTTCACAGTCACTCCTACTTGGAGAAGTTCCTGACTGAACAGATGATGGAAAGGAGGGAAGATGTATGGCTCCCACTAATTTCCTATAGAAATTCACTGGTTACTGGTGGCGAAGATGACAGGATGTCTGTGAACAGCGGAAGTAGTAGCAGCAAAGCCTCCTCAGTGAGGAATAAGAAAGGCCGACCTCCACTTCACAAAAAAAGGGTAGAGGGTATGTATGGTTTTATGTTATGGGGTGTAGGAGCTAGTCTTTTTTAGCATGTGTTTATAAATCCCTTAAAAGTTCATTTTCTTCCATTAGATTCTTATGTTATTAGTTAACACAAGTATACAAGTACATGCTTCATGGAGATTTGTATAATATATCCTTAGAACTTCGTTTTTCATTCTAGAGTTTCCTATACATATATATATTCGCCTGCCGTTGGGACGACACACTGAGATTTGTCATTCCAAAAGCATCTAGAAACAGTTACTACAAAACTGGAGGCAAGAAGTTAATAGGAAGGTACTTATTAACACCTCACTTAGTAGAAGCTAGCCCTTCACCCGTATTGAGCCATGTCTGAACTGTGCATCAGCCTTGTGCAGGGCCACTGAGAACAACATTGTCCTTTGGGACCACAAATAGTCTTCAGAAAGGATCCAAATGGTCATGCCCTATGGCACACAGTGAGTCACTTCTCCTACACCACTCAATTCTTTCCCAGTTAAAGACTCCCAGAAAGAGAGAAGGCAGGTAGGAAATTTCAAGCAACAGCTTCTGGTAAGTAACCAGATCTCCTTCTGAGCAGTGTTGGCAGAACTGCTTTCACAAATTGGGCATGACATTAGAGACACTCAAGAGCATTTTAAGTGCTGGTTTAAGAAGCTGAATTACTTAACTGAAGCATAATTGTAGAACTATGATTTCAAGAGCTTGCTTTGTGAGATCTTATGCTTTTTCTCTTGGTTGCGTCTAGCATCCAGAGCCTACTGTTGCATTGGCTTGGGCCCTGGGAAGCATGACGTTCCTCATGCCTGCAGCCTCTCTTGAAGAAAGACGATCTATGGAGTCACATAGAGCAGTCCTCCTGGGGGCTTTGTATCTCCATATTAGAAGCTTCAGCTGGATGAAGTAGTACATTCAGAGCCAGAGCAGGCTGCTTTTTGGCTCTCCCGCTTAGGAGACGTGGCTGTTTTCCTCTGTAGCTGTAATTTCATTGGTTTCCTTTTTAGTCTGAGTTGGAGAGAACTGCAGTAGTATAGTCTAGGGATGACACATGCCTGGCACTGCAGCAACCAAGTCTTCATCCAAAAGGAACAAACAGAATCTTTTTACCAGTTAGAGACAAAGTGGCAAAACTAGCAAAACCACACACTCTTCCCGATGCTGGAGGAAGTGTACTTACCAGCTCTTCCATGCGATTCCATTTTGCATTACTTCATATTCCTGGATTTGCATGAAACCATCTGGTCGTCATCTGTGCTCCTTTCTCTCCCAGGCAATGTAGTATCTGAAGCAGAACTGTTTACTTGGTTTGTAAAGGATACATAGAAGTATGTGTTCTCAACATGAGAGTGGTTACTGCAGCTCCTGGCAACTCTGTAATCCCTGAGGATTATATGTAGATGCTAAATAATGGGATTGGCCCAGCGTAAAGCATTAAGGCAGATTTAAACCATTACTATTAATATTAGTTATGTTTGCATTGTAATACCTAGGACCCTGTTGTCCCAGGCTGCTCCTGCCCCATGGAGCTAACAGTCTGCAAGAGATGATAGCAAAACACAGCAGATGTGCAGTAAGGAAATACTGGGAGAGAAAGAAAATACAGAGAACAAGCACTTCCTTTTAGGATAGAAGAGGAACATGTCAGAAGAGAAATAAAGTCACTATAATGTCTTGTCTCTGTCCAGTGGGACCCATTATGCCAAAATCTTTGCCCTATGCAAGTTGTACTACTAAGCTGCTCAGCTCTATACCTAGGTTAGGAGTAGGGTGAAACCAGTCCCAGGATCTGGGAACTGCAACTAGGCCCTCTATAGTTGTGTATCTTAGCTTCATCCAAGCCTTCAACAGGTTCAGCAGTCACTTGGTTCCAGAGTCTATCCATGGTCGTTACAGAAAGCAGATCTCTTCGAATTCCCCTTGACCTGAATTCTGAGTGCCTTAAGAAAATCAAGTGCCATGAAAATCTGAAAAGAGACCATGAAATAAGTGTAGTATCACAGATGCTTCACGGGCGTTTCTGCTAGGGTATGTTAAAGAACAAAAGGTAACTTCTAAGCCCAAGAAGAAAGCCAGACAGGATCCATCAGGATCTCTTATCCCATCTCTTTCTTTCCTAACCCTTGCCCATTTTAAACATCTATTCCTACCCCCCATCAGCAAAACTAAGGTTTCTTGCCTACTCTTCTATAATCCCTTCAGGTGTCCCATCCTGCTTCATCCCATTTCCTCATCCTCATTGTATCCACTCTCATCTGTTCCTGAAGCCTGTCTTTCCCCTCTGGTTTAGCCCCATCACTGTATGAGCATCCCTGAAAACACTCATGGTTGATTTTGCTTGCACCTCCAACCACCGCCCCATCCCACTTCTTCCCTTCCTCTCAAGGTTCATTGGGAGTGCTTAGAGAAATCACTATTTAGTCATTTCCCCAAGCCCTCCTAGCTAGCCTTTTTCCTCTATGCTCCACTGAAAAGCTGCCACCAACACTTGTCCTTTCCCAGATCTTGCCTGTTAATTCTGTTGTTGTGACTTTGATTCTCACCAATGCTTGAGAAGACTTGAGAAGTCTTTAAATAGTGGTCCCTTAAAAACGATGACGAACCCAAAGATGAGGATGGAGTACTAGTTCTGAGATCATATGATCATAGGAAAGTAGAGCTGGAAAGGACTTCACAAGGTCATCTAGTCCAGCCTCCTACTCAGGAGATCATCTTCAATTCAAGTCAGTCTTCAATTTGCTGAAGATAATTACAAAATTGGATTTTGTTTCACAGTTGATGTTTGTTATTGGGACAAACCTAATGCAGTTCAGTAAAGTGAATCTAGATACCTTAGCTATACATAATCTGATTAAATAAATAGGAGATCTTTGAAAAGGGCTTGTGACAACAGTGAAGAACTTGTGCACCAGATTAAAGCAAGACAGTTGAAAAGTTAAAGGTCATTTCATCAGATGCATGATGTGAGTATCAACCAGAAAATTGTTGTAATCAAATCCTCAGAGTACGTTGAAAGCCTGTGTGTTTTCATAATGAAATTGTTTGGGTGTGTGACACCAGGAGTGAAGAAGAAGCTCTTACAATGTTAAAAACAAAACAGAGTTTACAAAGGCTCTGTCTAATACTACCTATGAATGAGCTAGAATGAGCCATATGATGACCAAACAAATAAGAGATCCCATTGTTTTGCATTTTTCATGGAAGCAAATTCTGCAAAGTGCTACAGTTCTGTGGAACAATTTCTTTTCTTACCAGTGAGCCATAATGTACTGCAAAGAGAAATGAAACATTTCCAGAAAATTGGTGAAATGAAGATTTTAGTCAGCTGTTTGAAATTGCATAACAAGAAAAAAGCTTTTTATTTGCAAAAACAAGGCCACGAACATTTTCTATGGGGGGGATGAACTTTCAGCAAATTAAAGTTACTTAAAAATCATTTTCAAACAAGGGATATTAAAGGACTTGAACATCTGATGATACTAAACTGTTAAAAAATGACATTGTCAACTCCTTAATTCATAAGCTATCATGATAACTGCTACCAAGTAACAGAAAAAAATCTTAGTGTCTGTAGGATGAAATTTTGTGAACATTCCCTGTAGTTGTTTATATTTTTCAGTCTTATTCCTGTTGTTTATAGTTTGGAATCTTAGAATATTCTACAAAATTAAGGCTTTTTCTGCTCTCCTATTGGTTTTAAGTGCTTAATATGCATTGTTTGTTTGTCAGGCCTCTGGTTTGACCCATCAGCAAAATATATGTATTGCCTTTCAACCAGATTAGCCCCTAATCATTTTATGTATTCTAACCTTATGTTGTCTGTCATTTTCCAACTGAATTGTAAACTGTTTAGGATGGGAACAGTCTTCAAGTTGCAAATGCATGCACAGAACCTTATGCTGTAGACACCCTTGCAATGCAGATTTTTTTTTAAAGTATTATTTTTTATACTAATTAGATATGACTGCTTTGAATAGGAAACATGGGAAATAATCAGCATTTCAAAGATTTTTCCTTCTCAGTACTAATACAAAATTAAATTAGAGTCACAAGTTAAGCTTCTTGGCAGTTAATCCACCTCGATCCATTACGCATGGAATGATTTGTTATCTAAATCACTTAATTTATAACTTATTTTGCAGAAGTTGCTGCAGCTGTGGCATTGAGCTATAGCAACGTATACACGGGGGAAAGGCCTGGGTTAGCACTGTTTGTGCTCTGACACTTAGTGTTTACGCAGCTAGGTGCTCCCAATAAATATCCTGTTGAATGCTGAACAACTGTAGTAACCGCTACAAAATGCAGTGTCTTATGCAGTTACCTAAATGTAATTGTCCTGCAATAGATGAGAATCTGGAAGGGTCGTGGCTGAACAGGAATGACAACATACAAACTCCAGGGGCTCTTCAAGCACCACAGCTCACCTCAACTGTCTTGAGAGAAAACACGAGACAAATAGGAGAGCAGATCCAAGAGCATGAGTCAGAACAAGGATCTGAACAGGATTTCTTACACAAGTAAGTGCCAGAACATCGCTGTCAAATACATCAGGCTGGGCAAGAGTTGGGATTAGCCATAGTGGTTACAAGGCATGCCGCGGACTTTCTGTGCCAGACAGCTGAGCATTGGAACATTGCACTGCCTGCTGAGAGCATGTGCCAACTAGTCTGCCTACAGCACCACACGCATGCAGTTACACTGCTACTGGATCATGGAGTAGCCTGTGTGCTAGGGGTACCTTTCTCCTTGGCATTAGGTGGTTCTCCATTCAGAAAGCTGGCTTGGTGAAGCCCATTTAGGGGTCCCTAACTCTCTGCCCTGAGCAGTTATCTTGACAGTATGAGATCCCCTACACCACAAGACCCCTCAAATTTAGATTGTGCAGCTCGGAGCCTATGGTTCCCTTTTTTGAATACATCCTTAGGTGCCTTCAGCTCCTGGCAGACATTACACTTAAGACATGATTAACCAGTTAATACCATCTTAAGTAGTAACCAGGGCACATGTTCATGCAGTTAATGGCACAATAAAATGGGGAATAAGATGCAAAGTTATCACACAAAATATGGCTGGTTCCCATCACACCTTAGATTGAGTGTGGGGGCCAGTACCAATCAGCTGATCAGCATTCCCAGCTTTAGGAGCATGCCAGAGACTTAAAGAGAGGCACAGGCATTGAGATCATGGATCAGATTGTGTTCTGCCTTTAACTGAATTTCAGTCAGTGTCCTCAGTGCCATGGAGAGGTATTTTTGCTCCCAGTTCCCAGGCCCTGAGTGCTTCTGCACATAGGCTTGATGGTCAATACAAATGGCTAATGAACAAACAATCATGCTCCTACCAGAGATCCATCACCTCAAATGGTGTCTCTTTTTATGCAGGGGCTCGATGATTTCAGCTTGTTTTGTCAGTTTCAATTGGGTGAAATTGTATAATTGTAATAAAATAAAAGAACTTGATGCTTTGAAGTTCCTAGGTACTCTGCTGGGCTCTGCTCATGCTGTGGTGACCTCCCTTGCATAGACCTGTCATTTAAGACCAGCCCTTCAGGCACTCACATATCTGTCGTTTCTGGGCCCTCCAGTAATTTGTACTATAGCTTAAGCATCATTTGCTTTTCCTTTTTTTATATGGCATCTTGTGCCTGCTAAAATGCATGTTAACCTTGGGGTTGCAGGTATTCTTGTGTGCAGTGCCAGTTTTGAGCCAATGGAATAGCACCAGTTAAAGTAGGAATGGTCCAGCATGGTAGGAGTACAGAGTACGAGCATGGTGGCATGTGGCCGCTTTTATTCCACAGTGTTTAACAAATGTACCGATTACGTGCCACAAGACCAACAAACTGGAGCAGGAGGTATGAAGACCCTTCCATATAATGGGACTGGGTTGGAATGCTTTTCAGTCTCGAGGATGGCCTGATCCAGAATGTGCTGAGACAACATCCGGAGAAAATCACTACAGTCTCAGTGGCATGGCTGAATTCGTAACACTGTTCTTCCTGTGTCAGTCCCCAGATGCAGATATCTTGGCTGGGCCAGCAGAAGCTAGAAGATCTAAATCGAAAGGACAGGACAGGAATGAACTACATGAAAGGGAGAAGTGGTGTAAGGCATGCAGTGTAAGTGTGCAAAACCCCACACACATCATGGGTACAAGTGCCACATTTGGTGCTGAGGATTTTTGATTAGTGAGGTTCTTCATGAAAGACCATAACCTGTACCGCTGCTCATAGTCTGTGTGACATTTTATCTCTCTTAACAAAGACAGAGTAACTGCTTTCAAAGTGGGGATATGCAGCAAAGGACGCAGCATGGGATGCCGGGTGGTGGGCAGTCGGTGGACTGCATCACGATCCGCAGATGTACTGTTTTAATGCAGGGCCCTCTCCTACTTACCATTGTCCACTGGCTGAAGTGCCAGTGGGGTCACAGTGCCCACAGCCTGGCAGCATCAAGTCTCTGGAGAACGAGGTTCTGCCCTCAGCCTTCCTGGATTATTCACCATATGACTTTGGGCAATCACATTACTTTTCCAGGCTTGCTTGCCCTATTGTAAAGTGAGGTTAGCACTGACCTGTCTGGTGGATCTGGCACTATGTTGTATATAATGCAGTTATATAGGACTTCGTACCTCAGTCCCTCACACCTCCAAGTGTTAACTTCCTTTTCAGCTGAGATCCCTTTCAGAGGTAATATGGTAAAACATCTTGTCCTTTTAAGCCTCCCTGTAAGCTGCCATGAGCCCCTTTGGGGAGGGTGGCACATAAATCAAAGAAATGGGTAAATAAATACATAAATAAATACATGCACGACACAGAGGAAGCAGGATGGGTGATTCTCCTTTGTAAGGATAAAGGAATAAATCCCACAATTGGAAGAATTAAATGCCACGACTTTGTTTTTTCTCTCAATCAGACGGGGCCTAATGGAGGATGATGCTGAGCCCATTTTTGAAGACGTAATGATGTCCTCACGAAGTCAGCTCGAGGACATGAACGAGGAGTTTGAGGACACCATGGTCATTGATCTGGTCAGTAGATGGTGGTTATTAATAGCAAGTATAATATGGAGGCAGGACGGTTAAAAGGGACAAAATTACTAAGGCAGCTTCCCAGGATTATGTGCCACTTTCAGTGGCGTGAGCACCCAGAAGTGGGAGAGGACTGAAGCAGCCCACTTGGCCCAAAGCTACAAATGTAATCCTGACCGATTCCGTGTTCATAGAAACACGGGGTATAACGTTTGGCAGCAGTAGCCTGGTGCCCTGCTGCTGACACAAGCAAGGACCTGATACTTGGTGAAAGTGAAAACATGATAAAGCATGTAGAGGCAACTAGTGCTCCTTGACATATAGTATGGACTTGCAGCTCACTAACTGCACCATGCTAAGCCTCCAAGTGCACAATGTTAGTACCCACTCAGAGGAAAGAAACTAAGTCCACTTCCAGGGACCACACAAAAAGATAACTGTTGAAGATGTACTCAGGGTTTCCATGCAGGGAGTAAACATGGAGCAGCCCTAATGTAAGGGAAAGCCCGGCCCTCGCTTATGGATACCAGCTCCCTGTGTAGACAGGCCTTTTGCCAGTTGTATAATGCAATGAGAAAAAAATGTCTCCTAACAGGAGATCATTACATGTCCCACAGAATGAGGAAGTGTTTCCGCAAGGCTAATTGTTACTAGCAGCAGCAGTGCAAGCAACTCAGCAGTGCAACTGGGCTTTGAAAAGAGTTTTAGCTTCTTTCGGTGACCTCTTGTGGCCATACCCAGGCTGCGTGCTGCATCCCATTCCCTTTTGTTGCATATAAATTTCCTGGCCTTTGAATTTCAGAAGCTTGGTTGTCTCATTATGCGAAGTAGAAAAAAATGCAGAGCAGGAAGGAAAAGGGACCAATCAACTTTTCTTAAAAGTGAGAGTATTTTGCATAATTCAGACTGGCTTCTCTTGTCCTGTCCATCCTAAACTTAAACCAGGGTTACAAACGGGGCACATGGGTCCAAGCCCTAAGATTATACTTTTCCACATGCTTTGGAACAGAAATGCAGCTAAATACGTAGCTGCTTCTGCCCAAGACTGAACTTGTCTTACCCCACACATCATCTTGCAGATACATACAATCTTTTCTTGCATAGTTCAGGTGGTAGGAGATGACGGGTTCCATCCAGCTCCCATTCAAATGGAGCAGAGCTCCCAGAGCTGCAGGATCATGGCCAAAGGGAATAGATTGACCCTAACCTGAGCTGCTGTGTCGTGCTTAGGTGCCTTTGTGGCTGTAGTTGCACTCCAGTTTCATAGCTGATTTGTCTCAGAAATGAAGTGAAGAGCAGCAGAAAGCTTCTGATAGCCTGGTCTATGGTCCTGATTCAGGCAAGTATTCCTATGCAGGAAGGAATCTAACACAAGTGCTTAAGGATGGGCATAGACCTATTTCCTTTGGCTTCAGACTCAAATGCATACTTGATGTCGAGCAGCTGTCACAAGTGTTTTCCTGGATATAGAATGATTTGGAACTCCTTGCAAGCCCAACTCCCTTGAGGAAGGTGCTCGCATTGCTCCTGTGTACATCCAGTACCTGCCATGTCGAGTCCGCTCAGCCCAGTGCCCTGACCAGGGACCTTGCGCTGCCTAATTGTAAGGACAGTTAAATAAATTCCTCTCTTTCCAGCCACCCTCAAGAAACCGACGAGAACGGGCTGAATTGAGGCCGGACTTCTTTGACTCTGCAGCTATCATTGAGGATGATTCAGTAAGATCCTGCTTTGCATTGTTCACTGTTTGAGGATCCTCTTGTTTTGGCCTCTGGCTAACTGTTGTCTCTCAATTGTTTTCTGTAGGGATTCGGAATGCCTATGTTCTGAAGTCTGGTGAAGATATTTTACAAATTTGGAACTCTATTGTTTAGAGCTAGAGGCCTATATACTGTGATAGCTTGTATGAAAACCACATTTTTGATGTGCTACAGTTTGATTTTTAACCAAATGATTAAGGTCAATCCCTTTTTGTAGTGAGAGAGAAGAGGAACTTCTTAATGACACAAAGGAATGTTGGCCAATCCAGTCACCTCAGAAAGGCTGACCTAAAAAATCATTTGTATCCCTGTTCTTGACTGTCCTAATACAGATTTTTTTTCTGGATGGGGAGGAAGTTTTAAATTGTTAAGACAGCTGTCAAAATAAACACTGTTCTACATATGTTTTCTGAAAACAGCGTTGAGTGAAAACAGAACTTTTTAACTTTATTTTTCTGCTGTACAATTTAAAACTGTTTTAACATTTGCCTTTTTATGTTTTAAAAGCTAGCCATTTTTATTAAACCTATGCCTGTCAGCCATTGACTAGCAATGATGCTATAAGCAGGTCATCCTGGCTACAGAAACGTGTTTTTGAACACACTGGATTTGATTAATAATATGGTACGCTTATATCCTCTCATAGGCATTGAGAAGAACACTCTTACAAAAGAGGTTAGAATCCTAATGAAGTGCATCTCTGCCAAAAAACGTTCAGATACTGATATGATAAACCCAGATTTTATACTCTTGAGAAGATTTATTTTTATTTATAATGGGGCATAAAGTAAGAGATGTCCATGAAGCCACTTTTCCAACAGATGCTGTGTAACATTCATTTTATATAGCACTAGGGGACACAAAACAGTACATTTTCTATTGGTACTTGCTCTGTGCATTTTTAGCAACTTATACCAGCAAATAAAGTATTCTCAGTAAAACACACAAATGGTTCTCAAGTAATCACTTTGCTGTTTTTACTACCTATTTCATGCCCTGCCAATCCAAGGTACATAAACAGCAACTTTCCTATATAAAATAGATCGGGGGGGGGGAGGAATCACTTTAGCATTCAAAAAGCAATTTTAACTGTACCATATAAAAATGTCGACTTTCCATGCCGTAAATACCCTTTTGCGCTATTTTTGTAAATTAATTTTGCCAGTTAGAAGTACTGTATGTGCTGCATAGAAATTTGTGCTTAGATGGTGAAGTTCTTAAGCTTACAATGGAATACAGCTACATTTTCAGTGTTAACTGTGCATATGAGAGTAATTCTTTGAAAAAAACATGATTTTTTCAAGAAAGTAAAAAAGAAAAAACCCAAAAAGTTCTCAGCTAATTCATTGTAATAAGAGATTTTCAGTGTCTTCAACGATTTGGAATTTCATTCTGCCTTGATTTTACAACCATCTCATAGCTGCTACTGTAGTTGAAAATGGCCTGATATTCAGAGGTGTGGAAGACCCACACAAACCCAGAGCACCTCTAAATATCAGCCACAAACGGTTACTCTTCCTTTCTGCGTTTCAGTGTTAGCGTTAATACCAAGCCAACTGACCCACACCAAGCACAGCAGTTTCAGAGGTGCTTTTTTTAGCAACTGCAAAATAGTCACGGAGCTTTCTCTTTTACAAGGTCGTCTAACAAAAAACCAAACATACACCCAGTGCTTACCTTTTGGGAGGGGAGAAACAACTAATGTAAAAACAAACCATGTTTCCATTCTTTTAACAGCTGAGATTTTTCTTAAAATGTGTACAGTTCTCGGGGGGAGGGGGGGAGGGGGCGAAGACTTGGTTGCCAAAAACATTTGACCTGATGATTTAGCCATTCCTCAAACTTGGCTGTCAGGATTGCAAGCCTCTGCCCTCGCGGGAGCATTGCTTTATATCATGGGTGAAGGTTACCCCCAAGGGGTAGTGGGTGGGCAGGAATGGCTGCATTAAACTGTCAGCACCGTAGTTCTGTGAGAATAGTAGCAGAAGGAATGCTGCCTGGTTTGAGTCATAGTCACAGACCAACCTTGTGCTTCACAGTCCTCTGTGTGGAAAACTGAATCCTAATTTAACATTGTAGAATACTGTATAACAAAAAAAAGTTTACTATTAAGGTACCTCCAATGGGTTTCCAGTTCAGTTTGCAGTCAATAGATTTTTTTGTATTATGAGTGTCTCCTTGATTGGTTTTGCTAGTAATTCTGTAAATTGTACATTTACAATATAAGGTTTTTTTTTCCTTTTGTACAATTTAAAACTGATGCTTCACCTTTCCTTTAATAAACTATTCAAAATCATGAGTGTGATGAGCACAACTTTAAAAACTGGATCTGGCCACCCCATTGTGTCTCTACCCCATGAACTATTGTCCCATGCATATAGGGAAAGGCAGCTCTCACTTGAAGCCCTGACCTTCTCACCAGACTCCCTGTGACTATTTCTCATGCTCAGTCTTGGGTCTCAGAGCAAAGGAATTTTTTTTTTTTTTTTGCCAGTTTGCAGTAAACCTGGTAAGTTGCCTGTGGAGTTATTAAAGGCTTTTATGTTGCTGAAATCTGTTCTCTAATACCTTTGCCATCAATCAGTCAGCTGCTGTTGGAAAGGTCAACGTGGCACAAGCCTTGGGTGAAGTTCTCTGCTCAAGTAACCGTAAGTGCAGGGGTGAGTAAGCACTCTAAAAGGCAAAGACCCAAATGGTTTAATAATCTCGTAGGCTGGAGTTTGTGCTTTTTAAAAGCAGTTTGGCAAATCTGCCAAGGTGCACAATGCCTCCTGCAGTGCTACCTTCAGCCTCTTGGAAGCTGACATAACTCTCAGATGCGAATGATGAATGCATTTGCCTCTACAATGTCAGAACCAAACCATCAGCTTTCTCTTAAAGATGATTGACTAAACTGGTGAAGAGACGACATGAACTAACAGGTAGGACACTGGGACTGGCATACTGGGACCTTCTGTGCGTTGCTTCACTTCTTTGGGCCTCAGCCTCTCCCTTGATAATACAGGGTTGATGATAACATGCCTTCTTTGTAAAGCCTTTGGAGAGCTCCAGATGGAAAGTGCTATGCAAGATTTCAGTGTTACCAGTTTCCAGGCTCAGGTAAAGCTCTCACTGAAAGGATTTTCTTTGGTGTCAGGAGTTCATAGGGGGAGTGAGCCATCTTCCTCATCCTGTCATGGGGACTGCAGCCTTTGTGGTGCGACCAGCAATGGTTTTCTAGCATGTCTGCTGGCTGTTAACCTGATAGCACTGCTGGCTAAGTATTGGGATTCGGGAGGGAAAGTTTTGCTGCATGGAATGGTGCTTCTAGGAGTGGCATCACCGGGATACAGATGCCTGTGGTGCCCAGGCATTGAGTTTCCATCTAATGAGGCTGAGGAACAAGTGAGCAGCTGTAGCTTTCTGTTAATTGTCAGAGTTGAGTTTTTCATGTCTTCATCTGTGTGACACTGCTCAGCTTGGGTATGGCCATGTGTGGGCATCATCAGCGCCTGGCCCCAGTCCCTGATGTCAGACTAGCAGTGATAATCCTCTGAGTTCTCACTTCTCACTCTAGACGGTCTCGGCCCAAAAATCACGGCACACAGCTTTGTAGAGGTGCCACAAGGTCACGGCCCTGTCAGGAAACAGAAGAGTTTGGATTGGTTTGCCGCACATAGCTGGCCCCTGTTGGGTCTTGAAGAGGGAGGGGCCACCTTCCACAGCAGCAGTGCCTTTGTGATTCCTTGTCAGTCTGTAATACTCCTTTGTGAAAAGCCTTTATTCCATCACTCAAGCCTTGAAAATGCAGCCAGCGTAGCTGTGGGCTGATGATTTTTCGGCGTGATTGTGTGTCACACCAAGTTGCCGTGGCAGTTTTCCAGGAAGCCAGCTCGGCACCAGTCTGGTCTTCCATGCTTCTCCATGTCCCAGGCATCTATGAAGAGGGTGGAGAAGCAGGTGGTACAGATCCAACTGAAGTAGTTCTCCACTATCCAGGAATGGCGTCAGAGGCCTCCAGTCCTTAAATTATAATGACGTGCATGCAGTGAGTCCACACAAGGCCCTCACTCAGTGGGCAGTTCTTTGCAGTGGTGATGGACAGGATGCCATGTCAGTTATTGGCCGTCACCCGAAGCACAGGGAGTGCCAATGCTCTTTGGAGGAACGCCAGCTCTGGAGGGCTTAGCACAGGGCCCCAGTGCCTACAAACTAGTGGTCCCTTGCTAAGTGAGCAGGTGCCTTGGGCTGTACTGCTGTTGGCTCACCGCTGAAAGGGTTCCTGCAGGCCTGCACTTCAAATTGTAACATGGGATTTGCAGGGACAGGAGGAGCTGCCTCCAGGCTGAGCACATCAAGTCTGTTACTTGCAGTGTCAGATGTTTCTTTTTGCCCTCCGGCAGCCTTGCTCATATCCCCCAGCTCCTGCCTTGGGCCAGACAGACACCAGATGAGCAACTGCCAAACTGTCCTGCATAAATGCTGTGTCTTTCTGCATGGGAAAACCTCAGTTATCTCCAGTGAGTGCCTCACTTCCCCATGCAGATGAGGATGTTAAGGGGCATCATTATAAAGCACAAAGCACTATGTGCCAGCAGCGTTTGCAGAGCTTGTTTTGAAAATCCTGGCCGAATCCAAGTGCTCAGCCACATCACCCCACGCTTTCCTGATTGGCCGGCGCAAATTGGCTGTCGCTTTTTTTGCTCTATTGAGACTTGGAACAGGGACAGGACTTGTGCCACCTGAAACCCTTCAGCTCGCCGCAGGTGCACACCCTTAGCAACATGTCATTGAGGTCCCAGGAGTGAGGAGCACGTCTCCTGCATATTACCAAGGGAACTGCACTAAGGGCTGCTCTGAAGCCAGGGGGGCCATCCTGTATGCCTGGTGCCTAAGCCAAGGGGCAGGAGTAGTAAGCTTCCCCCCAACCCCTTCATCCCTCATGTGCTCCTTCATACAGCCTTCCTGAATCATATTTTCCAAGTGAAAAATCAGGGCAGGAGATAGTGAAGGGGAAGCATCATGGTGGGCAACAGGGGCATTGGTGCAGAAAGAAGGAAAAAGAGGTTCCTCCTAAAACAAAATAAGGACATGTTCCAGGATGGGGCAGGGGTACAGAAGAGAAGATTGACTGTTTTTACAGCTGTGCTAGAGCTGCTCCTTACTATCATCTCTTCCTCTGCTCACTTCCAATTCACCTTCATTCATGTGACTACCCATTCCTGCCAGTCCAGCCCCCATCCCCTCTGCCTCCTAGCTCAGAACTTTATCCATGGCCCTCCCAATGCAGCAGTCCCCCGGCTCCAACCTCCACCCTCCTGACCTCACCACAGCCCAGAGCCACCTTGGGATGAGCGAATGTAGTTGCAGGTAAACACTGGGAGACCAGAAGCAATGTAGTAACGGTGGCAGGGACAAAGAATGAAAGGTTCAGAGGGAGAAACCCTTGTGTCTGACCGTGTTGTGTTTTAAGCTGACTGTGAGACGCCAACTAAGGATCTGCCAGTGTGAACACAAACAGTGTTATCAGCCAGCCACATGATGACAACCAAATCCCGTATGAGCCAACCCAGCAAGCAAAAAGGCTGAGAAGCAGGTGCCCAAGGATGACACAGTGGAGCGGCCCAGAGCTAGTTGGGGCCTTATCTTACTAACCTTAACAAGGAGGAACAATGAGCAGTCAGAGAGCTCTGCGTGGACAGAGGCACGGAAGCAACTGGCAAGAACACACACCCAGGAGGCCTGAGGATGGGGGGAAACCCCCAAGGAAAGGATGCCAGAAACACTCCTGAAGGAGGATGGTGATGGCAGCATGGAAGAGAATGGCGTGGAGGCCAAGGGCTAAGTCACCACCTGCTGAGGTGAACACAAGATGGGAGCTGGGACACCACTGAAGAGGCAGGAGGGCAAGGCTAGTCATGGGGTCTTTTACTGTCAGACTGAGGCTCACTGAGCAGGTGTATGACGGGAAAGAGGTTAGCAGCAGCAGTCAAAGGGGTTCATATTGGGCTGTGGGGGAGGTGGTGGCACTGACAGCAGAGGGCAAACAGGAAGCTTAGCCATGGTGAGGGACAGGGCAGGATGCACTGGGAGCCGGGTAAGACGGGGAAACAGGACATCATCGCAGTGAGGAAGGAGGGAAGCAAAGCTGTTGAGATCACAGGAGTAGAAAACAAACAGCCTTGAGACAACGGTGCTTCTAGCAGGAAGAAGGCAGCACTAGAGAAAGAGGAAGCCAACCTGCCGTGGAGGGATCCAACTCATCCCCTTCCTATAAATGCCAGTGCAGAGGGACTGGTTTGGGCTGGGAGACTGCACAAAACATCAGGTCAACAGCCTACCAAGCTGGGGGGTTGCAGATCCCTCCCAGCTCCACAACTACCATGAACACCAAAACTCAGAAGGAAGGGCTCGGCGCTGAAGATTGACGATGCAGCCTCCTAGAGCTGCTGGGTCTGAGACAGATCTTGAAACAGTCAGACAGCCAGGCTGAGCCCAGAAAAGCCTTTGTGCTGGTAAACAGCCAGGTGCCGTACTCCACCATCATGCCCAATAACCCATGCCCAGTAATCCAAGGCAAACTCAGATACGCACTGGCCAACAGCTACACTTCCACATTTGCTGCTGCCTCCCTCTTCTCATCTCTCTTCCTCCTCATCTCTCACTGAATAAACTTCTTTTAACTGGAGAGGGGCCTTCATACCTGTGCCATTCCCTGTCAGCCAGGAATCCAAGCAGATGTCACCACAACAGCCGTGGGAAAATGTTAGCAGTGATTGGCTTTCTTCATATTTCAGTTTCTCGTTGCGTGTGCACAAACCAGGTACATGGAACGTGAAAGAACCATAAAGTTAAAGGCACGGCAGACACTGCATGGGCCTACACATACATGGAGCTACTGACCTCCCCAGCACTGTACACCTGTCTGTCTGATGGTGGTGATTTGCCTGTTTCTTTCATAATTATCCACCCCTGTTTTTCAGGAGGGAACATCAGAGAGAGATCAGAATAGGTTAGTTGCAGCTCTGGACTGAGGACAGTCCCCAGTACTCCAAGACCTCTGTGCCCCCAGCACTTTACAAGGGAGCATCCTGGGAGTCTTAATGAGCAGATTCATTGATTGCCCAGTGCAGAGATGCCACATGAATCTGAAGACAATGGATCCACCCCTCCCAGATTCTTTCCTTAGAAAGCTCTCAGTGGATCAATGGTTACAGCCCTTCATGATTGTACCAAGCAGCTCCTAGAGCCACAGGAATCAAAGGAGGTCCCTCCCTGCCTCCAGCCTGGGAGCCTAGATCCCAACCCTTAGACCCCCTTTTGAAGCCAAGTCATGTGGCGCGGGCTGTTGCGATGGTGGGCTGAGCTGCTGCTAAAGAAAAAACCTACTCAAACTCACTGGTGACGTAATTCCAAATACAACTGCGCACATGCTGTGGAATTTATTGTGGTGCAAGGCTGCAGCCAGTCATCAGAAGAGAAGCGTTAGCATGGGTAAATGCTGTTCATATTTGTGCTCTGCTCCATCCACCAGCCCCGTTTAGAGTGGTATGTTCGCGTGCTTCTTCCAGGGATTGGCCTGCACCTTGCTTGCCAGGACTTCCAGGTCACGGCAGATGCGGAGCCGAGTGGTGGCTGGCTGAATGAGGTCATCCACAAACCCTGTTCAGAGAGAGAGACAAATAAATCTCTGCCAGCTGCTAACAGGCCATGCTAGAGTGAGCGCAGCAGACACCTCGCATGACGAGAGCACCGCCTCCAGCTGAGACTGAGGACTTAAGCCATAAGAACTGTCGTTTACTGGGTCAGACCACAAGTTCACCTTGCCCAGTCTCCTGTATCACACAGAGGCAGAAGTAGATGCTGAAAGGGAGAGTGAACAGGATGGAAGTGCAGTTTTTCTCACTGTTCCTCTCTCGCTCGCAGCCTCCAGCATTGAAGGTTCGGGAAGTTCTGGTTCAAAGGCCGTACCTCTCGCTCCCATGCTCGACAGCTACTGATGCCCCTTTCCTCCAAGCACGTGTCCAGTCCCTTCCTGAATCTGGCTAAACTGTCAGCTTCCACCACATCCAGTGGCAATGAGTTCCACACTGTAATGACATGCTTGGGGGAGGGAGCGAAAGAACTTAAGTTCATTTTCAACTTATGACCTACTCATTTCATGTTACAACCCCTCGTTCTTGTATATTTAGAGAGATTAAATGATAAATCCCTATTGACTTTCTCTTCACAATTTAGTCTTTTGTAAACCTCATCATGTTCCTCCTCAAGTATCTCTTTTCTAAC
Source organism: Gavialis gangeticus (assembly GCF_001723915.1). Classification (NCBI taxonomy): domain Eukaryota; kingdom Metazoa; phylum Chordata; order Crocodylia; family Gavialidae; genus Gavialis; species Gavialis gangeticus. The sequence continues at coordinate 65,920,572 of NW_017728995.1, forward strand.
CTGAACAGGCCTGGCCTCTTGAGTCTCTCCTCATAGGAAGTCCCTCCATGTCACTGAACATCCTTGTTGCCCTTCTCTGGAACATCTCTAATTCTCCTGTATCCTCTTTGAGGTGTGAGGACCAGAACTAGGCACAGTATTCAAGGTGTGGACATGCCACAGATTTATAAAGGGGCATGATGATGCTTTCAGGGATAGTCTTAGGGAAAGCATTTGAATTGAAATAAAGCCAATTCAAGTCAAAATACACACCAAGGATTATGTACTGAGTGAATGCTGCAATGCCAAGAAATTTTAAAGTTAGACCCAATGTAGGAACGACAGCAAGCACCACTGGAAAGTTTCCAGTTCAAAAGAAACTGGCTCAGTGTAAAATGGAAAAAGATCAATTTCCTCCCAGGTGATTCTGCAAATTCAGCATGGCATCTAAGGGCTGAATCTGGTTGGTTTTCTCAGGCTGCTGCAGCCACAACAAACCCTCCACAGCAAGATATTAGCTAAGAGGTCTACATAGCAGATGCAGTTTCAGCACATGCATTCATGGGGCTCTCCATGGCTCTGGAGAGCTCCCGACAGGATTAAAATGTAGCACAAATGGATCCACCAGGGAGCAGGCTGGAAACGCATTGGGAACTCCTGCCTAGTGAGAATCCTGTCTGCGTAGTCCCTTGGCGGAGTAGAATCACGCCCCAACATTAATGTTAAAAACCACAAGCCTTGAAAAAACATGGGAATACAGAATCCACTCCAGCCAAAAGAATTAAGCACCCCTTTGGCTACCCCTGGCTCTCCCCTGCAGAAGTGAAGGGAGACAGCAGGGAGGCCTTCCCCAAACTGGGCAGTTCACCTGTAATAAAAGGCTGTGGTCCAAACACTGAGGTGCTTCTCACGTTGACAGCATTTCTAAATGGGTTTGTCAGCATCTCCTACCTGCCTCCAGCCCTCATCTCAACAGTGCCTGTCAGACTCGTGCCAGGCCAACCTCAGGTAAGTTCTTTGTTGCCCAAAGTTGGCAAAGAAGAAACAAACCTTTAAGAAGTAACATCGTCTTCTGACCACGTAACCATGCGTTTAAATGTCTCTTTTGAATAATCCTAATCCTGGTCCTATGCTGCAACAGGGCAAACAGAACATAAAAGGATTTTTATCCAAGACAAGAAGAAAAGAACCTAGAGGAGAAAGTTGCACATAAACATACCTCTTATGGCTGCAGGGAATGGGTTTGCAAACTTATCTATGTATTCTGCCTCTGCATGCACCCCTTTTCCTCTGAAAATGATCTGCACAGCACCCTGGGAAGACATACAAGCAGCCTGAAAAGTTGGACTCAACCACTCGTCCAGTAAGAGAGAAAGCTTTCAGTTTACAGTACATTATGTGGTATCTGAAAGTGCTGAGCTAGAAGTTGTTTTATTAGCTAGTAAGACCGGGATGCTCAACCCCCTGCCCACAGACCAGATCCAGCCCACAGCACCTTGTCATCCAGCCCATGGGCCTCTCCACAGGCCCGGGCTGAGGCAGTGTGGCATCCCAGGGCCCCAATCCCTGCGTGCAAGAGGACCAGGCAAAAACAGTGCAGGGGCATGAGGCCCCAATGCCCATACACAGGGTTTGGCAGGGACAGCATGACCTAAATGCAGATGTGTAAGCCCAGTCCTGGGACAGTCTGATCTGGCCCACAGACCAGCCCCATGCCAATCATTTGGCTCACAGGGTTAAAAGGTTGCACACCTCTCACTAAACCAGTACAGAGAAAAATTGGCTGCCCTCTTAGCTAACTTCCTCAAGCATGTTAAAGAAACAGCTGACTCTTCTACTCAACACAACTAGAAGTCAGAAGTGTGACCCCCCCCCGCCAACACACACCTGCCACCGTGCTTACCTTTGCACCCATCACTGCAACCTCCGCAGTAGGCCATGCATAATTAACATCTCCTCGTAAATGCTTTGAACTCATCACATCGTAAGCACCACCATAAGCCTGGAATGGAAACAAGTCAGTGATACGAGACAAACGCAGGGCAACAGCGAATTCCTTCTGCAACACGGCCATACAGGAGGCAGGGGAAAGTTCATGTTTTCCCATTTTAAAAGTAATACTGGGATTGGATTTCCAAATGCCTAAATTTTGTTCCCTAAAAAAGGGTTTCATATAGTCCAAGAACAATCAGGCCATAAGGAAGTCCATTTGTTTTTATTCAAAAGCTTTGAGAATGACAAAAAGATATTTTTTTGCAGGTCAGGAAGGATTCTCTGGAGACAGTCTGGCTCAGTAAAATAAAAGAAATGGAACCTGTTTAGAATCCTGTTAATCCTACATCAATTATCAGTTCTTTCAAAGAATCAGCTACTGAAAATTAAAATCCTCCTATTTTAGCATCTTGCCATCACTGCTGCCTGCAGCATATTCAGGGTTCTCTGCACAAAAATCAGGCTTTGTTATCAGCACTTATTGCATGAAAATGATTCCCTGCTGTGCCATGAAATAGTGACTCTGCGCCAAGGCTTTCTGATGTTGTTCCAAGAAGGACAAGACTGGCATCAAAGGCACTGGGTGATGGGGATGGAGGGTGATGTACATGTGGGAGGGGGGTTAGGTGTTTTATCCATGTTGAATTCAGACTGCCCATGTAATGAGCTCTGACACCATGGAGTGATGCTAAATTCCATCACCTTGGCACTGAGGCGTTTTGAAGTCAAGGGACCCTTCAGCCTCCTTCATCCCTGCTACAGGAGATGACACCTCAGCTTCCATAACATCTCCTGTGGTAAGTTCTCTGGAGCCAGGAAATATGGCACATGAGCAAACAGTATGCTCTTTGTGCATCACCTTCCACAAAGCAGCCTCTATCCTGACTGCGCCTTCAGGATTCTGCTGGAAGACAAAGGAAATTCAAGCAGAGTCCCATCACCCCTCACCTGAGCAAGACTCAGCACTTCTGTCAGCAAGGAGGTGAGGCAAATGACTTAGAAACTTAAGTAGCCAAAATTCCTAGGGCCGTGATAAAGGAGAACCTCCTCCCCTGGGGACGCAGCATCTACCCAGGTGTCACACAATCAGGGAACAGTAGGGTTGGAAGGGACCTCTAGAAGTTAACCAGGTCAACCCGCTGCTCCAGACAGGATCACCCCTGACTAAACGATCCCTGGCAAGTCTTGTCTCAAAATCTACCAGGGATGGAGATTCCACAACCTCTCTGGGTCATCTGTTCCAGTGCTGAATCGTCCTCACAATGAGAATTTCCTCCTAAATCTCCAACCTAAGTTTCCACTGCTACAATTTAAGACCATCACTGCTAGCCCTGCAGACACAAAGAATGGTCTATCACTGTCTTCCTTACAGCCACCCTTCAGGTATTTGAAGACTGTTATCAAATCTCCCCTTAGTCTTCTCTTTTCCAATCAATCCCAGTTCTTGCAGCATTTCCTCATAAGTCATACTTTCCAGGGTTTTATTCATTTTTGCAGCTCTTCACTGGACTCCTTCCAGTTTGTCTACATCTTTCTTGAAATACAGGCCCCAAAACTGGACACCATGCTCCTGGTGAGGCCTCACCAGAACTGAATAGAGCAATCAGTTCCCTTGACTGGCAAGTGATGCTTCTATTAATGCAGACCAACAAGAACATACTGTTTGCTCATATGCCAGTGCAGCTCATAGGCAAACATGCCCACTTCAGCTTTTCCCCCCAGTCTCCACACTTCCTTCAAAACAAACCTTCATTAAGGGGGCAGTAAGGAACTAAGCTGTTGAAAGAGTTTTTAAATAACCACAGGTAAGTCTGATGTGAATCAGTAATGTTTCCTGGAACGCTGGGGTAGTTCCAAAGCACTGAAAGAGACGTGATTTGCCAATTTAAAAATGAAAATGACTTGGATAACCCAAATTACCACATTTCCTCACGTGCAATACGCCCCCAAATAAAACACACGCCTGGCTTTTGCAGACTGTAGAATGCGAGACTGCTCCAGAGTCACGACTGACTGTGTGCCAGGACATCCTCCTGAGAAGTCAAGTCAGTGTCCAGGAAGTGTGACATCCCAGAAGGAACTGCCTCACCCAGACAGTCACGCTCTTCTCTCAGTAAGGGGAAGCTGAATTACAGAAGTTACCCCCTTTATCCACAGTTATACCACTGTGATTTAGCTTCCACTTGCCATCATTGCAGAACCGGACAAAACGGGCTCCTTTCACAGAGGAATTTATGTCTAAGCACCCTGACATTGAGAAAACAGAGCAGAACATTTTACAGTTTTAAACAGCTCATTTCTAACATTGCCATTCTAGACTTCATATGGGAAGTTACCGTGGAGGAGTTGGCACGTGTTAAAGCCCAACCTCCTTATGCCCTGCAGCAAGTTGCTTGGATGCCCACACCCAACAGGGAGAACACACAGTTCAACATGGCAGGCAGGTCAGACCATGTAAACACTGGATTTGCCCAGGGTGCAGCAATCTCTGTCCCCAGGGAGAAGATCTGAAGTAGCAAAGAGGGCAGACATCTGACCAGGAAGAGAAGGCAGCAGGAAACAACAGGCAGAGATGCAAAGACACTTGAAAGATGAAAAAGGAAAATCAGAAAGGATAAAAGGAGGTGTTGAGGATGATGGGGGAAGCAACAGCAGCCAGGCCCTGAGAAGCAAGTCTCTTTTGAACACTTTTGACCAAAAGAGGAGGCCTCAGCTCTCTCCTAGGAATCAAGTCACCTTACCTTTCTGGTGATTATTGTGATTTTGGGCACAGTTGCTTCTGCAAAGGCAAAGAGGAGTTTTGCCCCATGACGTATGATTCCACCATACTCCTGGGCCGTACCTAAACATTACATGAGTCAAAAAAAAAAACAACATTTTTCAGGAAAGTTACCAAAAAGTTCCCTTCATGCAGATGGCTGTTTGCAAGGCCAGCTACCACTACTCAGAGCAGCCCCCTCAACTGTGGTGGATAGGTTGGTGATTACAGTCCAGCTTCTCCACACCTTCATGCTGAGCCATGTTGTGAGGAAAGCTCACATTGAGAGCTGGAACAAACATATAGCGCAGGTTATGGCAGGTACACACAGTCAGGCCAGCCCATACTGCCAAATAGTTCCTGCATGGTTACAAATACAGCTTCAGAAACACTAAGAGATCCCCATGCATGTTCAGAGAAAAATCTCCCCAATGTTCACCTCTCTGGAAACACTTCTGAGAATGCATTTTTCACCTCATACTCAAGGCAGATCCAAACTGTTACTCATGGCCGCTGTGGCAGAGGTGTGAAACTACACAAGGGAACCACTGCAAACAGCAGCAGCAAGAAATCTCTCAGGCCACCTCTGACAGTAAGCCTTGAGCTCCCAGGGACATTACTTTGGGCAAAGTCTGGTGAAGTCTTGTAGCCAGGACAAAGGATCAGTAAGTACTTAACTACTTCTCTCCAACATAAAGCAGTCGAAAGGGGAGCAAACCCACACGCTGCCCCCATGCTGAATCAGGCCCCCTGATTGACTCCATGCGCAGAATCCAGGTCACGCACTGGCCCCTTGCCACGCATCCAGCCCACAAGCCAGACAGTTGCAACACAACCACCACCACCAGTCTCTTCCAGCAAGAGAAGTTCCTTCTGGTGCATCTGTTCCTGCTGGTCCAGGGGTCTGCAGCCTGCATTCCCAAAGATAACGCAGGGAACAGTTCCAGAGGCAAGGTAAGCCATCTCCTATGAGACAAGCCAGGCAGACGGAACAAAGCCACAAGGCAGGACCAATCCTCAGCACAGTCGTACCAGTTTTGCCAATGTTCACCTTGGGATGGGGCACTTCCTGGCAAAGGCTGCTTCCTTGATGAATGAAGCCAATGCCACACTCGTAGGATTTTGTGAAGCAAATACTAGATCATGAAAGTACTTTGCTGATTGCTTCTACTGGAGCAGATTCTTTCCGGTTGGACCAATACAACACAGTTTCTGTTTTTCAGAAGAACCAGTTTCAGGGTCTTAGTAACCCTACTATAAACAGCTTCTGGCATCCAGCAACAAGAGATGTGGAAACTTTAGCTTTCCACCCCAAATGGAACAAGTAAGAAAATGGCTATAGACTTCATGTAATTTTAAGTTCTGTATATTTGTAAAGCTCAGTGCAAACTGACAGTGCATCTCCTTCTTGGGATCCTGAGCACCTACAGCAAGAATTCTTATGTGTGGATAGGGCATTGCTTGTGAAGTTGAGCAAAGAAAGGTCTTCAGGATGCGTCTGTGGAACAATGCAAATCAGATGGCCAGTGAGAGTCCATCTAGCCAACCTTATAGCCACTATGTATGTTCAAACTTGTAAGGACACTCCGACCTTAAACTTCCAAGAAGGCTCTCAACTCATGTCTGCTGCATAAGGTGAATAAGTCACCCACGCCCTTGTGAAGGAATGGCACCTGAAGGAATGGCACTTGAATGTTTGTAAAATGACAGCATCAGAGGATTCCTTTTTTTCCATCAAATGCAGCAGAGGACCAAGACAACTGCAGAGGAAGACAGCTTCTCCTAGGCCATAATTGTGGTGGCTGCAGCACTACCAGGCACTCTACAAAAGCAACTTTTAGCCAGTAATCATTTGGCAAGGTAGGCCAATCCTTGGGTCAGAGCTCTAATGCTGAGCAGAGATGTAAGTACACAGAGCAGGTGCTCTGACCAGATCTGCAAGTAGGAATTTACAACCCAGAGGTACCCTCCTTACTACTCATCAAGGCACTGGTCAGCCCCAAAAGAGGAGAGGAAAACGAACTGCCCCACTAGCATACAGCATGGTGCCATGAATTTGCTCTCCACTGTCCCTCCTTGAGACACAATCCTTGCTGGGCTTCCTTATGGGATGGTGCAACTCCATGCTGCCCTGGCAGCACACAAAGTACAACCGCTACAGCTGAGCCTGTGGGCGGTGCTTAGAGCCTCCAAGAAAAAAGGAAAACGCGCAAGAAGTGAAGTACGACCAGCTTCTGCTTCATCCATAGCCTCAGCAGAATTTGTAGAGAGTTAGCAAAGAGCCAGCCAGGCCCTGGGTCTTTGCAGTGGCTCTGGTACCAGACAGGACTGGCAAAGCAACTAGCTCAGGACTGGGTAATGCAGAGCTCAGCATAGGCTCTCAGCCCTGATGCTTACCTTGTTCTCAAGGTAGGTTTTGCTACATGCACGGCCCCCCAGCTCTCACAGATCTACCACTAGCACTACCCAAACTAGCTACATTTAAAGCTCCACTCCAGTCAGGCAGTTACATCTCAGCAAGGACCTACCTGGCAGAAATCCTGGGACATCCACAAAAGTGATCAGAGGAATGTTGAAGGCATCACAGAACCGGACAAAACGGGCTCCTTTCACAGATGAATTTATGTCTAAGCACCCTGCATTGAGAAAACAGAGCAGGACATTTTACAGTTTTAAACAGCTCATTTCTAATATTGCCATTCTAGACTTCAAATACAGCTTTCAGGGCAGTACAGAAAATAGACCATATTGAATCTCCATTGTCCTTCACTGAGGGAGCAATACTGAGAACAGAACAGTTTCAGTTCTAGCTGCTGTCTTTGTTTGATGGTTTCCCCCACTTCACTTGTGAACAAGGGGGGAGAAAATCAAGCTCACAGGTAAGTACAGTTTTCAAAAGCCTCTGACTGACACAGGTATTTATGACCTACTGAAAAGTAGTGGGACATGGGCGCTTCTTAAAATGTCATAATGTATCCCATTATGTGACTGTTACAAGGTAGCACTATTTCAGCCTAAGAGTGACATACTTTATATGCATTCATTTCATATCATCATTTATTTTTACTGCACTGCTACCTAGAATCCCCCCAAGATTGATTGCTGCTTCAGGGGGGGAGAGGGGGAGAAAAGTTCCTGATACAGAGATCCCATATGCCACTTTAATTTTTATATATATATATATAAAAACCTAATGAAAAGAAAATTATAAACAGGTAAGTGCAAAATGAAACACCTTACAGGCATCACTCCAATACAGTGTAAACACATTCTACAAATCAATGCAAAGTTGTAACGTCAGCATTCTCGGTTAAAATACTGCAATGCATTTCTCAAATATCAAATGAAACCGTGAAACCCGTTAATTATCTTGTGATTCTTTAATAGTCAGCAAATTACCTTGCCAAGAATAAGTACTCGATTAAAGTAGCCAGGGGGAAATGAGCCACCACCACACAGGATGGCCTAATTTGACCAAAATATAACAAGTCATGGAGACAGTTCAAGTTAACACACGAATAAAGCATATGTGGGAATTCCCATGTGGCTCAGAAGAGGGGTCGATGAGGATATAGCTGCTAGTTGTCCAGTACTAGCCGTTTCAAAAGCTGCAAGATGGAAATAAGGAATGATGCACATGGCTCAGAGCATTGTTTCCCAGAACACAAGAGCTTTCTCTCTCCTCTATTTTTTTTCTTCTTTTTATAAATATCCTTTTTGCTGTAAAAGTGGATTTCATAATACCCATAAAAAGCCTGGGTTTTAAGTGTTGAACTTCAGTTGTTACAGGTATTCAGATACAGCAGTAATGGGATATTATGCATAAAGTATTTTATTCATCAATGTACACTATGCTGGCTTACAATTTCACCGACTGCTGTCTTGCTTGTATTCTGTGAGGAAAAAGGTGCCAGGAAGTGCCAGATCTGTGAGCATTGGTGCATATGTTTTTACCATGTCCCTGCAGATTCACTTAAATAAAGGTCTGTACCATTGCATTCAGTCCTTGCGTACCAGTTTTGCCAGGCCTCAAATCATTCTCACCGACTTCATGAGCCCCCCTTCTGTTTCTGCTACAGCTTTCTTAGCTAAAACAGAAGTGTCCCAAGTGATGAGGCAGCATGGATTTATATGTTCACTATTATTCTCTCTTGTTTATTATGCATCCCACTATTTCTTGCTTTTCTGACCACAAATGCACATCAAGAAGGGGTTCTTAGTGTGCTGACCAAAAAGAGGCACAGGCTTTCTGTCCAGAGCAAGACCCAGTTACAAGCAACGCAAGTCATTCCGGGCAACATGTGTTATCTTATATTAGAATTTTCCCTACCACTTTGCACCTGTTATTCTAGTTGTCCATAGTCTGGCTAAAGTTCTCCATGGATTTCTCCACTCCTGACAAACCAACAAAATGCAATCTCTGACACTTCTGCTCACCTCATTGTTAGCTCATTAATATATAAGGATAACACCTACTGGTCCCAGCACAGCACCTTGTGATGCTGCACTGTAAACCTGGGGAAAAAATGAAAAGGACACCCAAAATACACATCCTCTCCTTATGACAGACACCCTCACAGTGTGTGTAATGAGAAAACACAAACAGGAGGCAGCCTGCAAACACCCCTGAATCAGAGAGATTTGTAGCTTGCAGCCAGCTCTTACCTGATGCTACTTTGGGCTGATTGCCCACAATTCCAATGGTTCTTCCATTCATCCTGGCAAATCCAACCACTATGTTTCTGGCATAGGAGGGCATGATCTCAAAGAATTCCCTCTCATCAACAATCTGGAAGAAAAAAAGGTTAACAAGAAGCCTTGTGAAGAGACACAGGTTGGTGTGGTCAGCTGCAATCGTATCTGTTACACAGTGAGGAAAAAAAAAATACATTGCTTCTGTAACAGGAGATTTTGCAAATAAATCGTTTCTTCTTCTTTCCAGTCTGTTTGTCAGTGTGTGTGTGATACTATATTTACATCCAGATATATCTCATCAGGAGCGTTGCCTGAGCCTGCCACAAAACCAAAGCTGTTCCCAGTATAAGAAGAGTGCATGTTAAAAAAAAGTTGACTTCCAGATTCCTCCCCCTCCTCCAAAGTACTGAATTTTCTGGTACATCTTTAGCACGCTGCAGTTCTTTTAAAAAATACCTCAGATTACTAACAAGGTCCTTCATGGTGGTTCACTTGACCAGATGATCTGTGCAACCCCACTGAAGTCACCGGGGTTACACAAGACATAAACAGAGTAGAGTCGGACTTAACTGTATCTGCATGTAGGGGGTGTTAGTTGTAGCTGTGTTGGTCTAAGGCCATAGCAGACAAGGTTTTTTGGGTAAATGTGATACCTTTTATTAGACCAACTAAATAGTTGGAAAAATCATTCTTTACAAGCTTTCAGGCACAAACACCCTTCTGCATATGGGGAACATGCAAGCAGTAGTCTGCGTCCCACCTGACTGTACATTCCTTAAGGCAGCCCTTACCTCTACCACTGTTTTTTCTATGCATGCTGTAAAGCCGCATCACAGCCATGTAAAGCAGTACCCAAAATTTGTTTCATAAAGACATAATAATAGATAAAGCAGTATGGACAAATGCATGGATGCCTAACACTTTCCATTGTAACTCCCTGTTTTCA
>NW_017728995.1:65935941-65936559 GCF_001723915.1 Gavialis gangeticus
TCTAACCTTTCCATTGTAACTCCCTGTTTTCAGCTGCCTAAAACAACACTATAGTACAGTCATTCAGGCTGAAATTTTCTATCTGTGGTCACTGCTTAAGAATTTGGTCCAAGAGTAAAACCTGTTCTCAGAAATGGCTCAACAAGAAATGGGAAAGACAGCAAAAACCTCTCAAGAGCATTTTGAACAGCTCTCGTGCCTCACAGCGGGATTTGGAATAGCACAAGCACTACTGAAAACCAGTGGGACTTTTGCTTTCAACTATTGCCGCGCGCCTGCCACCCTGCTCTGGGCCCCACTGGCACTGGCCCCAGGACACCAGTGCGGGCCCTCTGCTCCCATTGGTTCCCCACCCGCTCACACCCAGTGACCCCCTGCCCTGCAGTACAGGCCAGGGAGCAGCGCACAGCTCCAACCCCTGCTCGCCAGCAGCGAAGAAGCTGGTGCTGAGCGTGGGAAAAAGTGGGCCCTCACCTGCCCCACAGCCAACGCCCCACGCTGCAGGTCCTCGCAGCCTGTAGCGGGCTGTCTGGAACAGGCACAGGCAGACTCATGCGGGCTGGAGGTGGCTGCAGTGCGGGGCGCCGGCCATGGGGCAGGCGAGGGGCCACTTTTCCC
>NW_017728995.1:65937161-65945684 GCF_001723915.1 Gavialis gangeticus
GGGGGGGGGGGGGGGGGGGGGGGGGGCAGAAAGCAGCCCCTCCCTACCCCATGCCCAGCACCCCACACTGCAGCCACTCGCAGCCTGTCTGGGGCTGCCTGTGCCTGCTCCAGACTGCCCCACATGGGCTGCGAGCGCCTGCAGCATGGGGCAGGTGAGGGGCCGCTCTTCTCTGTGCAGGAAAGGAGCCCAGGGAAAAGCTGAGCGCGGGGGGAAGTGGCCCCGTCCCATGCCCAGTGCCCCACACTGCAGGCGCTTGCTGTCCAGAGTGGGCACAGGCAACCCCATGCAGGCTGCATGCAGCTGCAGCACGGGGCACCGGGCATGGGCGGGGCCGCTCCTCCCCTGCCCCCCACACTCCTTCCTTGCCTGGGGTCTCCCCCCACCCTTTCCTGAGCTTCCTACGCTGGGACAGCCCAGAAACCCCAGCTGGGGGGCAGGGCCGGATGGACCCCGCTGTTGTTGGAGCCCACCGGGCTTCCCCTGGGTCCTACTGCCATTTTTGACAGGAACCAAGTGCAGAGAAATATTAACTTTCTACTTTTTTTTAGGGGCCCCGCAGGCCAGACAGAATGGCCTTGCTGGCCAGATCTGGCCCACAGGCCATATTTTGCCCACCCCTGCAGTAGGATATGGCAGGGGGAGAACCCCAGCATCAGAAGTGTGTCCAGCCCTGTTCTAACCCCTTGGAAATTAATCCAGACATGAACAAGTTATCAGCTGTAGAGTAATCACCATTTACACAAGGGCAGCAGAATATGAGACAGCTTGTTTCTTAATATTCAAACCATCTATCCCCACTTCACATGCTCCCAAACCCTACTCAGCCTCCTGGATTATTCTAAAAGCTGCCACAGACAACTGAAACTCCATATAATAGACCGCAAACATTTAGCTGGTACTACTTTTCCAACATCAAAATACTATTTGACTTGGGGCTTAGATTTGCAGCGAGCTAGGAACCAGCAAGCTATGAGTTGTACAGTCTCCTCTCTTTCACAGACCAATACTGACAGCTCCATGCACACAACAGTGCTTTATCAGGCCAGCAAGTATCAGCCTCACCACCTATTTTGCAGGAACTCCAGCAGTCTGATAGGGTAACTTGTGTCACAGCAGGGAATTAACACCGTCGAGCTAATGAGTATTCCCTTTGTTGCACTGCCTCAGAAAATCTGCAAATCTATATGCCAGGGAATGCTGCCAATTAAAACAGACCTATTCCTATATAAGTAATTCACTGCTTCAAGACTGTCACGGGCTATGCAAAAAGAGGGTAATGGCATTCTACTGCTGACAGTGAATACATAACACAAGTGGTTAAAAACTCCGCACTATTATTTCAAAAGTGTTGAGTTCAAACCTTATCATTACCTTCAGGGAACTGCTTGCATTCCCATATGTCGCAGGGCACCAAGGTGTGCCTACACCTTTAAGGGCAGAAGCAGCCTAGCAAAGAAGCCCTGCAGGCTAGGCAGAGCTCCACAGCTGCAGGTTGCCTGAGTAACAGGCTAATAAGGTAATTAGCTGGCACTTGCGGGATGTCAGCTGACCAGAAGGTGGCAGAGCCCCGGGTACATATAAGAACAGGGCTGGGTCTGGCAGGGTTCACTCTCTGCAAACTATCCAGAGAAGGAGCTCCTGCACGAGAGAGCTGCCTGATACATCTGGCTGCCTGCTTTGCTACTTCCAAGTGCAGTAAGTTTCCAGGAGCCCATAAGGTAGCCAGGGCTAGGAGGCGCGCTGTACAAAGGGGAGAAATTTGCCTTCTTGAAGAGGCCGAGCATGGTCTCTTTTGATTATGGTTATGTTGTTATGTTTGTACCGGTAGTTTTGGGATGAGGCTGTAAGGGGAGAAGGAGGCCTCATTAGTGGCCAGAGGGGGGGCACCTGATTGTGTAGAGCCCCAGCACCTGAGGGGCGCAAGCTTTGGGCGGGGAGGAGAGCCTAGCGCCAGAGGGCTGCAGACAATGGCCAGTGGTTTGGTGACAACAGGAGATTGAGAGCTGATGCCTCAAAGTGGGGCCCAACACAGTGGGTCTAGACTAAGAGGCCCATCTATATTAAAGGGGCAAAGGCAGAGTAGGCCAAGGCTGCAACAGAGAGTACAATAACTGTAACACCCACGAGGCATGCGGCGTGGCAAAGGGGAGGTTGGAGCCATGCAACTGGCCCATAAAGCCTGAGGTGCACCACGCAGCACAGTACTAACGAGAGGCCCAGCAAAGGGTTCAAAGACCAGTGAGCCTGAGTAGGGTTCAGCAGACCGAGACCAAGCAAAGACCCATAGGCAGCCTCCCAGTTTATTTTACCAGCAAGACATGGCAGATGAGACAAGGGCATCCTTGGTGCGGAGACTGCATGGTCGTGGAGCTGCCAGGGGCATCACAGCCACCCCAGAGATCCCACTCTGTGACACCATACAATATAATTGGGTTTTCTTCATTTTTTTTCTAAGAACCTCCAAAAATAGGTTAAGAGGACATTAAAGTTGCAAAAACAAACACCTTGGAAAAGGAAATGTAGGTATTACTGTTGCCTACATCATTTTAATGCAGGCCCTGGTGCCCATGCCTTCTGCTTAAATATGTGCTATCTTTATCACAGGACACTTGCCTTGTCCCATCCAATCTTAATTTTGGAATGTCAAAGTTCTGAGTGCTTGACTTGGCAAGCTGAATACTATTACTTTTAATAAATAGTAATCTATGTATAGAATATAATATAAACATATATATACATAGTGATATTCACCAAAAGTAATTAGATGGCAAAAATCCAAGGGTTTGTATGAATGGATCTGAATTCCAAAGTAAAGGTTTTCTCTGTTTATGAGAAAACAGTCCAACATCAACATACAGCATTATTTAAAAGAGTTTGGTAATAACAAGGGAACGAAAATCTACAGTATTTTAGTTTTCTCGTAACACTTTAAAAAAGAAGTAAGAATAATACTGTCTTTCCACAGTCACATGCTGGGCATGTAAGTGAAAAATGACACCTCAAAGACAAATCATAAAACCCTTTTCAAACACCAGCTCCCTTATTTTTGCTGTTTCTAGTGCCTCTGGCCTTAGGTTCACCAAATGCAAGGGAAAGAATTATCCAAACAGCCATTCTGACAACAGAGTGCATTGAAAGTCCATCTCCTGTGGCTTTCTGTTTTTTCACTTCCACCGCTCAGAGCCATTTAATATTAATTTGTCACACTGATAACTCTTAAAAAAAAAAAAAAGAAAAAGAAAAAAAGCCAGCACTTAAAGAGAGGGCTTACCGCATGTATGATGTCCAGCATGTCATACGCTTTTGTAGATTCCATTGGGACAATAGTATCCAACTCAGGAACCAAGCGGTGACTTCAGACAAATCCAACACAAAGGAAAAACAACATGAGCATTCACAAAATCAAAATCAGTGCCACAAAGAAAATCTGTACCTATAATTTATCCCATCTGGGGCTGCATGGAAAACTACCGCCAAGCTGTCAGCATCTTCCTGCCCCAATTGCTCATGCATCAGGGCACAGAATAACAGAGAAGAGAAAATGTGAGGCAGGAAGAGAAAATGCAGCAGCACACATGGTGCTTCTGCCCCCTGTAGGTTGCACAGCAAGAGTTGGCTGGTACCCAGAGGGACTACAGAAGTGGAGGAGCAGAGAGCAGTCTAGCTGGCAAAGCAGTGAGGCGACAAGGAGCAACAGGACAGCTTTGTTATGTCAAATCTTTTCATTGTTATCTCCCCAGCTAGATGAAGAGCCGCCACCTACCCCATGTCCTTTCCCCCAGCTCTGGTGTTGCTGGGGCCAGGGTCTCTGCTACTGGCTCTATGTCCCTGGCAGAGACAGAGCAAAACCAGCTGTACACAGAGTAAGCCACACCAAGTGGCAAGGAGGATGGGCAGCAGAGGGGGCACATAGTAGGGGATGCTGGCACTGGTGGAGGGGGCAGAGGACAGGCACCAGAGAGGGACAAGTGATGGGGGGGGCAGGCACTAGGGGAGAGATGGGGGGGGCAGGTTGCAAGCCATCCTGCCACTGCTTTCCCCCCTGCAATGGTAGGGGGGATGAAGTTAAGATGACCATCCAATAATTAGATTCTAGACCTGGAAAATTATAACTAACATAATTTTCCATGTATAAAATCTAACAACGGGAGTGCCGGGGGGGCAGGGAGTCATAAATTCTATGTCATCCTGGATTCAAGTAAATCTAGTGTTCTTGCACCGCCTGGAATCATTCACACTGCAAAACTGAGACCAGAAGTACTAATTTTGTTATGCCTCTTATCCCTCAGCACTGAAACAGCTTCTGAGAGTGGGGATTTTTATTGTTCTATCCCATTTGGCCATTGGCTGGCAGAGTTCCCACTGTATAATTACTGTAATGCTGTTGGGACTTTGTTGTAGTGTTAATTGTGTCGATTTACAGCTCTAGGTAACCTATTTAAATTGAAATACATAAGTGAACTGCTGTTCTTTAGATCAGCCCCAAAACAGCTACACAATTCTATGTACTAAGGTCTCTGATTATACAGACGTGTCACTGTCTCCTTTGCTTTACCCCTTGGCCACACAACATTTTGTAAAAGGGTAAGATATTTATTAATTGATTAACAGAATAATTAACTTATTAACGGAATAAAATTGACAGGAACACCACACGCACAGTTCAATGTCTCTAAGTGACATCATATTTTATCCAAGTGTTTGCATATTATTAGCTAAACAAATGCTTAATTGAAGGAAAGCAACTGACTGGCTAAATATCATACTAAACCCATAGATAAGATGTACATTTAACAACCTCACAGACATCAATTGTCTAGAAACTGTTTAGATACAAAATGGGCAACACATTCCACGGGAATTCAGATTTCAAGTAACCCAGAAAAGCTGTGAAAATGGAAATGTCAAACCAGACCTCCATCAAGTTAAGCAGGATAGAGAGTGCCAGGAAATTTTATCCTGCCTTTTGTCAAGGAAAACAGTCCCCAGCAAAATTAACTTTTCCCCCAGGAGACTGATCTTGCTTCAAAATCTTCTTCAAATCATCCTAGATAAAACTCCAGCAGGTACACAGGCATAGAACGTGCAGTTAGAATTAACTTGGGAGTGCAAGCAAGCTGAGAGTAGATGCAGCTACTGTATACAGATATAGTACTAAGGCAGGATAGACCTGCTCTTTTAAGTATTATATAGCACTGTCATGTCAACCAGCTATAGCAGATTGAGGCACCCTAATCCAGATAAATACGTTTTAAATGAACCAGAAAATTACCCTGAACCAAAACTTACACCCCAAGGCAAATCTGTATAGACTTTAGGTAGAACCATATTTATTTGCTATGGACTTTACCAACTAGCCAGACTAACAGTCAACACTGAAGTTGAACACTGAAGAGACTCAGGATAGTCACAGTTAGCCAAGTGTTTAATAAAAAGTTTACAAATGTTTAAACAAATCATCCCTCTTTCCCATTGGACAAGGCCTTTCAACTTAGGGGTTACAGCCATGACTCAGGGGAGTGTTGTCACTTGACCCGAGAGAAAACAAGATTGAGTCCTGCATTTCCGAACATACAGAAACAGGACACTAGTCCCAGTACAAACAATGGCTTCTAGAATAACAGAAAAGAGAAAAAAAAATCTTTCCATTTACACCAATGTGTATGGACAACTTTCAAGACAGGGTGTGGCAGTACACTGTGCCTGCCGCTTTAAGAACATCAGGCAGGCTGTGGAGCAGGCCCAATTAGGTAGCCACCTGACCGCAGGGGGTCACCTGATTGGAGGAGGACTGGGCAGGGAGAGTATAAGCCCAGACCCTGGGAACAGAGCTGGCAGTTACATCTGGGGAGCTGGAGGAGCAACATCTCCCAGCCAAAAGGTTGCAGCTCCTGGAACACCTGGAGGTTAGGATAGGAACTACAGGGATGGAGGAGGTTCCTTCTGGTCCTGGGTAAGACCTGAAACTGCACCCTGCTGGGGTTGGATGGGGTGGTGGGACTGCCTGTGGTGGGGCAACCCCCAGAAAATGCCACACCTGTGCCTCGCTATTGAAAGGCAAGGATGGGGTGCCGTAAAGCCTCAGCCCCCACTGCCTTGTGGGTACCCCGTAGAGTCGAAAGGCTTGGGACCAAGGTCCACTGAGTGGGACCTGAGGCCCAAGGGGCAAAATGCCCAGAGTGTGAATGTGCGCCCCAATGAAGGGGTGGAGTGAGTGTGCGCCCCAGTGAAGGGGGCCAAGGGAGTGGTCCAGTGAGGGGTCAAGGTCCACCCAGAGGGACCTGAGGCCTGCGTGGGCCAGAGGTCAAATACAGCCCAGTAAGGGGCTAGCAGCATAGTAAGGAGAACTGGATTCCATCTGTGAGGCATGGGACACAGCATAAGACAGTTTGGAGCCATGTGATTGGCCCAGTACAGCGGGCCTTAAATAAGCAGCCTCCCACATTCTTACATCAAGTAATTTGACATGAAAGGTGTGGCAGACAAGAGCAGGGTAGACTGCCCTAAATGGGGGGGATGGGGACATCAATCCCTTTGGGTGTCAAGGGACCTCCCCCCCACCATTACACAGGGAAATACCACAGCTGGTATACAACTAGAAAAGGATATAGACAGGCTACCACAAAGGAAAATAGCCTTTAATTTGGGAAGAATGGACCAAACTTCCTGATTCCCAGCACAATAAGAAAGTTTATTTTAAGATGCTGGTGCAATGCCTATTGAACCAGCATTGAAGGATCAGAAAAAAGGAGACGGGAAGAAATTATGGGAACAGGGTGATACAAGGGGATTATATGTACATATGATAGACATATGTTCACAAATTCAAAAGGACAGAGGGCATTTCATAACTTACTGTAAGTTCTTATAGCAGACAGATCTTATATAGCAAGCCCTTGGCAATCTTCTGGGGCTTGCTAGAAGAAATGGTCCCAACTCAAGGAAATAACAGATGAGAGAGTAAATCTTTAACCACTGCAAGACAACTGACAGCTTCTCAAAGGGAAAAAAACTGCCCACCATAACAGGAACTGTTTAAAAACTATGGGATGCTTTTGCTATGGAAAAAAGGAATGTAACCAGTTTAACTACAGTAAAGGCCAGACACTTGGGTATTTGGGTACTGTTTGTTCAATGTTCATGCAGAACACAATGACAATGAAGATTTATGCCAAGAAATTTATCAAGCACTGCAACCAAACACTGAAATTATAACAGCTCTTCACCTAGTTGTGTTCCCATCCCTGGCATCAATTTGTATTACCATAGACTGGTGCCCTTAGGCAGTAGTAATATGTACGTGACAAGAAAGGACTTATACACATAAGCATGTTGGAAGAGAAGGACTGGGCTAGACCTATGGTTCTATAAAGTCATCAGGAAAGAATGTACAAGCCAGTAGCTGCAGGATAGTTCTTCCTTTACATTCCCTCTGCCAGAACACCAATGAAATTATACTGATAACAACCACCAGCATCTACCCAAACAAGCCACCCCTGTAATTACCTGGGATCATGACATTCACGAACAGGGGCTGGATCACGGTTACTGAGAGGCAAGTAATTAAAGAAGTCCCGGAGATTGAGCAAAGCATCAATGTCATTCTCAAAGGCCTTGTGTGCAACCCCTGCAGGGAAATAGCAAAACAACATAGTTAATTTGAAAGTGCCCCACCTGGCTTCATCAAGTACATGTTGATCCCCACCTGTTAGGTATAAGGAGCTTTTCCCTTACATCACCCGAAGTGGCATCTGCAAAGCACAGATTACCGTCACTATGGTGTTCACTACCACATGTGGATATCAATAGAGCCTTACAGGGATACTTAATAACCTGCCATCTTGCTGCTTAGCTCCACATATAAGTGTGGCAGGGCACCTTTGATGCCTGCCACTTTAACGGCTTGAGCAAGCAGCAGAGCAACCTGCAGGTGACTGCAGTGCCAATTAGGCAGGGTCCCATGGCCATCAGGAAGCTGCCTGGTTGGAGGAAGCTCTGGCTGCTGGAGAATAAGAGCAGGCCCTGAGCAGTAGAGCCAGCAAGTGCTGCAAGGAGATGAAGGAACAACATCTCTCAGCCGGAGTACTGCTACTGCCGGAACACCTGGAGGTCAAGGGTAGGAACTATGGGGATGGAGGCAGCTCCTAGTCCTAGGGTATGACCTAAAACTACACCCTGCTGGGGAGGATGGGGTGGTAGGGCTGCTTGTAGCAGGGCAGACTCCAGAAAATGCCACACCTATGCCTCCCCAGTGAAAGGCGAGTATGGGGTGCTGGAAAGCCTCAGCCCCTGCTGCCTTGTGAGGTACTTTGTGGAGGGGAAGGCTAGGGGAGCACACCCCAACAGAAAAGCACAGGGCCCAGGCCTGCTGAGTGGGGCCTAAGGCAGGGTCCAGGCATGTCAACACACCCCCGAGGCCTGAGTGGGCTGTAGGCTGAGTTGGGGGCCCAGGTACATCACTAGACTCCTGATGCCTGAGGGGCATAAGGCCCAGAAGCCACCGTGAGGGGGTGAAGTAGG
>NW_017728995.1:65950684-65952960 GCF_001723915.1 Gavialis gangeticus
AGGGCCCAGGCCTGCTGAGTGGGGCCTAAGGCAGGGTCCAGGCATGTCAACACACCCCCGAGGCCTGAGTGGGCTGTAGGCTGAGTTGGGGGCCCAGGTACATCACTAGACTCCTGATGCCTGAGGGGCATAAGGCCCAGAAGCCACCGTGTGGGGGTGAAGTAGGAGCCAGCAGCCATGTAGAGTAGGGTCTTAGGGGGCCTGAAGGTGTGCATATGGGCTGACCTGGAGTTAAGGCCCCAGTGTGGGGGTAGGAGGCCCGGGCACATCTAAGGACATTTAAGGCCAAGTTGGGACACAGGCTGAGTGTGGCCCAGTTAAGGTGCCGGGGGAGTAATAGTGGAATTGGATGCTATCTGCAAGGCATGCGATGTGGCAAAGGGGAGGTTGGAGCCACGTATTACACCCTTGGCATCAGGGCATTAAATGGGCGGCCTCCCACACTTTTCCAACAGTTTATTTGAGTACATCAAAGCATGGCAGACAAATCAAGGCGGACTGCCCTAGACAGGTGGGTGGGCTGACATTGTGACCGGCCTTGAGACTGCCCCCTGTCACAATCAGAATTTGACATAGCCATTGGGAATGAGCTGGACTCTCTGCCAGCTCACTGTAACAGAGGCCTAGTGTTGGTCATAGACTGTATGGAAGATGGTAATATTTCCTCTGCTTTGCAGCCAATGATTCTCCTCACTTTATTTGTTCTCTTAAATTTGCTACCCAAGTTTTTGCATAAAGCCAAGAGCTGTCTTGCAAGGGAATCAATGTTTTTTGACCCAAGCTGGGTGTCGCCTTGATACTGCAATTGTTTGCTACAGTTCTGCCCAAGTAAAGCAGATGCAAAATATGTGCCACCACTTATAATTTATAAACCCCAGGCATTTCCTTTACTCTAGATGGCAAAGTCTCAGTGGAAGTTTCCTGGGGATCCCGATGTCCTTTACCACTAGGGACAGTGAACTTATAACATTTCCTGGATGGTTTCCATAAGCATTTTGGTTTGGCCTGAACCACTAGCAGCAGGATTCAAGGTTCCAACCAGGAACCTGATGGGAATGGGAATTAAACACCCCCACACACACATCTGAACCTGAAGAGATCAAGCTACTCTATAAGAAGATAAAGTGTGGCAAGGGATCATGCCCATGAGGATGCACTCCTATAGTATCTTCCTTCAAAGGTGCATTAGCCCCTGGCAGCTCAGCAGTAAGAGAAGATGTCAGTGGGCTACTTTGCACAGTGCAAGCTGCACCTGTCTCTACTTTGTCAGTTCCCCTGACCTCCACACCATCTAGTGTTTGGGATCTTGCACTGGAGATGGGGCAGCCTGCATATTTCTGTGGCAGTCACTTTCTACAAGACTGAGGGTCTTTTGAGGACAAAGCACTTACAGATCACCCTCCTCACATGCATAACAGGAAGTGGATATGTGCCTTTCCACCATCTTGCCTGGAGCAAAGCTGCATGGCCATTGTGAATATGGCTCATTAAACAACCCACCAGGAATCCTGCAATGCTCAGTAAGATTTTCCAGGGAAACAGACTCGCAATTATTTTCTCTGGGTTGGTAGTAAGGAAAGAGAGGCATCAGATCCAAGTGAAAAATCAGATGCTAGAAAGAGATAACAACCTCACCTATAGGTTTACTATGGTGACTTGATAAAAACATTCTATAGCATTGTGTTAAAATTGTTTAAAAGGCTTTAAAAAATACATACTAATTCTCCCTCAACTGTGGAGGAAATCTCCACAACATACGCACTAGTTGTTCCTCAGTGGATAGGCTACAGAGCACAAAAATAATTATTTGTTATCCAGAATGCAAAACTCAATACACAAAACCTATAACCTTCAACAAGGAATTTCTCATAGAAGCCCTTGGCCCACCGTGAGGGGAAAAAAGCAGTTTTAATACCACTCACTGCAGTTGCTACTTTATTCAGTCTGGAGGAATGGATCATACTTTAAGTGAAAAAACAGAGCTCCCACCTGACACAGCAGTGTGTGTCTTTGAACCCCCAAGCTGCTCCTGGGTGACATCTTCATTCGTAACTGACTTGACTACATCAGGGCCTGTAATGAACAGGTAGGAAGTGTCCTGAAATGAGAAGCAACTGAATGTGAATTTAAAGCTGCAACAACAGTTAAAAATCCTGAGCAAATCTGGGGAGGATACTGTGGATTCTTCACGGGGGGAAAAAAAAAAGAGATCAAACCCAGGCTTTAAGTGAGAAGTGAATCTAGCCTGATCAGTGAGGTACTCCTGGGCCTCTCAA
>NW_017728995.1:65952970-65974205 GCF_001723915.1 Gavialis gangeticus
CTCCTGGGTGACATCTTCATTCGTAACTGACTTGACTACATCAGGGCCTGTAATGAACAGGTAGGAAGTGTCCTGAAATGAGAAGCAACTGAATGTGAATTTAAAGCTGCAACAACAGTTAAAAATCCTGAGCAAATCTGGGGAGGATACTGTGGATTCTTCATGGGGGGAAAAAAAAAAGAGATCAAACCCAGGCTTTAAGTGAGAAGTGAATCTAGCCTGATCAGTGAGGTACTCCTGGGCCTCTCAAGTTCTGGCATTCTGGTTAATGGACTACTGTAGTCATAGTATAATTATTTCTGCTACCAACCAAAGCTAAATAAGGTCTTGTCAGCATCAGGCTTGAAGAATCGATAAAACAAGGTTGGCTTAAAACACCTACTTTTATTACCCAAACCACAAAGCAGCTTTGGCTGGATAGAACTGCCTCATTTGGGCTGGGGGAGAAGGTGTTATCGTTTGTTTCTATGTATCTCTTCCATAAGCAAACTGCTGCTGACAAATATATGAAATAAGATGGAGGGATTTGGGGTTTTTTTCCTAATCTCTTTCAATTACTTGTGATGTTACATGCTATCAGTTCTCATTACACAATTCCCTCCAAAACCTACTGCAGGGCCATGATTCTGCTTCTGGAAACACTTGGGAAATCTTGGGAGAGTCTTTCCCCCTGTCCTCCTCTTCTAACCTAGCTCATCTCCAGCAGACCCCATCAATCAGATGCTTCTTCCCCGGCCTTGCTTTCAACAACGAGCTACGCTAAACTAAATGGATCCCTTTTTAGCAGTAGTAGGCATCAGTCTGCCTCACAAAACAACAGAATTATGCCAAGGGAGACATCAGCTCGCTGAACCCATATCAAACCATCCCTAAAAGAAAGAAAAGGGATACAAGATCTTCAGAATCAAACTGGAAAACCAGGACCAGAGCCAAAAGCCAGCTCATCCTCTGCTTTCAGTGCCATTTGGTCCCAAGAGGTTTGTTCCTGACGCTTTATACCTCTTTTACTGAATAATGTAGATAAAGACTCTTAAAGTTACTACTTCTGACAAGCTGTCCTGACTTATTTCCTTTGTGTTGCTGACTGCAAAAGGTCTTGGCAACTGTCAGTCCTCTGAGATCATGGTGTATGTGTGAGAGGTCACCCAGACCTTTTAATGCATATGCATAGGCAGCAGTTCTGGAGGAACAGAGGCTGCCCAGGCCTTCCAACCCTGCCTTTAGCCCACTGAGATGGAAGCCAAAGGCCAGGCTGAGCCCATCCATTTGGTGCCTCCATGGCTATAGCTGTATAAGTGTCCAGGAAGCAAACCAGGTCTCCTGTGTGGCAGACGAGGCATCTACCACTGAACCACAGGGGATGACTGCTAAAGGAAATAATTGTTATTTAATCTGTTTACAAGTGATGATACTGATATCATGCAAGCATGTGGGGAGGGAAATCTTTTTAGAATTCAGCACCCCAACCATTTATGGGGATGGAGAACTTTAAACCCAAGGAGTCCTTCATCTTGACACAGGGATGAGAAGACTGACATTTAGTAGATATCCAGCCTAAGAAACAAACAAAAATTGCCATTCTGGGAAAATTATTCAAAATAGTGCTAGTTAAAAACACTTCCAACCCTCTTTTCCTATTAGAGTTAATATATTTGACATTTTTGAAGGTGGATCGATACCTAATGTCCTGATGATGTACACTAGTGTTTTGTTTTATTTTTAATTCTTCAGAAGGAAAGATCATTTCTGAGGTTGAAAGAGACATGTTCATTAATAAGGTTATCTGAACGTGGTCACCACTAAGCGAGATGTTTTCCTGTCATGGAAAGATTCTTTTGCCATTAAAAAGATATCCAACTTGACTTTGCAGTGCACCCTTTTGACTTTGCAGTGCACCCTGGTGCTTGCTTTTAGTGACTGGGAAACTGGAAGCTGCTATTATATAGATACCTCAGATAAGAATGGCATCTGTATTAGCTGAGTGCAGGTGAATAGTGAAGGGAATTGTTACTGAATGAAAGCAGGCTCCAGCAACAAGGAAAAAGAGTGGAAGGTGAAGAGCAAAATAGCTGATAAATGGGAGACATGAAAGGAAATCTGGTTAAGTAACAAACAAGAAACAAGCTTACAGGAAAGAAGGAAAAAGGTCTAGTGAGCAGAAGATATGCAGAGCATCTGGCAGCACGGAGAGCACAGGCCTGACAGCTGAATGAAACAGAGTCCCAGAGACAAAAAAGTATTTCTATCAAGGATTGGGGTCCTCACGTGTTCAAAGAGCCAACTGCATCCAAAACTTTGCGCAATTCTGAATCTAGATAAAATGGCCAAGGATTCCAACAAGGGGTCAGATGCTACATCCTTACCTTCACCATGAACGTAAAATCCGTCAAGGCAGGCGAGTAGACTGCTCCACCTGCACAAGGGCCCATGATGAGAGAAATTTGCGGGACTACCCCCGAGCACAGAACATTTCTCTGAAAGAGAAGAAATGGAAGGAGACATCCCATGATACCAAAACCCTCCAGATTCTGAAATCTCTGCAACAAAAGTTTAGTAAAATCACATGGTAAAAGAAGGAAAACTACCAACCATAAGATGTACAAGCCTGGCAGCGTTCCACCAGAATCCCCCGTGCCAGGCAAGAGAAAAGATTCCCTCAGTTTTGCAATAAGAAAACAAGAAACAGGACACAGTAAGAATTTCTTAATGCAAGGAATGGCTAAAACCAGTTTTGGGTTCTTTTGTCCCTCTTTTAATCCTGCTTTCTTGCCACATGGGCTCTGCATATCTGTGTTTTGGACAAAGATCATCCTTTCCTTCCAGTCTGTTGTGGCAGTCACTAGTCATCTGCCCCTGCCTTTGACTGCTTCCTCCTGCATCACAACCATCCTGACATCAAGCCTTCAACAGAGCCTGACATCTCAGAAGGTGACAATATCTTCACTCTCTAGGCAGCAATGGGTGCAATGAGTATGTCCACTTCTACACTATGAGGTTTGGCCAGTCTAGCTAAATCAGCTGATGGAATAACAAGATCACGGCCCAAAGCCAACTGAGTTATGCCAGCCAGACCCCTGCTGTCAACTTGGCTGGGCTGCCAGGAGTGTCTTCTGTCAATTTAACTTGTCTTATTCAGGAAGGCGGTGCAACTCCAACAGAAAAAACCCTGTCACCATATGCCATGTCTCCACTGGGGGGCTCTGTCACAACAGCAATAGCAGCAAATGCTGGACAGAAATGCTCAGTCTTCTGACCCTGCAGGCCAAATATGTGGCACAAGGCCAGTCCATGAGCTAGATCGGGTCCTGAGCTGCCCCCACCAGCTGGAGTCAGGCCCCATGCATCTGGCTGAAATACTCGTGCCACCCCAACCCACTGGACTGAGCCCCATACCACCCTGTATGCCTGATCTAGTACACAGAGCCACACTATCCAGCCAATGGGGCTCCCCAGAGGTCCAGAAACTTGGCAGCAAAATTTCTAGACCCCTGGATCTGGCCCTGAGGTCAGGGGCTGAGCACCCTTGGTGTAGACAAAGCCTGAGAACCAGAGCAAGCTGCTTCTGCAACACTGCTTATCTTGACAGATCAGGTGACAACAGTCATCAGGTCAGTCCATGAATACAAACCTATCATATGACACTGTAATAAGTAACAGCAAATTACTCAGAGGCCGTGCAAGGAATCCATTTCTATTCTCGCCAAGGGGTTGCTAATTTAACCCCTTGTTTGCATCTTTACCAGCTCTGCCTGAGCGAACAGTACAGGCCAGAAGAGACAAACCTGTTCCCCAGTTGCTTGCAGACACTCTAACACATGGGATGTTGAATTGTGGAAAGAGAATATTTGTAATGGACAGAAGAGCTGGACTCCACTGGAATGCTGTCTGCCCCAGATCCCATTTCATTTACCTGCTTCTCGCTTCTCTAAATGAGAGGTAAAGCCCTAAACTCAAAATGTATTCTGGAGGAGGAGACCTGGTGTGGCGAACATGTGAGCCCCTTCAAAGTAGGGCTTCTCTCCTTTGCAAGTCTCTCAACAGACTGGATGAGTTTGGTTAGACCAAAGGTGTAATGCAGTGATTTGCAATGGGGTGTCATGACAACCTTGAAGGGTACCCTAGGGAGAGAGGAGATAAGCAAGATAAGGGGTTCCTCTTCCCCACTTCCACTCACTGTAGCGCAGGCCAAATGCCTCTCCCCCTTCCTAGCCCCTCTTCAAAGAGATAAGCAGTAAGCACTATAATAAATTATTTTTTGGAATGGGATGCCCTCAATGCACAAGTTATGGAGGGTTGCCTCAAGTCTAAACAGGTTGCGAACCACTGGTGTAATGACTGGAGTGGACAGAGGAAAGTATGAAGAGTGAAGGAAAGGCTGTATCTCCAGGTAACACAACAGAGGAAAAAAGCAAGAAATAGAGGACATGCTGCACCCTTCCACTCCAAGATGCAAGCACTGCAGAAGCATCGAGGAGAACCTAACCTCTGTTGGCTGGTCATGTTGCAGAAGTCCCAAGTCAAGAGGATCCACTTGGCTGCAAGTGGCTACTGTTCCATGGCCTTTGAAAATCAAGCAAGACTAACAACTGAATGGTCAACAACACTCTTAACCTCAGGGCCTTCTTGTCATGCAGCTGCTTGCTCTCAGAACAGTCCCTCCCAAGAGTCCTGCTCCACCACCAAGGTAAATCCTTGTGTTGCAGGTCACTAAGACATGCCTGCTCCTTTTCGGGCAGAAGCAGCCTGCCAGAGAGCCCTACAGGCTCAGCAGAGCTCCACTGCTCCAGGGTGCCTGAGCAGCAGCCTAATGAGGGAATTAGCCGGCACCTGCTTGTGGTCAGCTGAGCGAAAGGAGGCAGGGCCCTGGGCACATATAAGCCACAGGGCTGCAGCTGGCAGGGGTTAGTTCTCTTGCATGAAAAGGCTGCCCTGAGATATCTGGTTGCCTGGTCTGCTGCCTGCAGGACTCCTAAGACTCCTGGCACTCATAAGGTACCCTGGGCTGAGTAGCCTGCTAGACTAGGGGAGAAGTTTGCCTTCTTAAAGAGGCAGAGCATGACCCCCATCATTATTGTTATGTTGTAGCCTAGGGGCTGATGTTTGTGTTGTTGTTTGCACCAGTGGTTTGGGATGAGGCTGTCAGGGGAGGTGTGGAGGCCTCATTAGTGCCCAGAGGAGGCATGTGATCACATTGGGCCACGTCAGCAGTCAGCTCAAGGCTCAAGTAGTTACACAGCTTGTAAATGGAAGGTGTGTGCAAGCACACAGCACACAAGGGGCCAGATGGCCTGGTACCAGAGGGACATAGTAGTCGTGGGGCTGGAGGGCCCCAACACCACAGGGGTGCAGCAGTCAGGGGCCAGAGGGTCTACTGACAGGAAAAGAGGGAGTGGAGCTAGTGCCTCAAAGCCAGGTCCAACACAGTGGGCCTAGGCTAGAAGGCCTAGCCAAATTAAAGGTGCAGTGGCTGAGTAGGCAGAGGCCCCAACAGAGGTGACAACAGTTGTATAACACCCACGAGGCATGGGATGTGGTATAGGGATGGCTTGGAGCCATGCAATTGGCCCATAAGGCTTAAGGTGCCCCATGAGGGACCGACTTGGAGCAGGACCTGGCAAGGGGCCCAAGGACCAGAAGGGTCTAAGAGGGTTCCATGGGACCTTGGCAGTGTAAAAACTCATGGGCAGCCTCCCTACTTACTACATTTCCAGGTGAGATATTAGAAGGCTCCCTTTGGGCAGAGCTGGCATGGTCATGGAGCCCCGGGGGCATCACAGGTATGCCTGGGGACCCAACACCGTGATACCTTGCATTCTCCATCAACACTGTTTCCCGCCAATCAGAACCTTTGTCATAGAATCATACAAAATGAGGGTTGGAAGCATGGGTGACAGGTGCCTCCTGAGTCTGGGGCAGGCACCTGCAGAAGCCGCCGGTGGCAGGGACGGGGCTGGCGAGCACCTGCAGAAGCTGCTGGCAGCAGCAGAGACAGCCCTGCCAGATGGGCCACATGCCCGCACCCCCGTGCCTCCCCTACCAGTTGCTTATGGTTGGAAGGGACATTGGGAGGTCACATCTAGTTCAATCCCCTGCTCAGAGCAGGACCAGCCCCAACAAGATCACCCCAACCAAGGCTTTCACTAGCCGGGTCTTAAAAACCTCCAAGGATGGAGATTCCACAACCTCTCCTGTAACCTGTTCCAGTACTTCACCACCCTCCTAGTGAGGAAGTTTTTGCTGATATCTAACCTAAACTTCTCTTACTGCAACTTGAGACCATTGCTCCTTGTTCTGTCATCTGCCACCACTGGGAACAGTCCAGCTCCATTCTCTTTCAAACCCACTTTAGGGAGTTGAAGGCTTCTATTAAATCCTCCTCAGTCTTCTCTTTTCCACACTAAATAAGCCCAGTTCCTTCAGCTTCTTCTCACAGGTCATGTGCCCCAGCCCACAAACCATTTTCATTGCCCTCTGCTGGACTCTCTCCAATTTGTCTACAAGATTCTCTGCAACTTGTCAACAGAATTCTGGATGTCCTTAAAATACAGAATCCACACCTGCCTTGGGTTTTATATACTTTCTATTCCTCGTACAGAGACAACCCTCCATGTGGTGACAATCTGTGATCCTGCTATAAATGGGACAACTATTACTTTGGTGGGGGACCAGGCACTTTCTGTTGGAAGCCAACATCATCCCCCAGCTGCAATAGAGCAACTATGACATTTGTTCTGCTGCATTTTTTCTGTTCTGTTTCCCTGGTACATGGCTCTTTCATAACTGCTTCAAAATAAACAAACAGTCTCTGAGTCAGGTATTACATGCTGGCACCAGGATTTCTGCCTTTCTGCCCAGGAGTCTCTGAATTCCAGTGTTGTAAGATGTTCAATTCCACCAGTGCTGCTCTTGCATCCCCTACCATTGTTAATGTTAGTAAACAAGAAAAAGAAATGTAACTTGTAGTTGATGGTGGCATTCACACCCATCCAGAATGGAATCTCTTGGGCTTTGTTCTTACATGTCTGGGGTTGCATCTGAATTTTGAAACCTTTCATTGTAATGCACTGATCTTTTACATCCTATTATATCTAAAGTAATTTCAGCTTCGCAGGGGTCTGGTGCTTATTTTCACTGGTCCCTTTTCACTGGCTTATTTTCTAGAGATACTCTCTCACACTGTCAAATTGAGCCACTTTGCACTTCCCATTTGAGTTTATCAGATATTTTCAACAGTGGGTAACACCTGATTCACTTCATTCTTCTCCCAACAGCCCTTTGCTCTTATTGTTGGCCAGCAGTCATGGATTCAGACAAGTAACTCCTTACACCAAGCTTGCATTTCACTACCTAGATTTCAAACCAGAAGTAAGGATGGCTCCGGCTGCATGAGAATGATTAAAGAGTGCCTAGAACTGCTGACAGAGTGAACAAAAACCTTAAGAGGCTGGGTATTCTTCCTGCCTCATAACAGAAGGGAGACACAGTCTTTAGAGAAACAGGTATATCCCAGTATATAGAGGGGAGTCTAGACCTCAGTGTGACTTAGGAAGCTATACCTTTGGTATTTTTACATTCCATAAATTGACTTTTCCTCTACCCTATGAGAAAACCCATAATAAATATAAATGTCATGTAGCATTTTCCATCAATATATCTCCAAGTACTTTAAGAAGGAAATAAGAATTATTATCCCCATTTTACAGATGGGGAAACAGATGCACAGAAAGAATCAGGAACAGAACCAAGGCCTTTCAAGTCCCAATCTAGTGCTCTCTGACTGTAATATGAGGAAGAAAAATAAAGACAGCATGCTGAAGTTTAACTACAACACAAAATCCAAATTAAAAGAAAACTTTTTTACATCTGTGGATGAAAGCATCTGCCAGCTCACCGAACAGGCTGCTTACCAAGAAGATATCAGCATAACCAGCCAAAGACTCCACTCCCTCCTGGATACGGGCTCCTCCAGAGTCATTCAGCCCAATCACTGGAGCTCCAACCATGGCAGCTTGATCCATGATCTGGAAATAAAAATACAAACTCCTAATTAGGCCAGATGCAGAATTAATACCTGCCTAGTTTCAATTAAGAGACAAATTAAACGTATTGGATTGCAATCCCCCCTTCTATACTCCAAAATAACAGTTCATATTCCACACGAAAAAATTGCAAAAAAAATTAAAAAATGGCAGCTAAAGCTCAGCGTCTGAGTTGAATGGCGCACATTAAAGGAGTCACCTCTCCTCTACTTTAATTCTCCATTTTCAAAGGATCCTCCTGCCTCAGAATAGGTCATCCAAACTTTTGGCTGAATACAAGAACTCCTGCCTTATTTACTTTGTATGTAAACCTCCCACGTTCACTACTGGACTCATGCAATGAATGTGGAAGAGAAGAGATGCATAAAAGAGACAGCATGAAATCATGTCATTAAACACCATGTTGGAAAAACACACAAGGAAGAGATGAATAATAAATATGAAAGGTTTATTATAGGAAAAGATGAGAGAAAAATATCATAAAAACATACTAAAAAGCAAGGGCTGACCCTGGGTGGTTAAGTATCCCTTTTAGCCACATTGGTGGGTATTCTCATTTCATAGTTTGTAAGGTCGGAAGGGACCTGAGCAGATCATCAAGTCCGACCCCCTGCCATGGCAGGAAAGAGTACTGGGGTGAAACGACCCCACCAAGGTGTTTGTCTAGCCTCCTTTTAAGGACCCCCAGGGTAGGAGCCAGCACCACTTCTCTTGGAAGTTGGTTCCAGATCCTAGCCACCCTGACAGTGATGTAGCGCCTCCTGATGTCTAGCCTGAATCTACCCTCTGCCAGCTTGTGACCGTTATTTCTAGTCACTCCTGGCAGTGCTCAGGGGAACAGGAACTCCCCCAGTGCCTGCTGGTCGCCTCTGACTAGTTTGTAACAGGCCACTAGATCCCCCCTCAGCCTTCTCTTGTGGAGGCTGAACAGGTTCAGGTCCCGTAGCCTCTCCCCATTGGGCCTGCCCTGCTGCCCCCTGATCATACGAGTGGCACTCCTCTGGACCCTCTCTATGTTGTTCACATCCCTCCTGAAGTGCGGCACCCAGAACTGGACGCAATACTCCAACTGCGGCCTGACCAGTGCCACATAGAGGGGGAGGATCACCTCCTTGGACCTGCTTGAGATACATCTGTGGATGCATGACAAGGTGCGGTTGGCTTTCCTGACCGTGTCCCCACACTGTCAGCCCATGTTCATTTTGGCATCAATGATGACTCCAAGATCCTTTTCTGCCTCTGTACTGACGAGAAGGGAGTTCATTATCCATATGGATGGCCACCGATCCTTTTTGAATCTTTTTAAGGTCTCAGGCATGGGCAAACAAGCAAATTATGAAATCAAAAAATGGCAGGAGCAGCTAGCACCCTGTTACTGGGCAGTGAATGAAAGCTAAACCAGAGCAGTACACCTCAACAAAATAGGGGTAAACCTTACTGCAGTTTAGCTTCTGCTCACTGCAGGGTAAAAGCAGGCACACACAGTTATTACATGTCAGCTGCTCCATAGGAAGTCTCTAACCTTTTGATTTCCTAATTTATTCATTTACTAGCAAATGGCCAGTCATGAATGAGTGGGGGCAGGCAGGGCCAGAGCACTGCCACCCAGCACCCCACGGTGCCACTGCTCTGCCTCTGGTCCTGTGGGACCCACCACACCTCCCATCCCCCGCTCCTGTCTGTCTGCAGTGGGGGCATGGCCACCCCTTGGATGCAACAGCAAGGTCAGAGTTGGGGCAAGGCCAGCGCTGAGCTACCAGCACCCCGTGCCACTGCTGCCTCCAAGGACCAGGGCTGGGGGCAGAGGGGGCGAGGCCAGTGCTGCTGGCTTCACCCCCCTGTTCCAGCCCCTAAGTCTCCATGGCACAGCATGTGGGTCTGTCTGCACCGAGCACTCTGATTTGTTGTTTCAGTCAGAATTGTGATTGGCTGCCAAGACAACCAATCAGAGTGTGAATAAAGCATTATGAACAGACAAACAGACAGACACACTAGGGCCCTTATTATATTAGAGTCACTGAGACTGAGGGCATGGACAACCAATAGCAGCAAATTCCACAGACTAACTATGTGCTGGCTAAAAGAGTATTTACCTAAGTTTGCATTTTTCAATTAAATCCCTTGGTCTATTACAAGGAAAAGTAAAGGATACCTGATCTATCTTCTCTGTACCATTTACTGTCTTGAAAAGTTGCCATTTGTGCTCTTATTCAACTGTCTAAAAACTGAAAAAAAGTCACGCTTCCTCCCTCTGCACCTGAAAGTACTCCCATGCCTCCGATCATTCTTCCACCTCAGCCTCCTAGTTCTGCTGCATCCTTTGTGAGAGGAAACACCAGAATCTTAACACAGGAATCCTGGTGAGGGAATTATATTTTCATATTCTTCTACCCTTTCTTAATGGATTGTAGATGTTTTGAGGAGGGAGGGGGCTGCTGTTGTTTTAAATGTCTGTTGCAAACCAAGATAGTTTTTCACTGACCTGCTTATGGTGATTAGTTTTGACAATTTCTTCTTGGAGTGGTCAGGCCTCCTTTAGAATGCCATGCTATTTGTGTGCAGCCCTCTAATAACCACTTGGTAGGCAGACAAGAGATAAGGAGTACACAGGACTTACTACCCATGGTTCAGAGGACCAAGGTGACTTCCACACTGTACAGTTGTTGACGTTCAGATTACACTGATGTGTTTTATTTTCCTAGCATAAATATGAAACCTTAAAAGAACTGTTCACTACAACAGTTTTTTTCCAAGTCAGTGTACAATCCTACAACAAACACTATCTGGAGAACAGTCAGTGACTTCATGCAGGGCATTCTGTGGGTCTCTCGTGTCGGCCTTGCAGTAAGTGGAACAGGCAGATCAATTCAGCAAAACTGCAGAATATCCAACAAAATTCAGTGTACCTTTGAGGATCCCCAGTATAACTCTTCTTATCAACTACCACTCCCCAAGTTACCATAAAGGAGACAGCAGTTTTCAACTTGTTACTGACATAAGTACAGGTCACTGAAGTAACACAAATCTTGTTCTTCAGGATATTAGCTTAACATTATTTACTATTTACTTGTCAAATATTCACCTTGCAGATCTTCTGAGCATGAGCTCCTGACAAACTTCCACCAAATACAGTAAAATCCTGAAAAAGAAACAAATTTTGAAATCAAGTACAGAAACATTTCAATAACCAAATACACTTGCATTAGTCTTTCCAAGAAACTGCTGGGGGCAGATGCTTGGGGGAACTGATTATCCTCTTAGCTTTTCTCCAAAACAAACTCACAAATCAAAGATCATCTCACATTTTATATATATATAACATTAAGTCATATAACATATATTTAACATGAAGTTCATTAATTATTTTAATGCAAAAAGTGTAACAGTAAACTATCGTACATACTGTACACACATATCTTTTCCTTGTTTTTATCATTATCCATGACTCAGGACCCAGTGTCCTAGTTGATAGCAAAATATATGCAAACACTGGAAGAGCCAGTCACTCCTCCAAAGAGCTTACAGTTTAAACAGACAAGTCAAATGAATAGTGAAAGGGAAAAAAGATGCACTGAGGGGGAAAAGTATTGTTAGGTAACTAGATAAAAATTACAGAGATAAGAAAATCTTACAGGCAGTGTCTAATGTCTTTAACCCAAATAAAAACCTAATTTAAAAGAAAAATCCAACATTTATTCCATTTACCACTGTTCTTTCAAGTAACCCTACCCTGAAAAAAAAGTTTTCCTGCATAGCTTCAGCCCCAAACTCTATCTAATCTCCAACTCCAAATTCTATCATCGCTTCACTAACTGACAGGGTGTATGCACATATAAGGTCCATTCACACAGATCCAACTGCAGGATCAGGGTTAAAGGCTGAACATGTTGTGAGCCCAACACATATTGCTCAGTCGTTTATCATTAATTCATGCCTTGATTACTGAAACTCTTCTCTCTTTAGGCTCCCTGAGTCTTTCCAGACTTCATCTCTCTTAAGATATCAGCAACAAGTCATCTTACCCTGAGGTGATAACAGTTTTCTCACCTAGAAAGATATGCACCCCACATCTGGGTTCTTTAAATACCCTGACAAATGCCACTTCCATCTTCTGGGGTGAACTCTGACTTATGTCTATGACTGCCTCTTTTTCACAACAGAGTTTGCCATCAACCTTTCTAGTCCATTCTTACAAGCAGGCCCCAGAGACACTTGCACACTGCTATACTACGAGGGTCAGTCAGAAGGTAATGCTTTCTTAATTTTTTTTCAGCTAAATACCATTAAAAAAAGATTCAGCTTGAACAGAAAATTGTTGCTGACCACACAGCTATTTTTCAAGTCTCCTTCTCCATCAATGGACTCGTCCTTATTGAACAGTCACTGTCACGTAAACCTCCAGCACTTAGCTGTCATCTCAGAAATGTTACCCTTGTGGTGTGTCCTTCATCCTCCAAAGCAGTGTGGAGGATGGGGTAGCACAGTCCACCCAGACAATGAGATTGCCTCTGTGCTACCCAAGCTGGCATGAGAGTGAAACAGTGGGTATTATTATTTTAATTCAATGACCATTTTGAATAATAATGTAAATATGCTGAAGGACAGAAACAAGTGTGAAGAGACTGAAAAAGTAAGATGCTCGCTACATTTAAATGACAAAAAACAAATTCATACCTGACTGAAGACGTAAGCCAGTCTCCCATTAATCCTGCCCTGGCCGGTCACCACACTGTCTCCTGGATACTGCATGACAGATCAAAGCACATATAAATCAGAGCAGCAATAATATGTGCAATTATGTCAAGTTCTGAATTTTCAGACAAAAATATCATTAGGATGCAACTAAGATGGTCTCTCTGGAAAGAATGGTCTCTTCCTCTACATTTGAGTGCTGCACAATGGACTTCAAACCTGCAAAGGATGTTTGGGTGCTACTATAACATAAATAACTTAAAACGGGTAAATATCGGAGAACACTGTAGTTTTCTTAAATAGACTTCAGGAAGCTTGGAATTAAGGCAATACTAAAAAAACCCAAAAGAACTTGGCATCAAAAAAGGAAGGAAATGCATAGTAATTGTACTTCACAGCATGTTCACAGTGCTCTGAGCTGGTTCTCACCTTGTACATAAAAGGGACATGGTTAGAAGAGAACTGTTGTCTGTGGGTTCAAACATCTTGAAATATACTTAGTCTGCCTGTGAAGTCAAGGGACTTCAGAGTTTTTCAGGCCAATATTTAAACCTATTTAAACCCAGTAGAGGGCCGCGCACACCCACTACAGAGGAAGGCAAAAAACCCCACTGTCCATACCAATCTGACCATGGGGTGAAATGTCTTCCTGACCCCAAATATGGAGATTGGTCTCACTCTGAGCAGAGACGCAAGACCTTCTAGTCAAGAACCTCCAACTTTGGTCCCAGCAAGAGCACTGGCCACGCCAGTCAAAATCCCCAGCCTTGGCTGTAGCCAATACCCAATTCCTTTGGGAAGTCTTAAAAACACCCTGGCAGAGCAGAAAATGTGGGGAGGGGGCAACCAGCAAAGCCCAGAAGCCTGGAAAATACCTGTGATAGAACATAGGCATGTTCTTCCTCTATGTCTGAGTGCTGTACAATGGACCCCAAACCTGCAAAGGATGTGTGGGTGCTACTATGATATAAATAACTGTACAAACACATAAATAACTTCCACAGGCAAGTTTCTGACTGCAGAAATAATAGCTGGCAAGTTCTGACCTTTATTCCCAAGGGATGTTAACACTAAAGTCTAACATTGTCAGCATTAACCATCACCTTCCTTATTTTAGCGACTAAATGGGGAAAAGGCAAGGAACAAAGCTCTTGTAGTGTGAAAAAGTGACGCAAGCTGAAGTTGCTGTAGGGAAGGGGATGTGAAGGGACAGACAAGAAAGGAAGAAGAAAAAGGAAGAGAAGGATGAGAAGGAAAGGAATTAAGCTGCTCTTACCAGTTTGCTGACAAGAGGAATAGAGAATTAGTTATGGGGGAAAGGGGCTTGCCCAGATGAAAACAACACCTGGAGCACCCTCACCCTTCTCTCCAGTGTCAAACCTCAACTTCTCCCAACTTCCAAAAATACAACTGATTCCCAAACCTTCTGATAATAGTGTAGTGCCCAAGACCCAAACTGTTACCTACCCACTGGTTCCTCCTGCCCCACCTCATCTCTAAAATGTAGTTCTGAATCCAAAATAAATGGAAATTGGTAGTATAAGATTAATTTATAATCTTTGGGGTCCTAAAATTTAAAAGAGAAGCCTACACCAGATGGAAAACAGAAATCATCACCATGGAGGACTACTCAGCAATAGCCTGCACCTATAGAGAGTGGTCCAGCAAAGCCAAGGCAGAAACCACACTCAGGCTAGCCACCAGAATCAAGGATAACAAAACATACTTTTTCAGATATGTGGAAGGTCAGAGAAAGAACAAAGGCAACATTGGACCCCTGTGAGATCAAATGGGGCAGCTGACGTCTGATGCCCAAGAAAAGACCAATCTCCTAAATGATTACTTTGTGTCAGTTTTTCACATGTCCAAGGGGGTCACCCTGTCAGACAGGACGCAAAACATCCAGAGAGCAGGAGATGGGCCCACAACTGCCATAGATCAAGTGAGGGAACACCTTGAGAGGCGATACATCCATAAGTTAGCAGGCCCGAACAGAATGCACCCAAGAGTCTTGAAGGAGCTGGCAGACATCATAGCACGCCCTATGGTGAAGATATCTGAGAATTTGTGGTGCTCGGGTGAGGTACTGGAAAAGAGCCAATGTGGTCCCACTCTTCAAGGAAGGTAGGAAGATCCAAGGAATTACAGGCCAATCAGTCTGATGTCTGTCCCTGGAAAGATCTTGGAGAAAATTATCAAGGGACCCATCAGCAACAGACTAACAGAAGGCAACCTTCTGAATGCCAACCAACCTGGTTTTGTTACTGGAAGGTCTTGCTTGACCAACCACATCTCCTTCTATGACCAGATGACGCATTGCCTGGACAAGAGAGACTAGGTTGATGTCATATATCTGGATTTCAGGAAAGCCTTTGACTTGGTCTCCCATCATGTCCTCATGGTTAAGCTGGGGACCTATGGCCTCAACCATCTCATCGTCTGTTGGCTGGGGAACTGGCTCCGGGGTTGGACCCAAAAAGTATTAGTTGATGGGAGCAAATCAACGTGGCGCAAGGTGACCAGTGGAATCCCTCAGGGCTCAGTACTCAGGCCAGTGCTCTTCAACATCTTCATTACTGATCTGAATTCAGGGGTCTGATGTGGACTGGCAAAGTTTGTGGACAACACTAAAGTATGGGGCAGGGCGGTCACACTAGAAGACAGGCTGGGGATACAGGCTGACCTGGACATGTTCACAAGGTGGGCGGACCAAAACCTGATGGCATTCAACATAGAAAAGTCCAGGTTGCTCCATCTTGGGAGGAAAAACCAGCATCATACTTATAGGCTTGGCAGTGCCAGCTTGCTAGCACCATGACCAAAAGAGAACTGGGGGTCTTGACTGACCACAAAATGAACATGAGCCACCAATGCAATGTTGTGGTCAGCAAAGCAAACCAAACACTGGCATGCATCCACCGATGCATCTCAAGCAAAACAAAGGACATCATCCTCCTGCTCTACTCAGCCTTATGGAGGCCGCAGCTGGAGTACTGCATCCAGTTTTGAGCCCCCCACTGCAGGAGGGATGTGGACAAGCTTGAGAGAGAGTCCAAAGGAGAGTCACCCATATGATAAAAGGCCAAGAGAGCAAACCTTATGAGGAGAGGCTAAGGGACATGGGACTCCAGCTTGGAGAACAGACGGCTCAGGGGTGACTTGGTGGCAGCCTATACGTATATAAGGCGAGTGCATCAGGATCTGGGAGAACAGCTGTTCACCAGGGCTCCCCAAGGGATAACAAAGTCTAATGGCCACAAACTCCTGGACGGCCGATTTAGACTGGACATAATGAAAAACTTCTTTACAGTCCAGGTGGCCAGAGTCTAGAACAGTCTCCCCACAGAGGTGGTGCAAGCACCTACTCTGGACTCATTCAAAAGGCATTTGGATGTTTATCTTGCTGGGATCATTTGACCCCAGCAGACATCCTGCCTATGGCAGAGGGGCTGGATTTGATGATCTCGCAAGGTCCCTTCCAGCCCCTAATGTCTATGAAACTGATTTAATAGCAAATTAAATTGAGGAATCTTCCTCATTAGACTGGATTGGCAGGGCCTCATAATTTTGGGGCTCCTGATTCACCTTTCCAATTTAATGTGTTTCATACATTTACTTTGCTCTTGATATATCTGCATTAATGAACATGTGCATGTATATTCAGGTGCACAGTTATATTTGCAGTAAGTTCCAGTCAAATCCTTAGCTGCTATATTTAGTTTTTATGTTTATGCCCCTCTGTGATGCACCTGACACCTCTCACTATTTCACAGATGTGCCAAGGGCATGAACTGAATCTGTTTTCATTGTACATCGCAATGTCATTCACCAGCCACTCACCAGGATAAGCTAGCTTTGGCAGATGCATATCATGGACTTAGGTCAGAAACACCACTATGACCATCTAGTCTGCTTGACATAACACAGATTTCATACAGTAACTCCAGCATCAAGTTCAATGTAAATGTGTAAGTCCATTCAGCCATAATTTTGTTTCATTTGTGGCCACTGCCAGGGCTCATAACTCATGATGTTTGAAGGACTAATGTGCAAGAGGCAAGGGTCAAGAGATTATCTGAATCAAAAAAGCATCCTTCAAAAAACTGAAATTCAATCCAAGGGAAGCTAAAAGAAAGATGCATGCACTGCATACAATATAAAATGGAAATAAGGAGGGGCAAGGAGGAGAGTGAAAACCAAGCAGCCTAAGGCAGAAAAAAAATCAAGGTGTCTATAATGCCCCTCAGGAGCCTATCTGAGAATTGATGAATTGCTACACACTGAAGAATTAAAAAAGAAGAGGAAATAAACTGAATAGAAATACCTTATTTTTATCAGCCTCCATCCCAAAATCTGAACATCTGTGTTCCACAAACATGTCATATTCAACAAAACTGTCAGGGTCCAACAACAGAAGAACTCTCTCTCTTGCAGTCAGCTTTCCCTGGAAGGCAAGAAAAAACATTCAGTAAAATCACAATTTGATGAAGTTCCGACCTACTAGGAAGTTTATCCCCCAAAATAATTACCTATTGATATATATTAAATATTTCATTAGTACTGCCCTATACTTACTCCACTAAGCAGCTTCCCACAACATTTTAAATAAATGACATTGTGATGATTTTCCTTACAAGAATCAGGATGCAAACCAGAGTGGAAAAGCATTATCACAGAAAGGAACATCAGGACAGAAGCAGCAGGAGGTTGAGGGGGGAAAGTCGGGGATCTTGTTTCTAACATACAGTACATTAAAAGTTGCATGATATAATGGCTGTCTTGCTTTACACTGAACAGAGTTTATTTTCGTATTAAGATGTTTATTATTTTCTCAAAGGCAACTGAAATCACATATTGTGGAATCCTTTCCTTAAATCAGTTCTCTCTCACAATTCAAACCATTTGGGGAAGTTATTATAATATATGACACTTCAACAAATGGGAGGAAAAGAGACAAAAGAAACAAAGGAAAACATCAAGTTGATCAAGTTTTCAGATAAGCTCCATTGCTTTCTCTCCACTGCCTGTGCACTGGTGTGTGCAAAAGTTTGATCAGCAGGAGGAAGAGTAGTAGAGGCTTGTGGTCCTATCTGGAGTTCAAGTTGGCTGATGATGTTATTGAGCAATGGACAAAGCAATGGACAAATACATTACTAAGCAGTTCCTTTTTATTCCCCTAAAAATAACCATGGCCAATCTTTCCAAAACAGGAGTGCAAAATTAAGCTCCTAGGTTTACGCTTAGGCTCTAAAACCAAAATCAGTTTTTCAAAAGTGCTGAGCTCCCAGCAGCCACAGATATTATAAATGTTGATCCAACAGTATTACCTTTCGTAAACTAAGTATTTCTTGATAAATCAATGCATTTAAAAATACAAGGATTGAGTGAACCCTCCCCCCACAAAGTATCATACCCCAGTACTGACTCTTTACTATACCCAATCTAGACCAAGATCATTTTCTCTTGGAGACAAGCCAGTGAGTCTCAATTATGGTGCCAAAACATAGGCAATGGAACTACCACAGAGACAGCAGAGTGAGCAGGGGATGCTGAGCAGAGTCTGCCCTGCTCATCACAGGATGTCACTCAGAGTGAGCAGGACATCAGCAGTTATAAGTATTGCAAGCCCTGAAAGTACCAGCCATTCCCTATACAGCAAAGCCAAACCCAAAGGTGCCAGAGTCAACAGAGAAAGCTGGAGGGCATGGAGCCAAAGCGTGACTGGCTGGATTTCCTGGGTAAACAGGAAAATCAAGGTAACAGCTTGGTAAGAGTTTGGCACCATTGAGTACATCAGTGTAACCTGAAACAGCCTCCTGGAAAGTCAATGAACCTGAATTCTTTGATCTCATCTTTCTGAAGCTCTCGAGTCCAGCTGACTGCCTAAGTAGATGAGAAGAAAAAATCCTTACAATTGATTCTGGCTAGATATCAAGCAGATGTAGAGTGCAAGAGTCTACCGCCAGCTGAAATAACAGTTGGCACCCAACACAAGGTGTAAAAGCCTCTGTGGTAACTGCTTCTCTGATATTACACACAGAGCCTGCTAGTCTGGGGAGGTTCAGGATGTCACAGAAGGGATGGGAAGATGGTGTAAAAAAGGTGGCTTTAAATTTAATTAGGCACAGAAGAACATTTTGGAGAGGGCAAATGTATGTGGAATAAAGATCTCATCATTAACAAAACTAAAACCAGTCTGCTGGCAGATAACTAACAAAGTTTGGAGGAATTATTAAAAGTAGAAGCTGGACAAAGTCAAGGATTTTCATTTAATTTTACTCCAGATCAGGGGTTGACAATCTACAGCCTGTGGCAAAAATTTGGCCCACCAAGCCATAAATTTGGCCCACCAAGTCATACATGAGCAGAAACCATTCAAAAATTTGGCCTGTGAGCATGGGGCTTCTCCTACTACACCATGACAGCAATTGCGGGTAGGTCCCTGTGCCCACCCTGCTACCTGCTTCTGACTGAAGCTGGGTCACTCCAAGCCACAGCCTGAAAAGGCTGCCCATTTCGCATTGCATACAATTATTTGTAAAAGTCAGCAAGTACTGAGAAACTGGTACAAACCAGATGGCATGGAGCTGACCTAGTAAGGTGCTGAGAAAGCCAGAAATGGGAGTAAATGTTTAGTTTTGA
This sequence comes from Gavialis gangeticus, assembly GCF_001723915.1. Classification (NCBI taxonomy): domain Eukaryota; kingdom Metazoa; phylum Chordata; order Crocodylia; family Gavialidae; genus Gavialis; species Gavialis gangeticus. The sequence continues at coordinate 65,972,344 of NW_017728995.1, forward strand.
TATCACTGAAATGTGTTTTGATTGGTTTAATGGTATGAGGTTGTACCTCTTCTTGGGCATAATTTATAGGAATCCCTTAATGGGAAAGCAGGAGCAGGGCCTAGAAAACTTCATGACAAGGACTGCTGCTGACCCATTTTTTCCTGGGACGGACATCAATACCTCTGAACCTTCACTGATCTGATCCAGAAAACCATCCTAAGCTGTCCAGATCATTAAGTGATGTTGCCACCCCTATCACCATCTTGTCTAAGCCTCGAATAACTGTAAAAGACTCTTTACAACTAAAAGAGATTCAAGGAAACTGTTAGTATTAAAGCCTTAATCCTTTACATTACAAATGCTGTGACTGTTTTATATTTCCCCATGTGTTTAATATAAGGTTTTAATAGCCACAGTTACAATGGAAGTAAGCCAGCAATAACCTGCCACGAAATCCCAAACTACAACTATCCCTTTAGCATTAGTACAGTAAAAAAGGATTTCAAGGATATTTGATCTGTCACTAGACCTACAACAGGAGTCCCTTGTACTTCAGTGGTAGACTCCTTGCCTTCCACACCAGAGATCTGGGTTCAATTCCTGGACACTTATACAAAAATACAGCCTTGGAGGCACCAAATGTCTAGACCCACTCTGGCCTTTAGGGCACTGAGACAGAATCCAAAGGGAAGGTCTGGACAGCCTCCACTCCTCCCAAAACTCCTGACTAGGTGTATGCATCAAAGGTCTGGGTGACATCTCCTGCATACACCAGGAAGGATCAATAGTTGCCAGGACAGACCTACAACAGGCAAATATTCAATATAACAGCATACCAGTCAACCATATCTGTTAAGGTTGTTAGCCATACAAAGGCAACCCTTTACTTGCTAAAGGAGCAGGGAGCAATCATACCTGAATTAGAGCAGAAACCATTCAGATCTATAATACATCAGATGGGCTATGAAGAGACATCACATTTGTCCTGGGAAAATCCATATTGTCCCAAAGCAAATCATGATCCTTCAGACATTCACTTCCATTGTCCTGGGACAGGCCACAGTAGGGTCATGGGATAACATCTGCTAACAGTTTGCCCCTGAACACTGCAAAGCGTGTCCAAATGGATGTCCCAGGATTGCCCTGTTGGATCACTGGCAGAGAAGCAGCAGCGCATTCAGCTGCTCGCTAAACCCTGACTGTGTGTGTACAAGCCCATCCGCTCAGTGATTCTTCTGTTCCAGGAGAAACGTAGGCAGTAGTGGTCCTGGGACAAACACAACATCAGTTCATAGGCCAAGAAAAGTGATTCCCATACCCAGTTGCAAAGCTAGGCTCTTATTTCTCCTTTGAACTAACTGCCAAAGGCAGATGGTGCCCTTCAACAGCTCAGCAATGGAGACGTGCTCAGGCACACCAGGGCATGTGAACAGCTGAAGCAGCGGACGTCTGGCACACTTGATGAACTTTGGGTGAAATCCTTTCCAGATGAGGAACCAGGGACTTGGGTTTTATTTTGCACTTAATGCACACAACGCAGCCAGGCAGGCTAGCACAGGCTGCACGTTGACACGTCCTGCAAAGGCGACCTGAGCGCCTCCCTGGCCCCTCAAACACAGGGGGCCGAAGGGGTGATTTGCAGGCAACAGCGCCCCGGGTCACGTCTACGCTCCGTTCTGTGTTCCTTGCCGACGCAAACAGCTCAAAGCCCTCACATTGCACGTGCAAGGGCAAAGACATGGCTACCGGCTTGCTCCCTGTCGCGAGGAGACACCCAATAGCCGAGGCGGGTGCTCCCACAGCAGATGCTGAGCTCCACTAGCAGCTGCCAGGGCAGGGGGCGCTCAGGTCCCCGTTCGAATATATCTGACCCAAGTGGT
>NW_017728995.1:65979205-65984783 GCF_001723915.1 Gavialis gangeticus
CGGCGCCTGGGGTTGCGTTTACACGACGGCTGGGTTCACTCGTCTCCTCCTCGCTTACAGGCGCCGCCTCTCCCGGAGAGGGACGAGACCACCCTGCCCCAGTCCGGGGGTCGGGGAGAGCTCTTCCTTCGGCCTCCCCTGAAGAGCATCCTCGCCCTTACCCCCAGCCCAGGCTTTGAGGCCCGGCTTCCCCGATGTGGAGCCTCGGAGACCTCTTCCTTTTCCCTCCGCTCCTGGGAAGGCCGGAAGTGTTTTCTTCAGACGAGGCGGGCTATCTCGGGGTGCCGAGCTCACAGACAGCACTGCACGTTTGGGTCCTGGTTTCTGCTGGTCCCTAAGCATTTCAAAACGTAACTTAGTTTTTTCCACTGGCTGGACAACAAAACTGTAGGAAACGGATCGACTGAGAAATTGTGGAACAAGAAATTATCCATAGACTGGATCACCTGAAGTATTCCACCCAGTAACAAATACCACTGTCAGAAAGCCTCTCCTTTTGCCTGTGGCTTTAGTGCCGGTCAAAAGTAACCTGTAAGACACGACAGTCAGGATGGAAATACAGACCGTAGCTCTTGGTAGAGACTAGACTACCAATTCCTACCCTATCATCTGGATTAGTTTTTATAATTCTATGTCCCTTGATGAGCTAACTATTTTTCTCTCTCAGCCACTCTTGAGCAGCACTCTCTCCTTTTTCCTCCTATTCTCTACCCTGTTTACTCTAATCACTGCTTTCTCTGCTTCCTTCAGGCCCTCCAGAGCACCTGATGAAGTAAACTGCTGTTTAGAAAGTTATTTTGTATGAGGTGCTACCCTGCCTAGCTAACTAGCTCTCTCTTACCTCAATTAGACAAGGCAAGTTGCTTCGCTTCAGTGAAAGCTATCCCAAATATAGAGAAAACTCACCTCTTTGCTTCCTTTCCAGTTCAGTTTTTCCTCTGGAACTTCTATTAACCTTTTTTCCTCATTTTTCCTTCTTTTTTTAGATAGTTGAGATTTGTATTATGCATATTTTTGGAGGAAGAAACTTACCCAAAGGAAGAATATTAACCTTTTTTTTATGTCAGGCAGAAGAAAGACATATAAGCCTCTTGATCAGGATGGTGGATGAAGGCACACAGAGTGAAAACCCATGTCTCAATAGAAAACTAGGTGTGGTGTAGACAGAACAAAAAGCTGTAGTGCTAGATATTAGTTGGTGATCCAAGGTTTATATATTTCTTTATATGTACCATTTGGAAGGCATGTAGTGGTCTACCCATCCAGCCCTACTGTGCTTACGTCAACCAGCTAATTTGAAGCTAGCCTGGAGATGTCTACGCAAGAGGCAGTTAATGCAGTGTAAACATTCTCTGAAGCAAACTGCTTGGGGAATAAGTACTATAGCTAAAATATTCCACCAATCCTAGCAAGAGAAAAGTGAAGGAGACCACACTATAAATTGCACTAGGGCAAATGTTCCTGTTTTCATCAGGACAATAGATGAGGCATTGCAAGAATGGACTTGAGTGCAGCAAGAAGTTTCTCAAAGAAAAAACTTGGTACCAGAATCTTGCAGGATTGGAATATAATTTGGGAAGTGAAGCCACTTAGAAGTAGTATCGTTTCCCTTAGAATACCACAAGAAAGGCTTTCCCATCATAAGTGCTTGGAGTTTAAAGATGAAATACTCTATAGGAGTTGAGAGCAGCCAGTAGGTTATGAGGATGGGTATCCTGAAATTACACCAGACAAACTGAAAAAAAGAGGTTCTGAGGTTACTGATTTTTTTTAAACTGTTGGATATCTTGGGATTTCAAAAGCCTTATCCAAGCTAAAAGGAAAATTGTATTTAGTAACCTGCACGCAGTGTGCACTGGAAATGTGGTAATGGAAATGTGATACTTTGCTTTACCAAAAAGGTCCTCCTAAGACCAGAGTAGTCCCTATCTCATGGGGACACCAATGCAGCATATCGCTATGGATGTTCTTGGGCTTCTGCCAGAGACATGGGGCTGACAATCGGTATTTGCTGGCAGCAGTATACTCTTTCACAAAATCACTTGAAACTTACCTGATAAGGAGTTGAGAAGTGTTGATAGTAGCAGAGGTGTCTAGTAAATTATGCACCAGATTTGGGGTCCCAGGTGAATTCCAGACAGATCTGGCTGCTTTACTACTCCATCCAGAAGGAGCACAGACCATCTGCAGACACTTTCCTCAGCCTGACAAAGGGTACTTGTACCGGAAAGCTTGTGAAGAAGAATTTTTCCAACTATTTGAGCTGGTCTAATAAAAGATATCGGATTTACCCAAAGAACCCTGTCCGCCTAGGTCCTTAGACCAACACAGCTACAATCTAAACCCCTGAAACATGGAAGATATTGAATTTTGCCATTTGAAATGGAAATTACACAACATGAAAGAAGCCAGCCTCAACAGCGACATATATTTTCTAAGCCTATGCAAGAAACAACATCATTCCCAGAGGACTCTTTCTTGCATACATACTAGCTTCTGGCTGCTTTACTACTCTATCCAAGAAGAACACAGACCATCTGCAGATGCTTCCTCAGCCTGACCAAGGGTATTTGTACCCAAAAGCTTGCAAAGAAGAATTTTTCTAACTATTTGAGTTGGTCTAATAAAATATATCGGATTTACCCAGAGAACCTTGTCTTCCAACCAGATCTGAATTCAAAATGCTTCAACAAGTAGTGAGATTGTAGAGCTCTGCAAAGCTTGCACCATTCATATACACCCCCATCCTTGGGATAATGGAAAGGTTGAACAGGACTTTAGGGGTTTCGTTTGTCCTTTGTAGGACCGTGCCAGAGAATTGGGATCAATGTATATACCTTTCTTGGTGGTGGTTTAGAAAACAGTTGTCAGAAGCTATACATGATGTACCCCCACCCAGCACTTTGTGTTTGGGCACAAAGGACCCAGGTGCTATGATCACAGTATAGGTAGTCTGTATAGCGATCACTGGATTCAATAAATGCAGACATATGTGAATGAGAAGAATATAATTTGTAGAGTGGTATGCAACATCTACAGACACTTTGATTGTCTGTAACTAATTAACTGACTGATAACTACTACCTAACAAGCTAGCTGCTACCTAAGAGGGCAATCTCCCAATTCCAAATCCGTCAGCATCCTGATAGGGAGCCTCTCTAACTTATAACTTCTATCACTACAGTCTGGAACAATCATTAAAGCAAGGTTGCTCTCAGAATCGTCATGTTAGAAAAGCAACCCAAAGGACAGGAGCTGAGGATTCACAGCAGAATCAAGGAACTGGGGACTAGGCTAGGCAGAAACCAGGGCAGAAATGGGAGACACAAGTAGGCAAGAGCTACAGCAGGAACTGGAGACAAAGTGCTGGATACACAGTCCACTTACACCAATGTAGCCTATCCTCATATTGGTATAAAAAAGAAGTGGACATACAATGTGTATGTCTATACCAGTGCAACTGACTCAAATCTGGCATAGAGTTAGCCCAAGAAAAGTCAGGGAGAACTGCACATGTAAACTACGCCACTGTAGGTTTTATGTATTCACTTCTATCTTATTTGTTCAGTTCAAGCAGTCCACTGTATTACAGGCTTCCTCACAATCTACTGATAAGACACTGTAGTCATTCCTACTGTGGTAGCTTCTGTAACAGAGCTGGTGGTCTGTCCACTCTCAGCACTAGTGTAGTTTATATTGGTGTACAAAACTCAAATATTTGTTGCTGTCCCTAAGAAAAGGACATCTGAACACTGACAGTCTTGAATTACCTCCAGTCCATAGCCAAACAATTTGGTGTGGGTAAAACTACAGCTGGATTGACTACCCAGAACATGGGCATGCTCGTGGACCATCCAGACCATCCAGAAAGTGCTGGCACCATGCCTTCTCAGTCTGTCCAGTCCACAGTTGGTCATTGCTGGATTTGTCCATATGGATTTCCAAAGTGGTTTGGGGCCATCTTGGAGCATGTTGATTGCAAAGGTTACTGCTTCAATGTGCTGCAGAAACTGTAGATTCCTTGGGGCAATTCAGTCCTATGACTACCAGATGGTCAGGCAAGGTCCACAATGCTGGGATGCTTTGGAAGGACAGCTTCGTCCTCTTGATGATGGGAGGAACGTTTACCAACGTGCTTTCAGCACTGTACCAGAAGACATCACAATCCCTCCACTTCTACTCTAGAATATGGCCTGTCCCCCCTCCCTTAGCTTGTGAAGTCCTACACTGAATAGATCAGGAAGGAGTGGCCAACTATCAGCTGCATAGCTGCTGCATGGCTTATGGAATGCACTTTTGGACATCTCAAGAAGTGGTGAAGGGCATTGGGTGTATACCCAGATACATTACCTGTTCCAGATGACCACTGTGGCCTACATACATGAGGCCAGGAGTCAGTCTGTTACAGAAGTCTGGATGGTGAAGGCCAGAGGTTTGTGGGTTGGTATCAAACTCTAAAGAATGAGAATCATAAAAGTTTTTTTTAATGAGATAGGCCTTAGCAAAGTATTGCAAGTGCTCCTGAAGCACTGGGTGGGAGGATGGGGCATTAGTATAAATGTATTAACAAAAGGACTGGACAATAAATATCCTTATTGTAATAACTGTGTCTTTATGAAAGACTAAGACAAAATGTACAGGGTTCCAACTTTTAAAATCAAAGTTCCTTATCAAGGGGGATTGGATTTAAGGTGTTTTCTGGAACTCTGTGCATGGCAGGTGGTAAAGAGGGGCAGAGGGAGTGCAAATTGCGTGTTTGACCTTGTCCTGCAAACTACATGTCATTAAATGAAGAAGGGTCTTTGGGGACTGTGGAAGATCTCGCCAGACCAGGGATCTTGTTGTAGAAAGTTGCAGTCTCTCTCTCAGGGCCTAATAGTCCCCTTTGGAACTCACCTGCCACGTCTTGAATGGAAAAAGAAAACGAACCAAAGGAAGATGTAACCTGGGAGGAAAATCAGCTGATTGCTCCTGCAACTCAGTTGGCTGTCTCCGCTTCACAGAGCTCCACCATCCCCATCCCGTGCCCTTACCACTCCAGGTGTTTCAGTGTAGATGTTAATTTCACATTTTATCTCCACTTTATTAGTCCTCCCTTCATAGGAATAGGGTCTGTGAGTCACTCACTATCTTGTCAGCCCTAGGACACAAGTCCTCTGGACTCCAGGGCTTCCTATTAAATTCCCCATGCTCATGGGCCACAACTATAAAGTCTCTCAACTCCTCTTTTGGGGAGTTGGGTAACTTGTCTGTGTTCGGCGTTCCCCAAATACACTCATTCAGTCTCTGCTTTTCTTTTTGGTCTAGATACTCAAAACAGAAGTCCCGCACTCACCATCCCAGATTGCTGTAGGCTTTCACGCAGCCTGCGTGCCCCCTACCTTTCCACAAGTAAGTTCGTCTCAGTTATCAGGAGGCGCTACTTCACGGTCAGGGCGGCTAGGATCTGGAACCAACTTCCAAGAGAAGTGGTGCTGGCTCCTACCCTGGGGGTCTTTAAGAGGAGGTTAGATGAACACCTTGCTGGGGTCGTTTGACCCCAGTAATCTTTCCTGCCATGGCAGGGGGTCGGACTAGA
>NW_017728995.1:65989783-65995032 GCF_001723915.1 Gavialis gangeticus
AGATTTAGGCTAGATATCAGGAGGCGCTACTTCACGGTCAGGGCGGCTAGGATCTGGAACCAACTTCCAAGAGAAGTGGTGCTGGCTCCTACCCTGGGGGTCTTTAAGAGGAGGTTAGATGAACACCTTGCTGGGGTCGTTTGACCCCAGTAATCTTTCCTGCCATGGCAGGGGGTCGGACTAGATGATCTACTCAGGTCCCTTCTGATCCTAGAAACTATGACACTATGTAGTTCTTTGTCATCAGTGGTCAATACAACTAGATGGCACACCTCCATGCGATTTTACAAGCTTCTGTTCACATTGCTCCCTCTTTGGGGAACCAAGTACTGACTAGCCCCAGCTTTAGCTTCTGGGAGGATCAGTTGGGTGGCCTGACATGGCTCCCAATTCGCTGCCCTGCCGGCTTCTCCAGCTGGTTCTTTTAATTATCATCTGTGACCTTCTGCCCAGCTCTGTCTCTGTCCAATCTCGCTGCTGCAGTAAGTTTCTCTTCCCCCACTGCTCTTTGGGCTTCTTGTGATGGTGCATTTGCTGCCCTGTCACAAAGACAAAGTGATGGAGTAGCATCACATGGGCCAGGAGTAGCATCACATGGGCCAGAGGGATCCAAGATTCCTGTAAAGTGCTGTGTTCCCCAAGGAGTAGGAGTTTGAACCTGAAGTGCAAAGGCCTGGATCTGGAGAAGAAAGCTTGGGTTTGAGGTGGGAATGCCTGAACCTGAAGTGGGAATGCTTATGTCTGGGGAAGGAAGGGTCTGGGGATGAAGAACAAAGCAGAGCACTGCCTCAGTCTACCATGTGAGGATGGCTATCAGAGACTGCTATGTCTCTGTCTCAACACAGAGCTTACTGGCTATGTACAGACAGTCAAAAAGCCCAAGGCTAAATTGATTAAATCTTTGCAGGTTAGTCTCAGCTGCATAGATTGAACTGATAATCCAGTGAACAGACATTCACTTTTGATTCTGGAAATGCAGCCACATGCCTGCAGTGGCCAAGTCCAGAAGCCAGGGGAGGTACTAGAGCATACCTCCCTGCTTGGCGGGAGCAGACAGCTTAGGCCAAGGCTAGCCCAACCATCTTGCAAGGTGGGGGTGGGGCTTGCGGGGGAGGGACAAAACATCCTGGGATGCAGGGGACTGTATTAACTTGAATCAGGAGGGGATCTGGGACAGAAGTTCAATAAACCAATTTAACCTAAATCAGTTAAGTCTGATACTACATGCATCCGGGTTTTTCTTAAGCTAGTTTCAGGCATTTTGAATGTGGTTTACGTGCACTGAACTTCTGTTGTGTTACAGATCTGAACTGGTTTCTGATCATTTATACCAATTTATGTGTACTGTCTGTCTTTACCCACTACTGTGTCTGCAGCCTCTTTCTTGTACGTCTTATACACAGCTGCATGCCTGTCCTGGGATAGTCCCCTCCTGACCAGGTCAGCAGAGGTCCTAATAGTACTCTAGCTGTGTATTCTGTTTCTCTGCAGCCAATTCCCTTCTGTCTGACAGGTCCACCAGGTTAGCCAGCATCTCCTCTGCTCTTTTTTCACCTTCCCCTCATTCTGACCATACAGTCTTCTCCTAGAACCATAGAGCTGGAAGGAACTTAAAATTCACCTGGGTGAACTTCCCACACAGACCAAGGATTGTTCCTAAATTATCCCAGACAGAAAATTAACTAACATAGCTAGGCTGAAAGTTGGAGTGGGAAAACCAATTTAATCCTCTTCCTGAACTGCCCCTCACCCCATGCTGTGCCTCTGACAAGGAAGTGGAATATTTTAATTTACAGTGCCTCTGGCAAGGAAAGCCCATTAGCAATGGACCTGCATCCTTCATACCCTCATGGTGACCACATCCAGCTAGAGAGGTGAAACCTAAATGCCGACAAACTAGGGACCAGCAAGAGTTGACCTAATAGAAGCCGAAAGGTGGATATGCAAGGGTTGCCTGGGGACAGCTGGGGATGGCCTGGCATTTTACCAGTGATACCTTTTTGGTACACTGCCTTCCACCCATGCGTTCTGTGGCAGGGCATTTTGTTCCAGTTGACTTGGGCCAGAGTGCTAGGAGAGTGCAGGCACAACAGGCAAATGGTCCTCCCTGATGTTGGTTTCAGTGGAACTGTCTGCCTGATGGGTAATATATCTATCACTGGCTATGTTCTGGTCACTAGTCACTGGCCATGATTCTGGTTCTGATTACTGGCCACAATCCATCTTGCTGTCCTTGGGTGGCTGTCAGTCCAACCTTGAGTCAGCAGTGTAGTGCAGCTTGATGGACTTCTCTCCAACCATGAGCCTAAATAGTTTTTCATAGTAAGAGCATGTTGCCCTGTAAGCTTCTGAAACCTGGCTGATTTTCTGTTCTCTCTCGTACATGGTCTTTAGGACCTTGGCCTCTGGCTAGCACTAATGTCAGTGTTGTAATTGTGAGCTACCCTCTGTATCACAGTTTTTTTTTTGTAGACAGTCTTGTTTCAATGGCTGTGGCGCAGGAACATCTACTCACCACCAGTTAGTAAAGCACTACATAGCACCCAACACGGTGAAGCATTGGTGCCTGGTGATGGGTGAAAGGGTCTGTATTTGGGTGCATTATTTTCAACAAGCCAAATTTGCAGGATAGTAGTCCCACACAAAATGCCAGCCATGTGCATTCACACCTTAATTAAAGAAGTCAGGTCATATGCTATACTCTTGATCCCAGAGCAGTAGATTTGGGAGGAGGGCACAGTACAACTGCCTGATGAGGAGAAAAAAACAAACCACTGTGGGATAGTATTAGGATAATCAATTCCTTTATATGGGTTGATGGCACAGATGGACATAATCTGAATTGGGTTCTTCTATTCAGTTTCAGAATTATCCCTATGTCAGCTAGGGTTTTTTCAATACAGGAATGATCAGGTTTTACTATAATACTGTTATGTGTCATTTGTCTGCTCATTTTTATTATGCTTTTAGGCCTCTTAATATGTAATGGATGCTGTATTTGTCCACACCCTCATGCAACAGAAGATAAACTCTATTTCAGTTAAATGTGAAAGAACCAGTACCTCCAGAAATCAGGAGGAAAGTTTTTTATTCCACCAAATTCTTATTAAAAAAAGGGGGGATAATGGCATTGAAACCCATTCTGTTGTGGAAGTGATGCATCTTTAAGCAAGTAAATCTCATAGCACTGCATCTTCCTGGAAAAGAACAACATTTAAGATGAACAAAAAAGCCCATATTCACATGAATTTGTCCTGAAAGATTTTATTATATATCAGGCTTTTTAAAAACAAAGTCTCCTACAAGGAGACCATTTAATGTCCAAGGATACCAAAAAGGCTCTTGGAAGGAAAGCCATAGCATCACAAGAAGATGCTTTTCTGATTCCAGGAGCATTTTGCCTGATGGATGTTTTCCCTAGATTCCAACTATGGGAGGTGAGGCAGGACATAGCTTATACTACCCCAATAGTCCCTGGATGCCTACACCAATTTTAGTACTCAGATCTGCATCTGTTCAACCACTGGTTTATATGCTGCATTTTCAGAAAGACATACTCTGCGTGGATTCCAACCTAGAACGTTATCCAGATCCATTGTCCTTATACCTGATGATGTGAACAGTATCAAAGGACAAGAGTTGCTCTTTAGATGTACAAAATACTCTACTGAAGAACAAGAAATCCTCTACTATGACACCGTATGTACCTATGGATGTCTAGATTAAGAAACTGTAACCCAATGCGCTCTTCTAGTCTTTGATTCTGGATTACTTGTTAAAATAATAGGATTTGTCTTTGAGATCCAGTTAGGTTTATTTAGTGGCAATTGCAGCATGTCATACATAGGTCCAGGGAACTTGTTTGACTTCCCTCTACCATCAGACAGTGAAGAGATTTCTAAAGGGCTTATCTCAGGTCTTTCCACCCATAAGGAAGATACCTCCACAAAGGGACTTAAGCCTGATATTTTTGTATTTAATGGGACTGTCAATTAATGCCTTGCTGTCGTTAAAAAAAAGTTATGCTAAAGAAAACTTATTTCTGTAGTTGCCACCACATTGGCGCATGGGTATGTGTGTTATAAGCTGTGTGTATACTGCATATCATGGGGATGTACTGGGTGTGGGGATGAGGAACAGGACACAGTGGCCAGCTATGGGGGTTTGTGGTGGTGGCGCACTGAGGCTTGGAACTGTGGTTGGGATGCTTTGACGGGAGAAGCAAGCTGTGTGCATCTTCCCCGTGAGGCAGTAAGGGGCGCTTTGCACTTGGGGGAAGGCAGGATGGTGACAGACGGTGGTGGAACTGTGCACATGCCTCGTGGGGGGCAGTGGGGCTGTGCGTGGCTGTATGCACCTGAAGGTGGCCCTGCACTGGCACAGAGCTAAATGCCAAGTTGTGTGCAGGTACAGGTCAAGCCTGCATGTACTGGTGAGAGGGCTGTGTACCACAGCAGACTTTTGTAATGGAGGTTGGGGAGGGGCTCCAGAGTGTGTGTGTGTGTGTGTATGTACAACACTTGCAGTGAGGGGGTGTGTGTGCACAATTTGGGAAGTTGTGGGGGGATGTATAATGCTGGAAGTGAGGAAGTGTGTGTACCACACTCATGGTATGGGGGTGTGTACAATGCTGCCAGTAAGGGTGTGTGTGTGCACGTGTGTAACACTGGCAGTGAAGGTGTGTATGTACATGCATGTGCGATGCTAGCAGTGTGCATGCATACATTAGCAGTGAGGGTGTGTACAGTACTGGCCGTGGGGGGCGGGTGGGCATACAACGTTGGTGGTGAGGGTATGTATGTGCGTGTGTGTACAACGCTGGCGGTGAGAGGCGGTGTGTATGTACAACACTAACGGGTGGACGGCTGCATCTGCGTGTGTACAAGGCGGGCGCGGAAGGGAAAGGATGGCGCTTACGACCGCAACTAGACCGCGCCGATGCGGTACGGCCTGTGGTAAGGGACCCACTATCCCTGGTTGCGTCCTGTTGCGCATGCGCAGTGCATAGGGTTGGGGGTGTGCGCCTACGCACCCGAGCGGGCTGCAGGCCGCGCTGCGTGTTTAGCTGTGGGTCCGCGCCTGCGCACCCCGCAGCGACTGGAGGGGGCTGCCCCGGGCCCAGCGTCGCTGGGCGACGGTGCGGTGCGCGCTTGGCCGGAGCGCGCCGCTAGAGGGCGCTGGACGGCCCTAGCCCTGCGCCCCCTCCCCCTTGCGGCGGGGCAGGGCAGCGGCCTGGCCGCGCATGCGCA
>NW_017728995.1:65995638-66000893 GCF_001723915.1 Gavialis gangeticus
CCCCGCTGCCGGGCCCTGACCCCGGCCCCGGCCCCCGCCGCAAGGTGACACGGGCCCCGCCCCGGAGCCGGCCCGGCCCGGCCGCGCTTTCTTCTCCCCCCCCTCCCCGGCGCCGGGGGCGGGCGGTCGAGCGGCTGCGATGAACCCGGTGAATGCCACGGCCCTCTACGTTTCCGCCAGCCGCCTGGTGCTCGGCTACGACCCGGGGGATCCCCAGGGCTTCTCCGAGATCAACAAGCTGCTGCCCTACTTCCGGCAGTCGCTGTCGTGCTGCGTGTGTGGTGAGGCGCCCTCCTCTCCTCTCCTTTCCTCGCGGAGCAGCCCGCACCCGGACACAGCCCCCGGCTGCTCCTGCCCCTGCTCCGGCGCTCCCGCGCCCCCACGTGGGTGCCCAGCCCGGCCCGCGGCGGCGGGGGCGTGGTGGGAGGAGGCCGCGCTCCTGACCCGTGGGATTTGGGCCCTGCTCCCGTCACGCTGCGGGGCAGAGTCTGGCTGGGCCGCGCCCGCTAGCTCCTTGGTGCCCCGCCTTGGAGTGCTCGTTTTTTATGTCCCATCCCCACTGCGTCTTTTATGTGTCCCAGGCCCTCACTGCCCCTCCCTCCCTTCTTATTAAAGAGGACTTTTCACTCTGCTTGGTGGCGCTGGCCCATGTTGTGGAAGGGCCCCTTAGTTCCCCCTTCTCTGGCCCTGTACTTGATCAGGAAGGAGGCTGTGGCCAGGAGGACCCCTGGGCTCACCAGATGATTTCCTGTCCCTTGTCTGCTCAGGTCTCCAGGCAGAGCCTTGCTGGGCAGCATCCACTGGCTCCTTGGACTTGCTTGAGTCCGGTGAGCACTGTCTGCTGTGCCCTACTCAGTCTACCCCCTTCCAGCACTTGTTTTAAATCTTTGACCTCCCACCCATCCCTGCTCTCCAGTTGTTCCCTAAACTCAGCTGATGCATACCCAGTAATCCCACCCCCCCCATAACAAGGGAGCTGATCATTGCTTTATGGGCATAAGGTCCACATTCCCCTTGTGAATAAAAAAGGCCTGTATGGTGATGGCTGGTTGGGAAGAAGGAGGGGGCACGGTTCTGGTTTATTCCTTGAAGGCCTCCCTTCTTTCTGTTTAGAAAAGACTAAACAGTAGGGTGTGTGAGGATGAATTGGAGAATAATACAGAAAATATTATGCTCTTGTACAAAGCAAAGGTATGCATGATACTAAAGTGAAGTATGAAAAACTTTTGACAGTAAAGGAGAAAAAGGAGGCAGTTTACTTGAGAGAGGGGATGAATGAAGAGATGTAACAAAATACATACTTTCCCATAATGTTTAATGGGTTGGATACTAGAAATGTCCATTTTCATGTCTCATAATGCAAGTGTGGAGGGTTAGTTGCTCTGTACAAATGAATGACAAATTTAAATGTGATAAAAGCTATAGCTTTTTCATTTAAAATTTTCATCTTATAGAAGTCATTGCTACAGGGTAGCTCAGGAGTCAGAAAAGGGTTTTTCATTTATACGCATGACAAAAGACATCAAAATTTACAAGGATCAGGAAAGGAAAATGAGGTTTGGAATATGGCTGTTATCTCCCATGCTTGTGGTCAGTGGACACGCATCTACTTTGACAAGTGGATTGTAGTTTCTTGCAAGTTTTTTGAAGTAGCTGATACTGATAGCTATTAGAGACAGCATATTGTACTGTCAGGCCCTCTGGTTTGTGCCAGTATGTGTTATTTCAGCAAAATAAAATAAGCTCTAGTCCTATAAAAAAAAAAAAAAAAAAAAGTATGCTTATGCTTAACTTATGAATAGTCCAGTTGTGGTTCTGAAGTGAAGTATGCTTAAGGCTTCACAGGGTCAGGACTTAGGTTGGTTTGTTTTTTTTTGACTGGTCTCAGATAGTGCCTCTCATGTGCGAGCCACTTGTTCTTCTACTTGGAATGATAAAAAGTAGAGGGTGGGTCAGATGATCTTATCTTGTGTTTCTGTGCCTTGGATTGTTTAATACAAATAATGCACCCATCTGCCTCCTTAATTCTGATAACACTTTCCTCCTGCCCTTCAACCTGTCCCTTTAGCCCTATTATCTCCACCTCCTGGCCCTTTTTATTTCTTTTCTGATTCATGCCAAATCTCATTAGGCACCTTTACGTTGGCCTTCAAATATGCCATTTTCCCCCCTTATTTTAAAAAGCATCCTCCTTTAATGTATCTTCTGTCTAATTACCGTCTCATTTACCTCCCCTCCAAGACTAAGATTCTCTGGGTGGTGTTCATTTTTACCGCCTTGGCTTCCTGTAGGCTTTCTCCTTCATCCTTTGGAGCCTGGCTTTTTTTTTGCTTCAGGACTGAGATTTCACTTTTTAAAGCCATAAGTAGTCAAGTTTCAGAACCACCTTGGCTTTTCTGCTTCTTCAGTTAGGTAAGCCTTCTTTTTCACTTGTTTAGGCTCACTGGCTGCTCCTTCAGTGCCTGTCATGGTAGATCTTCTTTCCCCTTTTTTTCCTTGGCATTTTATGAGTCTCTTGCTTGGATACTAGAAGTATAACTAATCTTTGGATAACCTCAGCCACTCAGTTGGATTCAGATATATACTGATGACTCCCAGATCTCATCTCTTTATTTTCTCCTCCGAACTTGTGTTCAGACTAATTATTTATGTTACAGTACCATAGAGAAGCTCCAGCAGAGGTCAGAGACCCACAGGCTTTTGTGTTGTCCATTCATCCCTATAAAACAGTCTCTTCCCTGCAAAGATTTTAAAGGTCCTTCTTGATCCTACAAACACTTTAGGCATGTGACTAGTTGTGTTGAGTATAGAAGAGTTTGTAATTTGGCACTGGTTGTCAGTCATTAACTTAACCTCAGCATGACAAAAGCAGACCTTCCGTCACTTTCTGTTCTTCAGGTCTTCTCTTTCTCCCTTTTCCATTCTGGCTGCATATTTGTGATCCTTCCTCTTCCTTGGATCTCCTGACCTTTTTTAATTTCTTCTTTGATCCAGGTTTATTATCATTTCTTCTTTCTGACTTATCCAAAATCTCCCTCTTCTTTCAATCTGTACTTTTATGGATCTTTTAATCCTTTAAAGGTGACCTATAAATCATTAATTTCCCTCCCCCTTCCTCCCCGGAATAGTTTTTTTTTCCTGTTGAGGTATAAGGCCTGAATATTTTCTGATTCTTCTCCACAAAACTGTTCCTTTTCTTGGGTTTTTGGTTGTAGCTGTGTTCCTTTTCTTAGAATTTAATTTAGAGATTATTTTCCATCCCTTCCTTCCCCTTCCACCTTCCCCCCCATCTCAGGGGGTGAGTATTATGAGCTGTTGCTCCTTACTTGAAGGATTAAGGGGTCATGAATATTTAATAAAGGTGTTATTTCTTCAGAATATGAGTTGTAAGCTAAATGGGTGTAAAAGGGTTAACAGATATAAACAATATATTTTTAAACTGGGCTTTCAGCCTTTTTGCTTGCTTCAGTTTTGAATGTTTGCTTTTTAAATGAGATGAGTCAGGAATGTAAAGTCTGATAGTCCCTGTCTCTTTTTAGTAGGGCCAGTGAGAGGTATGAAGGAAGTTTGTGAGCTCTTAACTCCTTAAGTGAAGGTGTAATGATTGATGAGTCTTTTCCTTTATCAAACATCTTAGTAATTAAAATAGACATTTACAGAAAATAAAATTGTAAACAATTTGCTTCACTGCAGCACTTGTTATATACCAATTTATTTAAAATTGATATAAAAACTCCCTTTAAGATGTAAAACTCTTATATGGAAACTTGTGAGTTTGCAACTCCCTTGTATAGATTTTTTTTGCTTATCTCTGATTCCGGGTTTTTGTCTTTTAAGTTCTTTAAACTAAACTTGCACCATATTCCTTCATTCAGCTATCAAGGAAAATAATTTTCTTATCTTTTTAAAGGAAGTTAAGTTACTGAATTAAAAAATTAATGCCATACTCTGTCACTCAGAACATCACAATCTAGTAGTCTTTTTGCCTTTTGCCTCACCCTTGTTGTGTTTTTGTCTGTCTACAGTCTGTGTTGACCCTAATGGGCTTAGTGTAAGTTCTGGTGAGTTAAGTAGGGTATTACATGTGTCCACAGAACTTGTTGGTAGAATTGGGCTTTGTTTATGAACTGCTTGGTCTATCTTATTCTGTTGGTAAAGTGCCAAACATGTTTTGGGCACTGAATGAATAATAATGTGCTATGGAGTCTGTTTGAAAAAGTTCTAAGTGTTGGGGCTTCTAGCACTGCCCTTGGGAAATTACTTCACAAAGTAACACACTTCAATAGTAGGAAACTTATCTAGTTGTTTAACTTGTTAACATTTCACCTTTTAAGTTTTTATCATATTGTGTCTAGTTATTCCTATACTTCCAACTCAAGACTTTCTATTTATAAATTTCTAAAACAAAATTCTGTGATGTGTTGGGTTTATAAAGCACAAAACACTGTCATCTCAGTGTTTTGTGGATAATTAATGCCTTTAAGTCATCTTAAGTAGTAATGATGGCAGAATTTTTTGGTACCATGGTGAGTGGTATGATGCTTAAACCCCAATTTTTGTTTGAGAAATTTGCACTGATTGATACAAATGAAGCTGCATCAATGCAAAGCTGTAATGTAGCTGTGCTTCATCAGTGTAAATTCTAGGGTTCAATTCTGCTTTCTTTGTTTTCTTGGTCTCTGTTTTACATTGTGATGTTTGTTTTGTTGTTTTGTGTGGGTGGGGTTTTTTGCAAGAATGTAGCAGCACTGAAGTTAGCTGATGCACATTTCTCTAGTGTAGACTAGAGACTAGACTGCTTATACAGTGCTCTAGATGTCTGATTATTTTACAGACTAGTGTGAAAGGATACCGCCCTCAAAGAGCTTAACATGTAGAAATGTTATATATTAAGTAGTAGTATGTGGTTTAGGTTTGTTTGGGGCATAAAACAGGCTAATGCACACCCTAAAGTGATTTGTTGTTAAAGTATCATTTAATTTAAAGGGCAGTAAAACAAGACACTTTAGCAGAAATGTTATGGGGAAGCTTTCCCCAAGTAGGTGGGTTGGAATTGTCTTAAATGCCAAGTCACTTGTTTGAAAATCTAACGAGCAAGTAATAGAGGCTGGTGGCATCATGGATATCAGACTGGCATCAAGGACAGGTGTCAACGCTTCAATACTGAGTAAGAGAGAGACTGTCAAAGACCTTAAAAATGGAGATAGGCTGCTAATGCTTATGATGGAAAAGAGGAAACAGTAGGAGATAGAAAG
>NW_017728995.1:66005893-66012536 GCF_001723915.1 Gavialis gangeticus
GTTTTATTTCAGGTAGGGATGAAAGAAGGAACAAGGAAAGAAGCTACACCGTAGAACATCTCAAGGCAGTGGATGAAGGACCCAACGTGTGACTTCTACTGCAACAGTTCGCATCTACACTAAAACACAAAAAAAGCCAACAACTTTTTTTCAGGGCAGCAGGCAAAGTCCTCTCTATTTAGAAGGAGGAGATAGAAAGAGGTGATATGGTGATAGTGACAGGAGAGAGTGTTTTTTGCAGTAGCCTTCTGAATGGATATCAGTGGAGCAAGATGTTTTCTGCCCTTTAACTGTTATAGTAATAGGAATGTCAAGTTTGGCTTTATCAGGTTTTGCCTGAGGCCTCTGATGCTTAAAGCTGCTTTCCATCACTGCTACCTGCAACTTTTTTTCTTTTACCGAATTAATCTCTCAGAACAGCAAAATACTACACCAATGTCCATTATTACTAAGGGGTGTGGGGAATGACCTTTTAAAGGTGTGTTTACAAATGATTGAAAAGGGGAAAATTTAAGGTTGCAGTGCATTGTTCTTTAGTTTATGAGGGGTCAAGCAACCTCACATGTACCCCTTGCCCTCCCACACATCTTGCCCCCTGCCCCTTGTCACTGCCTTGTGCCTGTCCCCCACCTCTGCACCCCTTCCCCCCCAGACTCTGCCCCGTGACTGCACACCTAGGCAAAGGAGAAGGATGGCTGAGTTGTGAGTGTACCAGATAAGGATTTTCTCTCTTGTTTGAAAAGTAGCCTGGATTGGTTCACAGTTTGACCAGTATTTCTTATTGATGTTTTATTTTGTTCTCTTCATCTTCATTAACAGAACATGTTGCCTTGTTATTAAATACTGGTAGTTTTAAACACTTCCCTTAAATCTGAATAACACAATGTCAAAATACAGCCATGTTTCAAGGTGAAGTGGCATGGCTTCTGTTGGCAGGTAGAACCTCACCAGTTGGGAGAAATGGAGTAACAAAAAAACAAAGGTTGTCTGTTACAACTGTGCTTCCTTGGCTTATCTGATGTATATCAAAGAATGGTGTGTAGTTTTTGTGTGTTTAAAAAATAGGAAGGGTTGTGACTTTCAAATTTTATATGTAAGCCATATGTGTTCTAGGAGCATGATTTCGGTGAAGCATTCCCAGTATAGGCATAGACGTGTCCACAAGGCTGCATTTTGTATTGGTCCAGGGAAGCCTCACCACTTCCCTGCCTCTCTTCCCACCTCAGTGAAATGTGTTAGATAAAATACACTACACCAGAGGCATTTTCTGGCATTCCTTTGTTAATTAAAGATCACTTCTCGGCCAGTAAAATTCCATAGTTGCAGTATTTGGTGATGTATGGGGAAGGAGTGGTGGAGTGGAAGAGAAAAAACTTGTGTTTTAGTAATTAGGTAATTAACCCATTTTCAGAGGAACTCTTTCCTGTCCTAGTACTCTTGCAGAAACCTCAGCTGAGGCACCACTGCACAGATGTGAAGAATCTGCTTCTTTTGCTGATCTTTCTTTTTGGAATCTCACTGTTTAGCACACTTCCTTTCCCACCTTGGCTCCAGGATTTTATTCTAGGGAAGATCCCTTGTCCAAGATCCCTCCTTGTCCCTTTTTTGCCTTATGCTGCATAGATCTTTGCTACACAAATCTGCACTAGGTCAATTTAATTTGGTGACCAAATAGAAATTCTTTAGTTCAGTATGAAGTGAGAGAGAACGTGAGAACAGGACTGACCCTGTTTTGTTCAGTAAATTTTAAAATTAAGAATACCTGCCCCAGAGTTTTATCTGCAGCTGGACTGACTAGGTAAGACTTTTAATTCTATTCCAAGTTTCTCAAGTTATGATTATAGCTTTGGAGACACTAAGGTTAGTGCACATGGATGTCCGTGTCCATACAGATACCTAGTCTTTTGGATTGCCTCGAGTTTATAGTAATCTTGGAGTAGTGGTGGTGTTGTGATGTTCCAAGAAATATGTTAGAAGCAGGGGGGTGTTTGGTAAAGTGGTCCAACAAAAAACATCAAAAAAAGCACCTCACTTTGGGATTTATGGCGGCTATAACCAATGAGTTTGTCTCGTGTTTTCTGACTTGGACATGTCTGGTGTTTGCAAAGAGAAATGGAGTGATTTGCTGTAAACATTATTAATAATTTCACATCATAAAATGGATTTTCTGTGTTGTGGAAGTGATTGGAGATGATGGACCTGTTTTGATCATCTAGGTGAGGAGACTTATGGAATTGCTTATGTTTCATAAGATTTACTGAAATGTTAATATTGTGCTGTCAGGCTGCTGCATTGACAGCTTGGTAGCACTTCATAACCCATCCACCCATAACTCAGTGTGGTGATCCCAAATGCCTTTTTCACAGGCTTTACTTTCACACATTTCTGCAATTTACTGCTGAAGTGAGAGAGAAAACTGCTGGAACAATAGTGGTGGCAGTAGGTGTTTTGCTGAATCTTACTCATTGTGGAATAAAGACGTTAATTTTAGGCTGCAGCTGTGCAGGAGGCAGAGAGAGGATTTTTTCCTTCCCTCGCTGTGTCTGTAAAGTCTTAAACATAACTTTTGTGGTGTTGAGCTCTCACTGGTCCAAACTAACAACACGTGGTGTCAGAACTAAGCTTTTGTTGTTGGCAAGGAATTTACATTAAAGCTGTTCAACTGCAATATTCATTTTTCTTGTCGTCTTAGCCTGTGTTTTCCTGTACTCGTTAGCCTTCTGGTCACACAGCACCAGCTCTTTTCCCATGTATTCAAGGAGAATAATTTATTATTTTAAGAATATTGTGGAACTGGCCATTTGATATTGATGGATGGGAATCCTTTTGTGACATAAGGTAATGATTTGTGATTGTTACCATATTTACTCAAATACGAGACAAATTTATTTCCCCATTTAATGGGTGGTGGGGATGGAAGTCCTTTGTCTTGGATTCAAATACGAGGCGGGGTGATATGGGTGGCTGCTGCATCTCTGACTGGTCTAGGGTTGGGGTTGGAGCTACTGCTGCCACCTGCCTGCCCCTTTCCCCCCCACTGCTTACTCTCCAGCAGTGTTCCAGCCCCACTCCAGCCCAGGGCATGGAGCACTTGGTTGCTCCAGTCTGGCAGCAGCAGCCTCAACTGAGGCTCTGGCTTTAGGGCCTGTTGGGCTGGAACTGCTGTCACTACAACAGCTGCTGCATGCCTGGGTTGGGGCCAGAGCAACCATGTGCTCCATGCCCTGGGGTAGAGTGGGGCCAGAGCTGGAGCTGAAAAGTAAGTGGCAGTGGGGGAGGATAAGGGGTGCAGAGGCTGGTGGGGTAAGGAGGGGGCTTAGCAAGGGGGTGCAGTCATGGGGGGGGATCGGGGTGTGGGAGGGAGAGGCAGGTGCCGGGTGGGCTGTCACTGGAGAGGGGGGCAGGTAGGTACTGAGGCATGCAGGCACTGGGGAGGGGCAGGCAGTGGAGGGGTTAAGTGGTAAGGGGGGCAGCTGGCAGGGGACAATGTGTATGGGGACAAGGATCAGGTATTGAACTACTTGGTTCCCTTACCTCCTGCTCCGCTTTCCTGGTTGCAGCAGTGGCAGGGATGAATTTAAGATGACCCCTAATAATTAATTTCTACACGTGGGAAATTATAACTAATTTATAATGTTTCTGTGTATAGAATCTAATTACTGGGGTGGGGGGTCATCTTAAGTCTTGAGTCAGCTTGGCTTTGGGTGAATAAGGTAATTTTAATATTCTTGTGACCTGGAAAAACAGGATGGGCCCTTGTTATTTAGAACAAAATTATTCAAGGCAAGGTCCTGTTCCCCTTATTCTGTACCTGAGTGGAATCCTCTCTTACCCTGCTCAAATCCCTGAAAAACCATTGATACAAAAGGTTGGGTGGATTCTTCTCCTCCTTGCTGATTTTTTGCAATTTGGTTTTAATGCTAGGATGATAACATGTTACAAAAGTAGATGCATTAATGAATTTTTAGTGATTTAGACAGTGGAATAGGATCACGTCTGAGTCCATTTAAAGACCTATGATGTAGAATGGGATCTGTCCCTCCATGCCCTAACAGTAAATTTAAAGTATTTTAATCTCAAAGCCCTTACTTTATTAAAAGGTTTTTGAATATGTTCTAGTTGTCAATAAGAAAACCATACAGCCTGAATGGAAGAGCTATATATGCTGTATTTGAATCAATAACAAAAGTGTTAGTAACTTTGTTAAATACAACTTATCTGTTCAAAGTGCATGAGTTTCTTTGAAAAGTTGTAAATATTTTCAGGTGAAAGGCTGAAAAACTTAGCAAAGGTAAATTTCACACTTTTTTGTTGTTTGATGCTAAATAGAAAGTTTAAATTTAAAAATTCTCTCTGTTAATAAATCTGGCAGATTTCAGGTCAAACTGATTTTTTAAATTAATTCATTGGTACAGCTCCTATATTGGAGGACTACAGTATGTATTCATGGTGTTTGCCCATTTTCTTAAGCAATTCAGATTATTGATTTTTGTTTTCACTAACCTCATTTTTTTCCCAAAAGTATGACCCTTTTCCCACTTCAGTCTTTCAGTGTCTGCCTGTATTGCCAGTGTGCTTTTTTCTACCTGTTATAGGTGGAACCATATAATTTATTCATGGATGGTTTTCCTTCATATGTGATGTGCAGGATATATAGTTGTCCAGAAATTACGATGAGAATTCCATAATGTGGCAGGACTTGTCACACTCTTGTGTTCTAGAATCTTAAGTATTCATTTTTTTTAGAAATCTAGTGTTTCTGCTTGAGAGTAACATTCAAAATGTAGAGAGATTATGAACTGAACTGAAACTTTTGTCTTTCTAAATCTGCAAAAGTCTGAAAACATGCTTAAATAAGCCCAGAACTGGGGTCTAAGTTTTTGGTGATATCCATGAAATAATGTAAGAAAGTTATTTCAAGACTAATATTTTAGGTAATGAAAATGTGTTATTTAGCAATGCATGTTATTGTTTTGAAAAGAAGTATGAACAGTAGTTAAAGATTGCTCCACTGGGCTAAGATTTGTGGTGATTTCATCATTCAGTAAGATTTCAGAAATTGTTAAGAATTCCAATCTCTTGGTCTTGCACTTTCCCAAAAGATTGTGTATCACTCATCTTTTATTGTGAAATTACTTATGCTGTACTTCTGGCTTGGTGATGATGAATTTAATGTTTATTGGGAATGCCAAGTTGCCCATGATATTGGGAATTGTATTAGGTGTGCCATTGTTGGAAGGTTATCACAAAACATTCCATTCCATCTACAGGTATTTGTATTTGGCCTGCACCATATTTGACTTCCTGAAAAACGTTTTACATATCCAGGGACTTCCCCAAGAGCGCTGCTCCAATTCCTTGGACTTCAAAAATAATCATAATGTGGACTCCTTCTCTCCTCCCCCCCACAACCTTCCTCAATAAACCTGCTTCTCTGATTACTACATGTAGCTATAGTCACCAGGAGTTCAGTAAATGGCAAGGTGGAAAGGTCAAGAGACTGTAAGCAAAGATGAAGCATTAATGGAGGGAATTATAGGCAGTTAGGGCTTTTGTAGGACTTGAAGTGTTGGAGTGAAGGTGAATACAAGTTTCACTCTGACAAATTTGTATTAGCTTTTGCAAATTTATAGTGCTGGTTTATATAAATGTTGACAGATCTAATCACAAATACATTCACTCACTGAAGGTAAAAGAGACTAGACCAGGGGTGGGCCAGGCTGCGCCAGCAGAGAGAGGAGGGAGCCAGCTCAGCTCCATAGAGCCCCTGCCAGCCTGGGTCCCATGTTTCTGTCACAGTGCCCTGGGCCCCTGCCAGCCTGAGGCACCAGCATGGGCCCTGTGCTCCTCTCCATCTATTGCTTGCCCACACCATGCCACCCTTCCCCCCTCCAGCCACTGCCATTTCCCCATTTTCCCACCCATCACTGACACCTCTCACCCCGCCACCTGCCCCCTGGCCGCTCCTGCGCCACGTGGATCCCGGATGCATTGCTGGGACCACGGGACTCAGCAGAAGCCAGCCCTACCTGGCCCAGCCTTTGCAGTTCTCAGCTGGCTCCATGTGGTGCTCCTGCAGCATCCTGTGGTCTTGGCTGTGCAACTAGGAATCATGTGGTGCCAGAGCAGGGGATAGGGAAGTGGTGGCAGTGGGCAAGAAGGTAGGAAAGCAGGAAGAGAAGGTCAGCAATGGCAGACAGGAGGGGGGAAATGGCAGCAAGTGGGAGCACAGGGCCTGCATTGTTTCCCCAGGGCCAGGAGCAGCAGAAGTGCAGAGCCCAGGCTGGCAGGGACTGTAGGCAGTGAGGAAGGGGGGGGGTTGTGCGTGTTCGTAGGGCAAGTCCCACAGAAGTGGACTGGCCAAGTTTGCCGATGACATCAAACTTTGGGTCAAAGCATCCACACCAGAAAACAGGAGGGTGATCCAGGCTGACCTGGACATGCTCAGCAAATGGGCAGACAAGAACCTGATGGTGTTTAACACTGAAAAATGCAAGGTTTTCCACCTTGGGAGGAAAAACCGGCAGCATCCTTAGAGGCTCGGCAGTGCTACGCTGGCTAGAAGAAAGAGACTTGGGGGTCATCATTGACCACATGATGAAAATGAGCCTGCAATGTGATGCTGCAGCTAGTAAAGCAAACA
>NW_017728995.1:66017536-66018117 GCF_001723915.1 Gavialis gangeticus
CCTTCCCTCCGCCAGCTTGTGACCACTGTTCCTGGTCACTCCTTGCGGCGCTCGGGGGAACAGGGACTCCCCCAGAGCCTGCTGATCCCCCCCTAACCAGTTTATAGCAGGCCACAAGATCCCCCCCCAGCCTTCTCTTTTGAAGGCTGAACAGGTTCAGGTCCCGCACAAGTTCATCTAGTCCAAGGGTGGGCAAAATAAGGTCTGCGGGTCTAATCTGGCCTGCCTATCTTGCCCCAGTACACGGGGCTCTGCCTTCATCTCCCAGCTGCCTTCCACCCACCCAACACAATAAGCAGCTGTCTCTGGGTGGCCAAGTGGGTAGAAGGCAGCTGGGAGCTGGACCTGGAGTCCTGTGCACTGTGGCAGAAACTGCCTGGCTGAAGGTTCCTTCCTGCCCAGAGCAGTGCAGTAGGAGCAGCAGCTGAAGGCAAGGGGAATTGAGCAGTACCCGAGTGGCTACAGCCGCACCAGGCGAAGCCTTGCCAGTAAGCTGTGTGTGCTGGCTAGGGCTGGGCCAGCAGGTATGCGAGGGAGCAGGCAGGGCTCGGCCCCATGTGGAGGGGCAGCAAGAACAGCCT
>NW_017728995.1:66023117-66023801 GCF_001723915.1 Gavialis gangeticus
GAGGTCCCTTCCAGCCCTAATGTTTATGAAATCTATGAAAAAAACCCCACCATACACATGTACCCACACCATCTCACAGTGCCATACATGCACACCCCACACCCTCTCACACACTCAAGCCTTCCTCCCACCACATACATCACCCCACAAACCCCATACCTACCCACACCCCACATATCCACATACCCCCACATGCTCTCTCAACCCACATACACACCCCGACACCTATCCATCCCTCCATGCACCCATGTGTACCACACACAAACAGCCCCCCACAATGTACAAGAGTAAGACTTCATTTTAAGCTGTTGTGCAATCACCTCTATGTACACTACACAAATGCATGTAAATCAGAACAAAAATATTTTTGTAAATCAAATTAATGAATATTGTAGTAGTTTCATAGTTTCTAGGGTCGGAAGGGGCCTGAGCAGATCATCTAGTCCGACCCCCTGCCATGGCAGGAAAGAGCACTGGGTGGGGTCAAACGACCCCAGTAAGGTGGTCATCCAACCTCCTCTTAAAAACCCCCAGGGTGGGAGCCTGCACCACCTCACTTGGAAGCTGGTTCCAGACCCTAGCCACCCTGACCGTGAAGTAGCGCCTCCTGATGTCCAACTTAAACCTTCCCTCCGCCAGCTTGTGACCATTGTTCCTGGTCACTCCTTGCGGCGCTCGGGGGAA
>NW_017728995.1:66023818-66024261 GCF_001723915.1 Gavialis gangeticus
CCCCCCCCAGCCTTCTCTTTTGAAGGCTGAACAGGTTCAGGTCCCGCACAAGTTCATCTAGTCCAAGGGTGGGCAAAATAAGGTCTGCGGGTCTAATCTGGCCTGCCTATCTTGCCCCAGTACACGGGGCTCTGCCTTCATCTCCCAGCTGCCTTCCACCCACCCAACACAATAAGCAGCTGTCTCTGGGTGGCCAAGTGGGTAGAAGGCAGCTGGGAGCTGGACCTGGAGTCCTGTGCACTGTGGCAGAAACTGCCTGGCTGAAGGTTCCTTCCTGCCCAGAGCAGTGCAGTAGGAGCAGCAGCTGAAGGCAAGGGGAATTGAGCAGTACCCGAGTGGCTACAGCCGCACCAGGCGAAGCCTTGCCAGTAAGCTGTGTGTGCTGGCTAGGGCTGGGCCAGCAGGTATGCGAGGGAGCAGGCAGGGCTCGGCCCCATGTGGAG
>NW_017728995.1:66029261-66032980 GCF_001723915.1 Gavialis gangeticus
CCCATGCTGCCCCCAACACTCCCCACAGGGCAGGGGCTTGCAGGGAACAGATCATCTGGATCCGTTTATCTGGAGTCCTGTGTCCAATTTTGGGCCCCCCACTACAGAAGGGATGTGGACAAATTGTTGAGAGTCCAGTGAAGGGCTACAAAAATTATTTGGGGGTTGGGGCACATGACTTATGAGGAGAGGCTGGGGGAACTGGGCTTATTCAGTCTAGAGAAGAGAAGACAAGAGGGGATTTAGTAGCAGCCTTCCACTACCTGAAGCGTGGTTACGAAGAAGGTGGAGCTGGACTGTTCCCAATGGTGACAGATGACAGAACAAGGAGCAAGGGCCTCGAGTTGCAGTAAAGGAAGTATAGGTTAGATATTAAGAAAAGCTTTCTCATGAGGAGGGTAGTAAAGCATTAGAACATGTTACCCAGAGAGGTTGTGGAGTCTCCCTGCTAGAGATTTTGAAGACCTGGCTAAACAAAGCTTTGGCTGGGGTGATCTAGTTGAGGCTGGTCCTGTTTTGAGCAGGGGTTGGACTAGATGTGCCTTCCTGAGGTCCTTTCCAATCCTCATTTTCTATGATTCTGTCATGGGTCTGCTCTGGGCCCGTTCTCTGCACATCCCTGGCCACAGAACCAGGGCTCTGAACTGTCCCCGCCCCTCAATCTTGGAGTCTCAATGGAGACAGCCCAAGAGCCACATGGGCAGAGCCGGCAAGGAGTCAGACCTGGGGTCTTGGGGCAGTTATAGCACTGGGCCAGGGCCTAGGGCAGAGCCATGATCCGCTCCCTACACATACCAGCCTATGGAAGTTGCACCTATCTCAGGGGTGTGTGTACAGGAGATCGCGATTTCCTTGGGCCCAGGCCCTGGCTGTGTGCTGTCATTGCCCCACAACTCCACCCTGTGATCCTGGCCTCGCTTGCCCTGCTCCCAAGGAGTTTTGATGACTTGTGTGCATGGGGGGTGGGGAGGGAGTGCTGAGCTGGTGACATCTCATCAGAACTCTATGGGCCCAAATAACTGTCCACCCTAGTCCAGCCTATCACAAGTGGCATGGATGGCCTCTGTATGTGGCACATGGTAGATTGGGGAGGGAGCAGAAATCAAAGTAGTAGATGGGGCAGGAAGCACAGGGAAGGAAGCAGAAAGAGCAGCAGATCAGGCAAGGGAAAGGAACCGGAGTGGTGCTAAGGGAGGGTGTGGGGCTAATTTGTGGCACACCTGCCAAGAAGGTTGGTCCCCTGATCTAGTCCATCTTGCTTCTCAACCATTCTAAACTAGTGTTGGTCTGACCTGCTGTTAAGAACTTCCAGAAATGATTCATGTTTAGATTATGGTCCACTGTATCCCTCAAGTCCTTTTCTTCAGTACTAAAGCCAAGACGGTCATTCCCCACCTAGTATTTGTGCATGTGATTGTTCTGCCCCAAGGGCAGGACTTTGCACTTGTCCCTATTAAATTTCATCTGATTGATTTCAAAACCATTTCTCCTGTTTATCAAGGTCATTCTGAATCCTAATCCTATCCTTCCAGGTGTCTGCAACTCAACTCATCTTGGTGCCATGTGCAAATTTGCTTAAGTGCGCACTCAAACCCATCCTCCAGACCATAATGGCAACATTAAACTATAATATTTGAGATACTGTAATAGGCTTAGACATGGGAGAGTTATTTCTGTCCCGTGTTTCTCCTTTCCATTCTCTTCTTTGCATTTGTTCTCCCGTAGTAATAATTATTGTACCCCTTTTCCATCCATAAATGATCAGTAATGCAAGATGATATAGCAAAATCTAGGTTTTGTTCAAGATAGTTGTGTGACATGTCGGTCATCATGTGGCCTTTCCTAGTGACTTTAAACAGTATTCATAGTACTCATCCGACAAAACTGAAATGCTCTCATTTGGTGTGGTCATTAAATCTGTCTGACTCATTTCTGGGGACGGCACAATTCATTTAAAAGTATAACACAAACTGGGTTCGCCCAGGATGTGTAAAAAATAATTTTAATCGATATTACCTTAAGGCACGGGTGTCAAACACATTGGGCCTGGTAAGCCAGGTGAGTTATGCAAAGCCTTACCTTTGGTGCCTGTCTTAAGATCTTGGGGTAGCTATCACCTGGTATGCTTTACCTGTGTCTTGGCACTTATTCCAGTGCTCCTTGGAGCTCCACTGTGTCTTGGCACCTGGGGTCATTCCTTATGCCTTTGTACAAAAAAGCAATTGGCATTTTAGGGTGCCCCTCATCCTTAGTGCATATCTGTGTCCCAGAACACTTCCATGAATTGACTTTTCAAGTAAGAGGTGGTGACAGCTGAATCCTCACTGTTACAGTTCCTCAGTGGACCACCTTATCTGAGAATGCGGCAGCATTTGGCAGCCCCAGGGCATCTCAGAAACATAATGCCTCAGTGTGTTTTGACGGCTCTGCACATAGGAGCACACATACCAATGCCAGAGAAACTGAAGTTCAGAGACTGGTGCCTATGCATAGTCCATCTCTACCAGCCTGTTTTTGCAGCACACCTGTGCCTTGGCACCCCTAACACCTCCTATAGTTTAGCACTTTGGATCACCGTTAAGGCTTGGTGCCTTGGGGCTAATTTCTCATCTGTCCCTCCCCATATTCTCTCTCAGGCTGCTTGTTCATTCATAGATGAGTGCCAAAGAAAGAATTGTAAGAGAGAGACTTATTTCAGGCATCTGTCCATGCTGAAATAAAGATAATCTGAAAATAGTTTCTTATACTATTTGTAGGATTTCTTTTAATCAGTTAAAATCTCCTTTATGACTAACCTGCCATTATTTTTAAATATATATGTATATATTTAATACATACACTTCATGTTAATATATGGGAGTTGGTATTCTTTAGGTTCCCTTTCATGGCTACCATTAAATTGTATTATTTTATGTTTGTGGGTCACAACTTATCAGTTAGACTGCTAGACTCATCCTGTCATAACTTTCCATCAGGGAAAAGCTGCTTTCAGCTTTGATGATTGATCAGTCAGTCAGACAGAAATCCAGACTAATAAGGGGAATCTCTGAAACTTAATTTACAGGTAGGAAAATCTTTCTGAGAAAATGATGACCAGAATATAAAGAAATGTAACTATTTACACCTCAGGGAATTATGTAATTATGTGCCTTCGTAATTTTGCATATAAAACATCTAACTGCAAATAATCACGTAGTATTGCATAATTCCCCATGGTGTAGCTGGTGAGGGGAAGGGGAGCTCCTGCCTGCAGGAGTGGGGGGTGGGCATGGGAATGTGTGTGGGGTTTGTGGGTAACTGTGGGCCCCCCCACCCTATGGTGTACAGCCTCTGCCATGGTGGCAGGAGCAGCAGACAGTGGGCCCTCGGAGCTCTGGTTGGGCACAGCCAGCAGTGGCATGTGGCTCCAGCGAATCCTAGGGCCTGCATATAGCTCCTGCCTGGAGTACCATGAGCCCCATGTGCTGGCATGGAGCCAGCCCAGTCTGGCCTGAAGGCACGTGCCAGCAGGCTGGTCTGGGCCAGCTCTGTGCAGCCTCTACTAAAGCTACATGCTGTTAGGCGGGCTCTGCCTGCTGTGGCCAGGAGCGCCCAAGGCCTGGGAGCTGTGTGCAGGGTGGCGGGGAAGTGGGGCATGTAGCAGGCAGGGAGCGGTGTCTGGTGGTTGGGGACTGTGCTGGGGCGGGGGGCTGTGGTGGGGGGGCATGTTCCTCAGGGGC
>NW_017728995.1:66033256-66048919 GCF_001723915.1 Gavialis gangeticus
CACACTCCCCCCACAAACCCCACATGCTCCCATATCCACACCCTTGCCCCCCCACACATCTCAACCCCCCCCCACACACAAGTACCTGCATATAAAGAAGGTTGAAATAGTGTTATATTTAGTTTAATTTGTAAAAAGAGTTAAAAATTATCAATTGTGCATGATTTTGAAATTTTATGCACATAATTGCCTGGCATGTAACTATTATTGCTTGGATCACTTCCTTCTGAAAAGTATTAGTATACATAATTTCAGGAATTTCAGTTTGTATTCATTCTTATTATAAAGTTGCTCTACCCTTCCATTTCTTCCTGCTGAAAAAAAATCCCTCTTTTTTATTGTTTTACATTTTCATGAAATTGGAAACATAATTTTACATCTTATTTACCTGCTGTACACTTAAACAATCTTTTAACTTTACTCTAAATTCTTCCTTATCTCTAGTTACAATAAGGCTTGCTCTTTTCGAACTCCCTAAAGGTAGTCTATATTTTTCTAGAAATCAGATATCCAAAAATACCATATCCCTTATGTGTCTTTTTTTATGAGCTGTGGAGAAGGTTCATGCTATTTCCTTTATGATTATATGTTACTTTTGCACATGGAGCCCCTAATTGCTCTTTGTATTGCGAATGTATGTAACTTGCTGTGCATCTCAGTCTTGTTAGCAATATCAACGGTCATATTTAACTGTGTTGTTACTTGCTTTGTGCTACTTTTCCTCCAATGGTAATTGCTTATTTTTCTGCTCCTGATTCTGTTTGTTTTAGTTCTTTTATCTTAGCTAATATTGGAATACTGTTAACAGCTACATATTTTAGTTATGTGCTGTTTACCCTTTTCTGACCACTAACTGGGTGGGGACTAGTCTTTTAATCATGTCTTCAGGTCTCCAAATGTTATGTGAATCCCAAATTTCTCAGGCTGTGTTACCAAGTACATCCAGTGATTTTGATTCCAGTATCAATTGCTTTTTCTTTCCATGAGGAAGATCTGGGAGATCTGTTTCTTCTGTTTGCTTCTTGAGTGCTTTGAAATATTAATGCTTTCAAATAGCTATTCTCTAATGTTTGTCCACCTGAGGGTAGATAGTAGAGTTTATCTGTGTTTCTCAGGGTATGTTAGGGCCTTGTGTCTCCTGTCCTGGCAGAAGTTACTTGCCCATACTAGTCATTGATTTCCTTTTCAGTTTTTGCAAATGATCTCTGAGGTATTTGTAAAAATTCACATGGACAAATTCCATTTTTTGGCTTGTTTTATAAGTTAAACCTCTGCAGTGCATTCTTGAAGATGTGTGCCTAGTCACTGACAGATGACTTTTTTCTAGTTCTACTGGATGAGTAAAACTTTTTAAACAGGAGGATAGTGAATACTGTGCTTTTAGTAGTACAGTATTGGAGAGCAATAGCTGTGATGGTCTAGGAATTATGCTAGAGGCAAGGATTTTTGTGGGTGATCTCTTTTATTGGACCAACTGCATGATTAGGATAAAGCTAGGTAAGCTTTTGAATGTAAGGCATTCTTATCAGTTCTGAGGAAAGCAGCAAGCACAGTGATGATTAAAACAGTGGATAGGGCTGTGAAATTGGAGAGGGGAGCAATGCCCAGGGATAGCAGACAGTTAGCAGCAGAAAAAATTGATTAATGGGAGATCAAGACTTATCAAAAGGGAAAAGAGTGAACAAAATTTCAGGAATCAGGGAAATAATAGTTTATCATAAAGTCATTATTGTTCAGTCCTTGGTTCTTAGTGTCCAGCCAGTTTATGATTTTTTGTTCCCAAACTTGTATTTTAAAGGTGTTTGGTAGGTTTCCCTTGAGCACAAGGATAGTGAAGTCAGAAGGCAAGTGGCTGTGACATGAAAAATATTCTTCTCTTGGCATTTGTGTGTCTCTGTCCTTTGTATTCTTCCTGTGAGTTCACTGTGGTGCGTAGTTGCTGTTCATTTTCACTCAGTAGTTACCATGGGTATTTGAGGGGTTGTTGGTTGTAGCCATGTTGGTCTAAGGACATCTACTCGAAGACCCTTGCCTGCCCGTGGGTATTTGGTGCATTGGATCAGCTATCATGTTTTGGGAAAGATGTGTATGATTTGAATTCTGCTGAGTTCATTGGTTCATTGTGGGGGGGGGGGGATGATTGTTTTAGTGGTGATGTCTGGGTTGACAGGTTAAGCATCTATTGTTAAGGCAAGGCTGTGTCCCTTTTGTCTGTTGATGAAGAGTTTTCTGATGTTGATGAGTTGATCTGGCTTTTGAATAATGATGGATTGGGAGGTTAGGGGGCTGTTTGAAAGACAGGAGCGGAGGGGCTGGGAATGTTTCTCTCAATATCTGATCTTTGTCTGAGTATGGCTGTAATTGATGATTCTTCCAATCCAGGGATGTCATCTCATCTGCCCTCTCCTCCAGCAGGCTAGATTAATGACCCTGGCCCGTGTTCCCCCATGCTGGATCCAGTGGCTGCTCCAGGATCTGTGCTACATGTAGCATACATCCTGGAGCAGCCAGTCTGAAACCTGACCTGTGCTGCACATGGCATGCTGCCCCAGCTGAGGTGTGTGGCGTGCATCCCAGGCCCTGTCCCTGGAACCAGTCTGAGTTCATTTAAAGCAGGGGCAGCACTGGAGTTTGGATAATTGGGTTCCGTGGGACCAATGCGACGCTTGGGCCATATATTTGACCTGTGTTCTAATCAGTTCCAGTGTGGGGTGGCAGGTGACCACCAGGGTCAGAGGGATGAGGGGTTCTTGTATTGTAGGTTACTGCAAGGTACCTGGGTGATACTTTCAAAGATAATTGGTTTCTCTGCTGGATTGTCCTTTTTGTGTAAAGGTAGTGTGAAAGTGATGTGATGTAACTGTGATGGTCCAGAAATTTTTCATTCTCTTCTTGCTACAGGTATCTTTTTTTTTTCTCTCTCTCTCTTTTTCCTGAGAGGCATTGGCTACATCCAGAGGTGGGAATTTTAACTGAGGTATTGCCATGCTCCTGTTGGAGCTAAAAAATCCCAGAGGTTTCTGGTTAGGGGCAGGACCCTCTGTTCAGGATCAGACCAATTGCCCTGTTTGGGATCAGGAAAGAATTTTACCTCGTAGTGAGATGGATCATCATGGACTGTTAGGGGTTTTTCCTTTCTTTGTAGCAGGAGCATGGTCCTCTTCCCTGTCTCTCAGGTGTTTTTTAACAGCCACTTCCTGTCTTCCAGTGGAAAGACATTGAGAGTGCCTTCAACCCACTGCTTTGCCTGTGGCAAGTTAGGATGTTCTTGGTGTTTTGGGACAACATTTTTGGTAGTAGAGTAAGTGGGTTGCTTGTGTCATTTTAAGAATAGTTCAACCAATGGAACTCAGTCTCGTAGAGCAGTTGGTTGGGAACAGGCCACCACGCCCTTCCAGTAGTGGGGAGGAAGTGGAGGGGGGGAGGCAGGTAGATGCTTATGTCAGGGGGAGGGGAGGGAGAAAGTAGGGGCATCTCCAGAAGGGATCAGTGACATGGCTTAGGACAGGGTACAGGACACACTGGGCTGAACTTCTTCCCTGTGTTTCAGGTTGGATCCTGTCACTTAATGGGTGGTTTCTGGCCTGTGGCCCATAGGATAAGCACTACTGGGCTAGACAACCACTTGTATTGAATAGGTAGGGACAATCCTGCCTTAAGCAGAGCTTTGGACCATATGATTGCCGGAGGTCCTCCAGTCCTACTTTTCTATGATTTTGTGAGTCTGAATAAATCTCTTGGCTAATATATAATAATGTTATTTATTATGTTGCTGTGTTGAGGTAAAGACAGTGTAGAAGGGGGATGTGCTGATGTACTCTGAAGATTAAGTTGACAAGATAACAGTACATCAGTTCTCAGTCTTATTTTTTTTCTCTTTGAAATAGAGAAATAGTTTTTTACTACAGTACTCTTTGAAGACTGTGAATACAGCAGCAGTTAACAAGCCCTCTGGCATTTCATGTTGTTCACACAGCCGCAGTGTTTTCCAGACTTGACTTTAGGATTGAATGCTGTTCACGTGATTTCTAGAGCTTTGTCAGTAGGAAGATCCTCTTATTTTTATCCTGGTAGCGTGTAGCACCTGGTCTCTCTAACTTTTTTTTTTCCCCCCCCTTAGGAAATTTGCTCCAAGACCCCATTGCTCCCACCAACTCCACGTGTCAACATTATGTCTGCAAAACTTGTAAAGGCAAGAAGATGATGATGAAACCATCCTGTAGTTGGTGCAAAGACTATGAACAGTTTGAGGAAAATAAGCAGCTAAGCATTCTAGTGAACTGCTATAAAAAACTGTGCGAGTACATAACACAAACTCCCTTGGCACGAGACATAATACAAGCAGTGGACTGTTCTGATCTTTTGGCTTTGCTCAAAGATGGATCACCACTCCACGAAGACACAGAAAAGACTTCTGATGCTTTGGGTGTGACACATTCCCCAGTTCCTACAACCTCAGAACATACAAATGACCCTCAAGCTGGTTTTTCTTCAATATCTGAAAGCACACACAATATTGATATTAGGGGTTCTGTTATCAATGGGTTGCCCAACTGTAATGGGCTTTCGGTTGATAAACTTGGAGTTAATATTCCTTCTCCTGAACATGCAAATACGATTGATGTATGCAGTGCTGGAGAGTATATAAAAACTGAAGATCTCTCAAGCAGCCTGCAGCCTGTGTGCGATACAGTGCCGACCAGTGACTTGTGTACAACAGGCATTGACATCTGCAGTTTCACAGAAGATATAAAACCTGGTGGCTCTCTCTTGCTGAGTGTTGAGGAAGTGCTCCGGAGCTTAGAAACTGTTTCGAACACTGAAGTCTGTGCTTCTAATTTGCAGCCCAGTTTGGAAGCCAGTCCTTTTCTACAGCTTTCCCCCCCATCTCTTAGCCATAGTGTTTTCATGTCAACAGGTGCTTCACCTCATGGGATCTCATGCACAGCAGCAACACCTAAGGTAGTTAAGTTAAACAGGAAGCGATCCCGATCAGAAAGTGACAGTGAAAAGGTTCAACCCCTCCCAATTTCCAGCATCCTCTGTGGCCCAACCTTGGGAGCATCAGCTCCTGTAACAGTGAAACAGGAAAATAAAATGTCCTTGCAGCCTGTAGCAACTGTTCCTAATGGAGGCACAACTCCCAAAATCAGTAAAACTGTACTCCTGTCCAACAAGAGCCTGAAAAAGAACCTCGAACACCCCCCCAAGAAATCCCACCCGAAAGCCAAACCAGGAATGCTGAAAACAAAAGACAAAGCAAAGGAAAAAGTTCCTAGCAGTAACGTTATGCCAGGAAGTCCAACAAAAACTGTGTACAAGAAGCCGCAAGAAAAGAAGGGGTGTAAATGTGGTCGTGCCACCCAAAATCCAAGTGTTCTTACATGCCGTGGCCAACGCTGCCCTTGTTACTCGAACCGTAAAGCCTGCTTAGACTGCATATGCCGTGGGTGCCAAAACTCATACATGGCTAATGGGGAAAAGAAGCTGGAGGCATTTGCAGTGCCAGAAAAGGCCTTGGAGCAGACTAGGCTTACTTTGGGCATTAATGTGACAAGCATTGCTGTGCGGAACGCCAGCACAAGCACCAGTGTAATTAATGTGACAGGGTCACCAGTAACTACATATTTAGCTGCCAGTACACACGATGATAAAAGTTTGGATGAAGCTATAGACATGAGATATGACTGTTAAATCATTTTCTGTCTTTTCCCTGCCCTTAGTAGGGGAACTGCTACAGTTTTAAGGCAGCTATGGTTCTGTTTAACTTGCTGGAGCTCCTGCGATTAGATCACTTGTATCAAGTGTTTTTCATTGCTATGTTATGTGTGTTAGTGTCTGGGAAATAGTTTGCAGATAACGGAGGAGTTACCCTAAAACTGTCCTTAGTTCTTACAGCACCTCATAGTTTGAGATCAACTGCTGATGTAAATGATTTTAATACAAAATGATTTTTGGTGAGGAAAAACATTAACCTCATTGTACCAGTTCGTGCTTTGTGCACAATCAAAGCTTCCAACTAAATGGAAAGAAGTGGAGTCTAGGCAGTCTGTCAAAGTTGGGCTAGTTTATAATGTACAGAAGTAATTCTTGATTACTTAGGGAGTCAGTGTTGCTAGAAAATCACATCCTGTTTCTGTTGAAAACAGCGTTAAGCTGAGGAATGAATGCAGTCATTGAATGACAACATCTCACTTCTGATCATGAGAATTGGTTATCTAGACCATAGTTATCTAAAAATCAGTAAAACTAATTTCTGAGCAGCAGGTTGGAAATTGTGTCAACTGGGTTGTGTCAACATTACTCTAGTGTCACTCAAAATTCTCCAGTACGTAAGCCTTGGTGTAGTAGCTTTATTCACTTTTTCTCCGAAGAACTTTCTAGATTGTCACAGGTATATTTTAACTTTTTGTTCCTAACTCCTTTTACCTATTACTGTTCATTTTGGGGAAATAACGTGTATGAAGAAGGTTCAGATCTTACAAGCACACACCCATGTAGTTCCCACTGCTTTCATTGGCACCTGCTTGCCATACCTTGAGAGGAGAATATAGCAAAAAAGGTGCATCTGCTCTGGGTTAGTTTTTTTTGTTCCAATAGTTAAGGCCCATAATACATCCAGGTTTATACAGCATTTACCACCATTGGTTCCTTTCTTCCTTGGCTCAGTTATAAAGGAGGTTAACGGTGTTTAATTGTGATGCATTTGGGATCGCCACACCAGGAAAATGTCCCATTGCCCCTCAGTCCAGACAGAAGTTGGGGGATACAGGGTAAAATTGATTTCATTAGCCATTAGAGAAAGCATGCTGGTTCCACTCTGGATACTGGGGCTTTGGGACCGTTTCAACACCAGGTAAGTATTCTGTTCACAACGGGACATTGCAAGAGTAGGTGTGGCTAAACGCCTCTATAAATGTAAACTTTTTGTGCAAAATTATTTATTTCCAAGTTAATACCTGAAAATAGGGGTAGATTAAGAAGATTGCTGCTCTCCATGTAGAGCACCTGACAGCATCTTGACTGGCTTTTTTTGTTTGCATTTTTAACTATTCTTTGTCAAACTTCTTCAGGGAGGGAAGCAGAGAGGGGTGTCTAATCTCTTAAGTGATGCGATAAAACATTGGCTGACTCGAATACAAAAGGACTTCCTATTTTAACAGCATGTCTAAAGAAAAATTAGCAGTAGAATTTTTCAAAATCCTTGATGGTTGCCATCTTTTTTAATTCATTACATGCCATTTCCTGTGCATTATGACATAATGTTAGGTATCTTTTTGATTTGGCACAAAGCACCTACAATGACGGTTATTCACCTGTCTAAGCAAGAAGCAAAAATCCTTTGGTCAATAATTAAATGACACCTCCCTTTGTTTCGTAGTGTACCATGGTGTCATTTTTTGTGAATGTGGTCAGATTTTTTTTTTTATTATTATTATTTTTTGTTGGTTTTTGGTTTGTTTTTTTCCCCTGTCATTTTTGTAGGGTGGGGCAGGGTGGGGGTGGGGGGTTAAAGCCATAGGAAGAAAAATGTGATGTATGTGTCCAGTCTGTACTTTTTTGTTTTTTGTTTTGCAAGAAGAGTTGAAAAATATTTTTGATAATGAGTAAATGGTGGAAAATGCTTCATAGTATTCTTGTCTTTATTTGCCAACCCAAGGACCTGAATTCTGTGTTCTTATCTTCCTTAAGGTTTCACAATGTCCTATTAAAAACGTATTTAGTTAAATTTGTATGTGATTTTGTGTTGACCAAGAAGTTCCTGCCGTTTTCTACCTTTTGGTGGTTTGACCTAGTAATGTAAATCTGTTTGTTATTCCACTATATGTATAAAAAAAAAAAAAAAAATCACTAATGGATTTTATTAAAGTGAGACTGAGTAGCATGGCTAGTTTCCGAACACTTTGCAAAGCTATTAAGTTTTGCTGAGATTGTTGCTAGTACGTTTACTAGGCCTCTAAATGACATACATGGGTACCCACTGCTCCCTAAATGTGGAGTCATTTGGAATTTTTTATTTTAATTTTACTGCTACATTAAATATGGTTCTAATACTTGGAGATATAGTTGAAGTGTTTTGGAACCATTGATAGGGGAGCCCTGATCGTTAATGTAACATTGCAAATGGTAAATTCAGGTTGTTTTTTTAAACAAGCTTCCTTTTATGCTGCCACGTTCTTGAAATGTATATTAAAATTTAAATTGATTAATAAATATTAGTTTTCTAATTCTATTTTGTAGCTACTGAGGGAATCGGTGTGGCATACATTTTATTCATTGTTTGAATATTTTTAATCTGTAGTAGAGGATTATTTGTGTTTTTGTAATTACATAAAATTAGGGGGTTTTTACTTCTCTGGTTGTTGATAAGTATGTTGACTATAGGATCAGACCGAGGTTGGCAAAGAGAAAACTGCAGTGAAATGGTTACCATAGTTCTCTCTTTTTGGGACCCTTTAAAACAATCAGAATAGTAATTTAAATGGTCTTTGCAATTTTGTTGCCTGCCTATGCTAACAAATTTCACAGTTGCTGCCACTGGTGGAGTTGTTCCATGTGGGTCATGCCATAGTAGGAAATTTTGAAGACAGTGTTAATGTAGACTAGAACAGAAGGGCTTCTAGTGAATTAGGAAGCATGTGCTGGTTCCCCTCTCCTCTGAATCCCCCAAAGTTAAGTTAGTTATCTTGTAAACATTTTTCCATTTTTTTTAATGTTAGAATTGCCTCAAACAAAATGCAGCTGGTGAAGGAGCTAGTTGTTATGATGTGAGCTACTTCCTAGATGAGCATCTGCTACAAAGACTGAAAAATTAAATATCTTTTTTTTAAATGCTACAGAAGTAACTTTTCTAGTTTGTTCAGGGCTGCATAAGGTTTCTTCTGGAAAGGAGCCATTTATATGTTACAGAATTGATATATTTTGATAGTGTTGGAGTGATGTCACTATGATGGTACAGGAAATATGCCAGAGGCATGGATTTTTGTGGGTATCTTTTATTGGACTGCATGGGACCTGATGAAGAATGTCTTGCATTTGAAAGCTTATCCCAGCCAGGCAGTTGGTCCAGTAAAAGATGTTACCCACAAAAATCCATACATCT
The DNA here is from genome assembly GCF_001723915.1 of Gavialis gangeticus. Lineage (NCBI taxonomy): Eukaryota > Metazoa > Chordata > Crocodylia > Gavialidae > Gavialis > Gavialis gangeticus. Next base: position 66,042,360 of record NW_017728995.1, read on the forward strand.
CACAGAGTTAATATTGTGTTCATACCCATATCACTCATACAAGGAACCCTTTTTCAAGGAGTAGACGGGAAAACCTTTCCAATATACCAGTCTCCCATTTATATAGAATTAAGGCTTCTTATTTTATTTTACCTAATAAAACACCCCTGTGCAAAAAAATGAAATTGCTGTTTGTCTGATAAACATCAGGAAAACCCCTGAAACCATCAGTGAATTGGTGCTGACCTCACCTCATCCAAATAAGGTTTTCTGCAGTTTTCCGTAGGTGGTGTCCCTGTTCCTGGCTGGATCTAACAATAATTCATGTTGGGTACTCCAAACTCACCCCAGCTGCTGCTTGGCAGAAAATTCCTACATGTCTATTGGACACTCCATAGACAGGGCTATATGTATAGATGTTGGATTTCAAACCATGCAGTACTAAAAACTAAATGCAATTTCAAGAGAGGCCTGTGCAAAAAAGGTACATCTGGACTCATCAGGATCTTGTGGAAGGCAGTTAAAGGCAAGAATGTCCTAGTGTCAAGTGCTGTGGAATGGCTATATTTATTGTGCCAAGAAAAGTTGCTAGAAGTATCCCGTCTCTTCCAACTAAAACCATGTAAATCTGAAAAACCTGCTGATAGAAACCAGGTATGAACACGGTTGCTGAAACCATAAGACAGTTTAAGAGAAGGAAATAAGGAGATGCATGTTAAAGGATTTTGTTGCAATCCGGAGAGAGTAGCTCCATGGGTCAGATCTGGCCTGGGAGCCATGTCTGACACCCCTGCTTCAAAGCCATAAAAAGCAAAAGCCCCCCATCATGCCTGAGGCTTGGATATTGATATATGACTTGCACTTCTCAGAGTAAAGCCTGAAAACATTGTAGACATGGAAAACAAAAGCATCATGTGTAACACATGAGGATCCTCTTCAGTCTTGCAAAAGAACTGCACCAAACCTACATAACTTCTGTTTTAGTCTGAAAGAAAGTTTTGACGACCGATTTCAACTAAGCCATGAGCACATCCATTTGGGGTTTTTCAATCCATTATTTTTATGGTGGCAAAACTAGGTGTATCGCTTTAAAGAGGAGAGTTCCCTTTCCCAGAGTACATCTATGTAATTTTAGGCGGTTCCAAGAGGAAGGTAATTAGGGTAGGTCAGGAAAGTAAGTTACTGCACCTTGTGATATTCTGTTATTTAGGTACAATAATTCTGAGTAGCTTCAAAGTGCTTTCACAGCTCAGTGAGTTTTAAAGAACGATTATTATAATGAAATACTGTGGGAAGCCAGTTAAATTTGCATTAGGAATCTGTCCCATATTTAAGTGGTAAAAAAAATAGCAACGGAAAGAAGAATCAAGTGGGTACTGCAAGTCTGACAACATCTTGACATTGCCAATCAAAGACGGGAAACTGGAGTCACAGATACAAAATATAAATATGTTAAGTCTTTGCACATGGGATTAAATAATGTGAACTTTATGCTGTGGGCAATAACAAGAGAAGTGGAATTGAAAGCTATGTATGATGTTATCTGAATGATACTGAGGAAGATGATTTTAGGGCAACAGGAAGGAATGATGCGAGCAATAATGCTGTGAAAGCACAGGGAACCAAGTTACTCTTAAAATCAAAGTTCTTTATTTGCAAAAGAAAAAAATAGCTCCCCCCTCCCCCTACCCACAAGACAGTAAAGGTAAAACCAAGACAGCATAAGTCATCTTCAAACTACCATTCCTAACACATTTCAGAACCTCTCATAATGACTCTTGTACTCCTTGTAATTTTTATTGACTTAGGCTACAATACATAAGTAAACCTTTACCTTACAAGCATCATTGAAATATGATTTTTTTTAACAGTATTCTGCTTTCATTTAAGACGTGATTTAATACAGCATGCTAAAAGTTATACCATTTGCAGTGGCATTGGGTGATCTTTTTAGGCCTTTATTTTTATAAGTATAGTCTGTTGAATTGCTTCCTGGAATATCCCATTCAGTTGGCTTAGCCAGTTCTCTGAAGTCATTTAATAAGCCAAGATGTTTTCTGTGCCAGCTGCAAGACTGAGACTGCATGCAACCTGGTTCAAGTAGCAAATTTTACAATACCGCCACACAGTGGCAGACAAAAGAAAATATAAGTCTGTGTTAGAGTGGCTGCCTGCATTTTTTTTTTTCTAAAGAAAACTGTCATGTAGAAATACTACTGTTGCCTAAGAGAAAAAAGATCATGCTGACATTGATTAGAGTCACAGTTTGCTTGTACTTAACCATGTCTCCTCTTTTACACAGTAAAATGCACAATAATTTACAAAGTGTGTATCCTAGGTATGACCATAAACTGCATCTGACTGGATGGCCTGGTGGCAACGTGGTGGGGCTACTCATGGCAGGGTAGCTCCTATAAAATACCACAATGTTGCAACCTCCAGAGTGAGGTGAGTAATAGGGCACTCAAAATCCTAGCCCCCACTGCCTAGTGGGTACTCTGGTTGGACAAAGGTTAAGGAACATCATCCTGGCAAGCGCCCCCTCGCCAAGGCATTAGGCAGTTTTTATCTGTTGCTCTCTGGCAGAAGCTACAACCATCAAGGCACCGAATGTCTGGATTTGGTCTGGCCTTTGGATTCTGTTTTGGTAGTCTAAATGGAGATGGTAGATCTTGGGCAGTCTGCACTCCTCCATACTCTTGCCTGGGCATATGCGTCAAAGGTTTTGATGTGATAGTCACAGGACTCCATACAAGCAGATTCATCAGGCACCTGAGTAGACCTCTTCTGTGTACATTTAAGATTAAGAGGATTGACAGTTGCCTGCCATGTATCAAAATAGAATCAAGGCTGTTTGTTTCTAAGGGGAAAGGACTTCAAATTTTGCAAGACAAAAGCAAACCAACTAAGGAGAATAGAAAGGTCAATAAGTTCATGTTTCTGTTGTGTGATTCAGGTTTCAAAACTGAATTTTACTTGCATTTCTTGAGTCTACTAAGTAGGCAAAATGAATTCAATTTACTTAAGTTGGATTTGAAACCAAGACAAAGGAGTGGGGTGATTTGTAGCATGTCAAGACCTGGGAAAACCAGAAATAGATATTTATGATGTTGAAAATTTTCATTAATTTCTGATAAGAGCAAAAGCAATGTGAAACAAAATGTTGTTAGCTTGACTAATGTTGGGAATTGAGCTGGGCAGCAGTCCTGGCTACAGTCCTCTTCTCCAAGTTTGGATTCCAGTGTCCTAAAAGATGTGCTGCCCTCTAAAGCATTTTGGCTGTGTCTACATGAGACACTTTACTGCACAGTAAACGAATCTACTGCACAGTAAAGCATCACTATGTAAACATGCAGGCACTTACTGTGTAGGAAATTAGTCTATTTGGTAGTAAATTTACTGTACAGTGAAGCCAAATAGTGTTAATTGTATGTGTTAGACATGCCCTTTGTGCACTCTTAGGTTAGCCCACTTGGTTATGATTTTAGGTGCAACTTCCTATATAAAAAGTCATCTGACACTAAATTTTTATCATGCCAGCACAGGAAACCTATGCCATAAGAGTTATTAAAATGGCATCTGATTACAAAGGTTGGATAAAATATTTTTTCTGTGTATAATATAATTACAGCTTTCAAATGTGTGAGCAAGAGAAGGCAATGGGGGATGTCAGTGTTGGATTAAAGGCCACAGATCTGCATTGGTTTAAGATCATGTTAATGGTTTGCATGCTGTGTTTGAAAAGAGACAAGACAGGGCCAAGAGAGTTACCACAGGCTGGCAAACTGTGCCTTGAAACACTTTGTTACTATATGTTGATCCTGCTAGGAAAAAGGTAAGTGGATTCTGCTGACCGCAAGGTAGGCAACTCCTATCACCTTGATATGAAGCAGGAAAGCAGATTTTTTGGGAGAGATTAATTTGTGTTTGGGCTGGGCAGTCCTGAGGAAGAAACAAGAAGGGCTACTGAGTGGTGGGAGAAGGGTTGAAGAAAACTCTCTTGTCACTCTTAAAGTCCAACTCTAGCAAGGTTAGTGTGGATTCCAAATAGTGGGGGAGGACTGTTTTGCAGGAAAGGCACCGGCCAACATGGCATTAGCATGAAATAGGAAGTTGAAGCCCCTTTGTAACAGGTATGTGAGGAGAAATAGATCCTAAATTAAACAGTAGAACAGAAGAAAGAACAAGTAGCAGCTGCTGGTCCAGACTACAGCATAAGAAGAACATCAGTGGCAATTGAAAGAGCATCTGTACTGGGGACTCATCAAACACCAGTGTTTTGCCATTCCTGAAGAGATGGGCTGATGACCTGAAGCACTTGTATTTTTGAGCAGGTAGCCGTGTTGCTTGGTTGGAGAGTCCTCGGCTTTCCATTTCACTCCATTAGCAGATGACTTAGCAGCGGGATTTCACACCCCCAGGAAGGGTTACTGCAATCCTGACGTAACTAGGAATTTCATAAGAGCACCACTGATAGCAGCATGTAGTCAATTCTTTCTTTGGAGGTGCTGATGTGCCCCTTCCAATGACTGGGCGACTTAGTTCATCAAGCTAAAATCTTGGACAGTGAAAAAATGTATTGATACAATGTTTAGTACAATATTTAAATAGCCAGTGTCTTTGCCAGCAAATGGGTGTGCCCCTACCAGTTGCCTGCAGTAACAGAGGCTGAGCAGTGTACTGAAGATGACATGCAGGTTGAGATGACTGCTACAGCCCAGTCCTGATAGTTCTATGAAATGGACTGAAAAATTAGCAGAGGGAAAGCCAAGAGTTGGAGGTGGATCTTTAGAGGTCATCTAAACTCTAAAGGAGCCTCTGACTTTAGGGGGTGTTTGATTTCACTGAGACCACAGCCAAAAAGCCCTGTCGCACACAACTATAGGGAAGCCATTTGCCTCAATAGTAAAACATGCCACTATAGTGTTATTCAGACAACTTAGCACCATAAAGCAACCTTGGGGGAGGGAACTGAGTATTTATCTCCAGTTTACAGAACATGAAATTGCAACAAAGAGGGTCTTGCATAGTAGCAGAGCCAGGATCAGACCTGGAAACCTGATTATTTCCATCTTGCGCTCATTCCTCCAAGCCATCTTTCTCTTCTCTTGTTTGCTTTTCAGGGCATGCACAGGTCTGCTCTTTTCAGGGAGCAGTACTGGCAACACCATGGAAATGTGATCAGAGGAGGCAGTTGCAGTGCACAGATGAATAGAAGGCAATGGTAGCCAGCCTCCTGGAAATGGGATGGACCCTGACATGGTGATGTGTGTTGAAGGCACACCCATTGTTGCACTAGACTCCTTTGTTGTAGCCTTTCTGCGAGTAGAGAGTTGAGAGAGTTGCTTCAGTTGGGGTGGTTCAGGCCTGGGGCCATCTAGGAGGTTGATAGGCATATGCCTAAAAAGTATGAGAAAGTGGAAGGGAAAGGTTGTATCATGTTTGTTGGGGACATGAATTTGTGGAGGGAAGAGCAAACGCAAGCAGTTCCTTCAATGTGGCTTTCCAGGGACATACTTGCCAGACTAGCAGAAATTATAGCTGGAAACTCTCTCTCTCTGCAGGTATTCATCCAGTTGAGAAAGAGTTCATTGGATCATTGCAACCTCACTCAGGTAGGTGACTTGATTCCCCATCTGGACATAAATGAGGGTTGGCATGGCTCTGGCAGAAGCCTTGAGAAAGTCCTGTCTAGGAAGGTTGGAGCTGAATGTTGCATGTAGTTTGTGCATTTTACCAGTTACAGCAGCATCTAGAGGCCTCAATGAGAGGCTAATGTATTGTTTCCTGCATTGTGTGTATAGGAACATCAGATCTTCAGGAACTGTGCAAGTATGGACTCTATATAGCATGAGAGGCTGAATGATTGAAAAGGATCTTGTTCCAGCATACAGCAGGTTCCTTGTCAGTCTTCCATACATGTGAACATGTTCTTACAAGTGCCCTAGTAATGCTTCACTCTGACAAGAAGGGAGTTCCCCAGCCTGTAGGTATGGCGCTGGTTCTTCCTCCCCAGGTGCAGCACCTTGCACTTGTCAGTGTTGAATCCCATCCAATTCTTGTCCGCCCACCCCTGTAACCTGTCTAGGTCCAATGAAGTCACTGTCTAGTCACTGATGAAGATGTTGAACAGTGTGGGCCATCATCTTCATCAGTGACTTGGATGAGGGGGTAAAAAGCACCCGGTTCAAATTTGCTGACAACACTAAGATGTGGGGGGATGTGGTCACGCTAGACAGGAGGAATAGGCTGCAGTCAGACCTAGACAGGTTACAGGGGTGGATGGATGAGAACAGGATGGGTTTCAACACTGACAAGTGCAAGGTGCTGCACCTGGGGGGAGGAAGAACCAGCAGCATACCTACAGGCTGGGGAACTCCCTTCTTGGCAGTGCAGAGACAGAAAAGGATCTTGGAGTCATCACTGATGCCAAAATGAACATGGCCCGGCAGTGTGGGGACATGGTCAGGAAGGCCAACCACATCTTGTCATGCATCCACAGATGCATCTCAAGCAGGTCCAAGGAGGTGATCCTCCCCCTCTATGCAACACTGGTCAGGCCGCAGCTGGAGTACTGCGTC
>NW_017728995.1:66048951-66058335 GCF_001723915.1 Gavialis gangeticus
GGCTCCTACCCTGGGGGTTTTTAAGAGGAGGTTGGATGAACACCTTGCTAGGGTCGTTTGACCCCAGTACTCTTTCCTGCCATGGCAGGGGGTCGGACTCGATGTTCTGCTCAGGTCCCTTCCGACCCTACTAACTATGAAACTATGGAAGCAACTACAGGGCCAATCAATAGCTAATGTCAATTCTCAAAAAGAATATTGAACAACATTGTAATAGGAAAGGTTTGTGGAAAAGTTCTTCATCCCGTCCAACATAGTTGTCATTTCATAAACACGCCATTGTTTTTTTTTTCTTTCATTTATGGTTTTAAAAATGTTTTTCAGCTTGAATCGCGCCCTTCCCCTTACAAAGGGAAGGAATATGTGAAGGAAATGGTGATCTCAAAGTAACCATTGTGTATCTTCAAGTAACAAGAACAGTTGTGAACACTGAGCTGCTACACCTGGCTTTTTAATTTGGCCTTCGATACCATGTCTCTTAGGTTAGGGCCCTGAACAAAATAATCTGACCAGAAGTGGTGGTGATATAGGGATGGTCCCTACCATGCAAGGATGGTCTAAGGCTTACTTACCTCATGTTCTTACTAAAGTGGACTTCCAGAAGTAGTCCATAGCTATGCCAATTATTATGATAGTAATTATGTGATATATGGCATGTGGAGAATTATACCTACAGTTTAGCAGTTTGTTCAGCTAACTTAACTCCCCCAGTTTGCGGTAGTTTAGGTCCATGTATCTCTGGACCCCTTTAGATGGGGGTTTTCCTTATCCATAAACCAATGCACTGGAGAATCAGTACACTACTATTCTACCTTCACTTTAGAGGGACAATCTCCATGCCAGTGGCTGGATAGGCTTGTTAGCTCAGACCATGCGTGTTGTCATCTACTTGGAGAGTCATTGCTTAAGATGCCTTTGTGAAGGATGAGTTGAATCAAGCAGGAATTCTCTTTGTGTGAACAGTGACATGCATCGGAATTACAGCATCTTCTTCCCGAGGACAGAACGTATTTCCAGAAGTTTTGCAAGTAAATCCCTTCATTAAAGGTAAAAGATCCCTTCATTAATAAACCTAGCACCCTATGTTGGGGGCGCTTTTTGTGTTCTTGTTTGTCTCTGCATGAACATTGCTTGTCTATACAAAACCTAGCCTTGTCCTACTCCCATACAGATGGTTTATTTTTTGGAAGCAAATATTTGGGCTTAATTGTACATTTCTTCACTTATTTCTTCACAACTGGAAGTTTCTAGTCTGCAGGGACTAATGAATGAATACCGTTCTTCAGAGAAATAAGAATTACTGTCTTTCAAAATGGCCACCACTTCATCTTGTTACCAGCTGGACTGTAGCTCCATGCTGCCCCTTGCAGAGATCAAACACAAGTTCCTTTCTACCTTCTGGCAGCCTAAAGGACTGCTGTCCATTCCAAGGATACTTTGGGATAAATAGAAGCCAATGCCATCTCTGCTAAGCCTGCACAGACCTGTCCCCATCATGCCACAGCCCTCCTGGCCCCTCTCCACTATCCCCTTCACACCATACTGAGGATTTGCTTCAACTATAACCTTTACTCAGAATTTCTTCAGTTTGTTTGCCTTTGGGATGATTAGAACACCCTGCAGTGTGTTTACCCAGCTAACCCATATTTGCTCTTGATCTATTACCTACCAGTTGTACTACAGCGGTGCTCATTATGGTAGGTACCATAGAGATAGCGCGCTGAGCAGTTCACCATCTCCGTGTAGACGATAGGTGCATGTGACAGATGAGAACAGCGTGAGGAAGATGACACGGCGTAGCACAGAAAGTGGCACCTGTAGTGCAGGTTTTTTTGTGGACATCACATTGGAGAACAGCTTCAAGAACTGTATCCTGGCCTTGTTGATATTTGACCCTGGCGTTGGAGAAAGTGCAGAGGTGTTTATATTTAACTCCACCATAATGCATTTTTTTTGCCTGAGGGTTGAAGTAGTCTGATAGCTCTGGAGAATCCTGCACGATGAGAAAAATGTTTAACAATGAAGAGTCTTTGATCTGGGTCTCTGACGTGCAGTGCACAGCACAAGAAGTTGCCTTGATCTCTATAGTCTCAGTTTCCAGAATTAACAGATTTTGACACTATTTGAATAAAACAAGCCAAAAAAAACCCCAACAGAACTACTTGCACCTTGAACAAGGATTAAAGGAACATTTTAGATGTTCATTCAAACCAGCTTCAGTTGGCAGTGCTTGTGTCCCTGTCACTTCTGGTAAAGTAACAGGGTACAGAATAACGGGTACAGCATGGAGCTGTAGTAAACTATGCTGGTAATGACTTGTGACCATTGTGTATGCAGCTGTTCTGCTGGACGGTTATTGCACATGGGAGGCCCTTATAGACTGTATGGTAAGTCATAAAGGAAACAAAGTGCAGTCACCATATTTAATGAGCGTGCACAATAACACATTGCAAAAAGCCTCTTTATAGAAATAACCTTATGGCAGTTATACATGAAGGAGAAACAGGGATCTTGAAGTACAGTGTACAAAATAAAATGCATTGCTTCAAAGAGAAGGATTTTTTTTTTTTAAAATCCCTATGTGTCTAAGGACTGACCACTCTCCATTTAAATATTGACAGACAGACACAGGTTACATCTTCCATTTTCCTATGGTGAAAGGTCTGAGATAACTAATTTTTCCAACTTGTCTCCAGTTTCAGAGGGCAATAGAAGTTCATCTGTTTCATAGTCCTCTTCAAATGATCTGCAGAGACAGAACAAACATATTTTCAAAATGAAACATTCTCTACTGATTTACTTGAGTTGTAAAAATCTAACAAATACTATTTTTAGATTAATGAAGGTCACTGTATAGTTACCATCATTACTGCACAAATAAGGAAGCGAGAACTTTGTAAAGAATGAAAACTCAGAGGAAACATTTCAGCCTGTCTGGCTGGAACTCCGCTTTTCCCTGACCATGTAAGACAACTATCTTAGCAGGACTATCCACCCAAACAAGCACACATCTATGACTGCAGCTGCCTCCTCACCTCATCAGGCCACTTATCCAGGACATGGGACACCTGGGTTCCCAGTGCCACCCCTCAATCACAGGCAAAGAATCATGAGACCAGGCAGAGAGCAAGCAAGAGGAAGCCTAACTCTGATGCAGGAAACGGGGTATTGTCCTGGCTTCTGCTACCAAAGCTATTTAGGCACTCAACACTTCCTAAATGCTATGGTATGTCATGGCACTATTCTGGACTACATTTCAGTAGCAAGGACAAGTTGTGGCAATGTAAACAGGAGGGGATACTGGCTCTAAGTGCACACAGTGCTCCAAAAATGAATGAATCGCTCATTGCTAGTAGGCCCAGTCTGCCCTCCTGTCCAATATGGATATGTTGGTACAAGGGGGGAAGTGTGATTTCAGAAAGGATTTGGCAGTGAAGAGAATCAGAATGGTTAGTGATACGTGGAGTGATGATAGTGATAGAGGGGTGGAAAAAGCTGATTACTGTACACATGTAGGCTGTTTTTCTAGAAGGAAAGAACTGCAATGCTGAGGGTTACTACCATCAGTCTACCAGGTTTTTCCTCCTTCCACCCTAGCCACACACTCCTTCCTGTGCAGGATTCTGAGTCATGCCTTCCAACAGGCTTTTCGTAACAAGGACGCCCACTGGAAGGATTTCCAAATGCTACATGCATGTCTGTGTATTCCAGCCCCACTGAAAGGCAGCAGAGTACCATGTGAAGAAGTCTACACTGTGCCCCAGTGCTGCTGATGCCATGTTTCTAGTGACTGCATAGTGCAACATGCAGCAAACAGGTGGGTTTTTAGGTGTCTGCAACTTGAAGGTTTTGCACGACGCTTTTGCGCATCCATGCCTGAACTGACTCAGAAGAGCATAAATAGAGTGAGGTGCTTCCAAGGGTGTGCTGAATCACTTCTGAGTGCAGAACAGAGCAAGCTTCTGCACAGGGTCAGAATATAGATATGCAAGAATTTTAGGCATCCTACTGGAATGCAGGCTGTTACATGGGGGAATCCAAATGTTGTTCCATGGCTTAGATGGCCAAAAGCTGCAAACAAGCCACTTAGCAGCAAAACAGAATTTTGCCCTTGGATGCCAAATGGGTGGAAAAGAATCTGGCCCTTGACTTTCTTGGACCTGCTCAGGGAAACTTCAAGGGGTCATTTACTTGATCCCCTCATCTGAGGCAGGATAAGCAGACCATGCCTGGCCAGGTGTTTGTCTATCCTATTGATAAAACCTTCAGTGAAGATTGTTCTCTATTAAGAAATGAGCAGGATACAAAACCAACATACTACATATCTCACTCATTAAAAACTGGCTATCAGGCTACAAACTGTGATTGTAAGCAGGGAATGAACACCGAGTGGATGTTTCTATGAGAGTCCCACAGGGATCAGTTCTCTGATTTAAACTGTTTAATATTTTTATCAGTGACCCAGAAGAAAACTCAGAAGAATTGTTTTGGGATGGTTTAGAGGTGACCCAGTGAAGGGCGAAGTGCTGGATAATTCAAAAGATGAGTTAAAAAGAAATCTGGGTTGTTTGGTAAACTAAGCACAATCAGTGTGTTTCTATATTGGCAAATGCAAGAGGTAAGGATTGCTTAGGGTGGGACCTTTTATTGGACCAACTGCAGAGTTGAGATAGAATCAGACAAGTTTTCAAATGCAACACATTCTTCATCAGGCTTGAGCAAGTGTAAGTCATACATATGGAAGTAGGCCGTATTTACAGCATGGGGGACTCTTCTGGGCAGCAGTGACTGAAAAGGAGGATCCAGGGTATTTAAGCAGTTGAATATGAGCTCCCAATATAACACTAAGACCAAAAGGGCTCACGTGATCCTAGGGAATGTTAAAAAGGAATGATCTGAATAAGACTCCAGAAGATCTGTTACCTCTGTATTTCACACTAGTATGGTCACTACTGGAATGTTGTATCCGGCTCTGGTGTTTGCAACTGAAGGTGAACTGTGAGAGAAGGTTCAGAGAAGAACCATAGCAATGATTAAAGCATCAGCAAACTTCCTTCAGTAAGAGGCTTGGCATGTCACAGATATGGCCAGGGGTGATGAGTGCACAGTTTAAGGACTGGCACAGAATGGAAAGTTGATGACAGAGGCCTTTCTAAGAAAGCAAAACAAGACGCAACAAGACCCAGTGCCTGGAGAAGTTGATGCTAGACCCAAGATATGCATTTGTAACAGTAATTAACCATTGGAATGCCTCACTAAGTATGCTACCATGTTTAATTCAGTGGAAATGTTGGCATTGAGACTGAATGCCCTCCTAGGTGTTATGCTCTAGTTCAACCAGGAATTAAGTCAGCGGAGTCCTATGGCCTATGATACATAGGGGGTAGAGCTAGACAGTCACAGTGCTAGCTTCTGATGTTATAACCCACGAGTCACCTCCTCCTTGAGCAGTTCCTTGATTGTAGGTCTAAGATACCTTACACAGCAGGTATCTAGGTCATTGGGAAATCCTAGGAGACTTGTGTTGCAAATTCTCTAAGGGTAGATTCATCATCTTTCATTTTTACTCTGGGTGGGTATTGTCGTTTTTCCCATATTTTAAATTTCTTGGCTCTTTATCTAAAGAACTCTGGACCACCTATGCCCAGTAGCAGCATGCTGAACTTCATTAATGGACTTCTGACACTTTTTGCCACTCTAACATTCTTTTTCCTCTTACAAAATTTGTGAGATTATCACACAGATGCTTAAGTAAATGACAGCTCCTACCCTTCTTGTAACTGCTCGTTTCCAGATTCTTCAGCAACAAGAATTTCATACTCTTCAGCAGCATATCTGTCCCAATCAGAGGGTTCGGGGCCATCATTTTCAATGTCCTGAAAATATCAGTCAGACAAACAAATTAGATGGGAATGTCCATCTGCAGGTACAGACTTATCTGCAGGTACAGACTGTTAAGGTATCAAAATGCCTCACAGCAAAGGACTAAATCAAAGATCTCAGATTAATCATGAATCTAACAGGGATCTTTAAAGAAACAATCGAGTACCTGGCTAGAAGGTTTGGACACACACAGTGATCTGAGCTGGACCATAAATTGTGCAGTGACTTTTCAGAAAGGTTGAGCTCCAAGGAGAAGGGCAATCTCTTTGTATGCCTTGGTTCCAGGTTGTACCAAACTTTAAAAATTCCTGCCCCTCCCCCCCACCACTCTATGGTACATAGGGGAAGTATACTCTCTATGTATGAAGTGGCGTTTTCAATTAACCTATGAGAACGGTCCTAAGCAGCACCAAAGCAGGATGGCTTGGATCGCTCTGGTATCCATCCTCATCCTGTGTGTGCACGGCCTTCAGGTATTATGCTACATGCTGTACAAATACACTGCAAGAACTAGTCCAGAATGAGTGGAATCTCGATCAGACACTCTCACTGGTCGAGAGGTGCCCAGAACAGACATTTGCATTGAAGTTATATAACAAAGAGGCAGTTACCGTGCCTGGGCTACCGTTCAGCATTGTACTGGCTTTCTAAGTTTTGCAGTCTCAGTTTTGCAGATGGCTCTGAAACTCACTTGAGCTTACATGGTCCTCACTACTAATAAGCCTGCTTTCCAGGCTTCTACATCCATGAATGCCAACTTGTGGGAGAGGGAGGGAAAAGGAAAGGAGAAGGGAAGGCAATTTTCCTCAGATCTATCACCCCACTTAGCAGTTTTCCATCGTCAATCTCACTTTGTAACTTCCTGTCTGTATTTCTTAGGTCCCTCTGTTTTAATTGTTTCTCCTCACTGATGTTGGCAGCTTAGTAGGTGATTCAGGACAGACAGTAACCTTTCTGAAGGCTGCAGCCAGCTAGTAGGTATAGCAGTGAGTATCAATTACTGTCCCTTCTGCATCTTCCATAGAGCATGCATTCTCTGGTGATAGTTGAAGAAAATATATTGTATTTAAACTATTATTGAATGATTTTTCTGTCTGGTTGGAATCCAAGCCCTGCTGTCACTGTGCTGTCACTCCTCCTGAGAGCAGAGTCCAATACCCTCAGTTATCTGCCTGCAGCTCAGACAGAACAGCTGGGTTCCTCTATTGGTGACAGCTAAGGCAGGGCTTCCTCAAAGGGCAGAGGCCCACACATCCCAGCCTTCAGGGCCAGGCACTGTTGAACTCTGTGCATACGTATGGTTGATTAAGGAAAAGCAATAGGCTTTCCACATTTAAGGAGGCCGCCAGCTTCTCCTTGTAAAGCTGACTGCCTTTCCTCTTAGAACTTCCTTCAAGAGCAGCTTCTGCTTTTGTGTTTATAAGGTTGTGGCTCCTACTGGCTAAGGGATGCTCTGAAACGGTAAACATCGCTTAGCCAAGTCCCGGCATTCCCATCTGCAAAGCACCTTATGCTGGTCTCACTCTACCAAGCCAACAAAACTATAACCTCCAACAACCAACCCACAAGTAGATATCACTAAGGCCCCTGACAGACATTATACTTAAGATGTGATTAACCAGTTAATCACACGTTAAGTAGTGATCTGGCTACATATGCATTCAATAAATGATGTGATAAAATGGGGAATAAGCCATAAAATAACTACCTAAAATATGCATAACAACTCCCCTGCTGGTTCCTTTAATTAAACCTGATCCTGGGGTCCCCCTCAATTGGCACTGTGGCATGATGGGATCTGATACTTGATCCCACAATCCTACCTCCTGCCATGCATGTGTGGCATGGCAGGAACCACGATTGTTGGGATCAGATTCCATTGCACCTTTAATTTAACATCTGCCAGTGACCTAAGTGGCTCTGAGGCAACCTCTTGCCCATGTTCTCTGCTTTTCTTCCTCAGAAAGTTTTATAAATGCTGATGTTCTGCTTGCTTTTGTCACTTTCAAATAAAGCATGTTAAAAAAAAACATGCAGACATTATCTGAAACCTAAACACCGTGAACTCCACCTGTGAAATTCAGAGTGGGGAAAAAATGAACCAGAACAAAGAGTGTCCTTCCACTGCTGCAAATGACCTGAACACACCTAGCCGACCCTGTGTTGCTTATACAAGGCATGCTTCTGCTGCAAGGGCTTCCTGCACCTGTATGGTTTACACAAGGTGCACAGTCCCTGGCAGGTTCTGCCCACAACTTTCAGAGACATCACTGAGCAGGGGGAACTAAAAGGCCTTTGCCGTCTATTGCAGGCACACCAGCCTGTCATAAGTAGGAGTGGATGGCTGAGTAGAGCTGTCCCCTGGGAGGGCAGTCGCATCAGCAGCTGACGGAAGTAGGAAATGGGACAGCAGACATAACTGAGCCCTCTGACTCCTCAGCTGCTTCTCTCCCACCTGAGCCCCAACTGCTAGATGCAGGCTCCAGAGCACATCTGGACATGAGGTCTGTCTCCCAGCCAGCAGGAGGGCAGGCCTATGCCAACACCTAACCTAAACTGGGCCTAGGACACCTTCTATACCCCACTAGCAGGAGGTGTCTACTAGCAGAGACAGTAAAAGCTGCATTAGAGAAAACCAGCACATCTGTCTACAAGACCTTAATGTGTTAGTTCCGAGTTTCCTCCTCAGCTGGACACAAGACAGGTGGCTTTCTGCACTGGTCTTGTAAGCCAGCCCCAGCCTGTGACCAGGCCTTTGAACACTGTGGGTTTTGTTCATTCCCACCATATAAACTGTTCCCTACTGCACAGGCTGCAGTGTTTGGGTCAGTTTAGTTTTACCATCTGCTGCATTTATCCTGTTTTTCTCTATGTAACAGGCTACGAACAGATTGAGACCAGGACATGTTTAGAAACACAGATGCTTGATACCTTCTGCACGGCAAAGGGATCCCGCTGTTCGTTGTCCAGGTATTTCTCTAGGTTGAAGAAGGTGTTGTAGAACACATGAGCCATTCGGCATCTTTTAAGGTCTCGGAGAGTTACTCTGCCTGCAGAAACAACATACAGAATTTTAAGAGCGTAGTCTTAATTGGTGAGAGACTGGGCCATTCACCACACTTGTCACACTTGTGGTAACACATCTAGTACACATAGGGACGTTTTCTGCTATCAGTGTCCTTTTTAAAAAACAGAAACGCTCAACTGAGCCTTCTCTCACCAGTATCCCCTCTCAGACCTCCAAGGAAGCTTCAGTTAAATCTAAAGCAACAGACCTGCCTAGGAAGTTGAAAGAAATCTCCTACCATAGTGCCCTATTTGCTGTCAAGTGAAGAGGAGTAAACTTAGCAGGAACATCAAGAGACAGACCCTGTACTCGGGAAGCAAATGTCTTCAGCTGAAAGCACAGGGGTGACTTCTGCACCCCCATCATGAGGCCCTAGCTGCTTTATGTAAATTAAATCACTCTCACAATGCCAACTCCTTCTGTTGAAGAGAGCA
>NW_017728995.1:66063335-66066005 GCF_001723915.1 Gavialis gangeticus
TCGGGAAGCAAATGTCTTCAGCTGAAAGCACAGGGGTGACTTCTGCACCCCCATCATGAGGCCCTAGCTGCTTTATGTAAATTAAATCACTCTCACAATGCCAACTCCTTCTGTGGAAGAGAGCATCCACCCTGCCTTTGACATCCCTGGTTCCCCTTCTCTAATTGAACATTGTTGCTTATTTTAGGTGGATGTTGGAAATGCTCAAAATCTCTGTCCAGGTGATGTTAAAAAGGAAAACAGTGATACCAGCAGTCCCAACAGGGTTTTCTCATCTGCTCAGCCCCAGACTCTGCAGTGGCAGAGACAGCTGTGCAGAGATCGCAGGTGAAGCACACTATGCTTTGAGATAGGGATGGCAAGAAAAGGAAAATCCTGAGGGGGGAAGTCTTGTTCTCATTTTTTTAATCTGAGTGTGGCACCCCACCAATCCCATCTCTGGAAGAAAATGCCAGAGCTTGTCACAGCTTTCCCAGGTGACCAGAACAAACCAAGTGAACAGCCAGCCTCACTGCAAAGGCTCAACAGGAGTGAAACACACTCTAAGGCATCCTGAGATTCTTCACATGCTTCTTCTGGAGCTGTTTCTGCTGTGACTTCTAATCAGAGGCTTCATTTAACTTATAGGTTTGGAGCTCTTACCAGAAATTAAGGCCAAGGTTAAGGGTCTCCCCCCAGCTCTAAAATTAAAAAGTTTATAAAGACCAGATGTGCTGCAACAATTCCACAGCATGGGGGGGCATTGGAGTTCCTTGCAGAGGCAACAGTTCATTGGGCATTAAAAGCAACTTCTGCCTCAACTCCTGCACAGCATCATCAAGGTGGGTTTTTAAGCACCACAGTGAAGCTTAAGGAGATGAACAACAAAGTGCCCACTCCAAACACCTCTCCAGAAAGGCAACGGCTCTACTGGAATGGTGCATTCTTCATGAAGCGCCCCAGTGGCCTTGCACCTGGAAGTGAAGGAGTGAGCAGATGTGTGACAGATGCTCACAAGAGGTCACTGAAAACACCAGCACTAAAGGGAGATGCCTGGGAAGTGTTGCCACCCAAACAGTGATTGCTTCATAAGCAAAAAGAATGTGAAAAGCTATATAGGATTCCTCCAGACTGAGAGTCAGCACTAACTTCATGCTTTCTGCTCTGTCCACTCATACCAAAGGGCATAAAAAAGATAAAGCAGAACAAGGCAAAAATTGTTTAAAATAATACACATGTAGGCCAAACAGAAATGGTCTCCAGACCTTCATTTCTCAGGAGAGATCTACACTGTTCTCTGTCACTCCATACCTCACCCAGCAGGCAATGAGTCTAATGGATTTGGAATGCTTTTGTTCAAATGGGGCTCAAAGTAAATGCTAGGAAAGAATCCATTTGGAATCTAAAAAGGACAAGAGTCATAGTTTGGGCAGAAACCAGCAACACAACCCTTAAAGTGGCTGTCATCCAAGCCACACCAGTGTGTTTGTAGTGGCTGTATCAGCCTTCCTTTGCTTGTCCACAGCAAGTCAGTTTTCCCTATAAAAGGATCCCACCTTCATGGGATCTGTGTAGTACTTGTGCAACAATGAAGCATCCATTCTAGCCAACAATTCACTTATCAATTAAAGCAAGCATCTTTGCTGAAATCACATCTGCAAGAAGAGCAAGTGCGTTACAGGCACCTATGGTAAAGCCACTGCTAGGATAACAGAACCAACCAGACCTTGTGAGGCTCCTTTACCTATGGTAAAGTCTTTTTCTATAAAGACAGAGTAGCATTACGGGGTCAGCCCAGATTTCTCCCCGTTGGTCTGGATTTTCATTTTAATCGGTCAATAACCGATAACTGTGGTGTGATCCACAACACAGCCTCTCGCTTTGTCAGCCCCCTTCACCCAAACCACATCTTCACCATTCCCCCCACCCATACCCATATCTCAGTGGGCATTAGGTGCCTGTGTGCATGTGAGCAACTAGGTTAAAGTGCTTTTGTGTAGATCATGTGCCGAGGGAACACTGAGCAGAAGCTACTAACATTCACAGAGCCACATGGGAAGGTGTTTTGCAGTGAAATTCTGGTTTCAGGCAGGAAGTGTTTTGAACCTATATAGGGTCTTACATTTCCCCTGCTCACCTCTCAGCTAACAAAATTGAATCTCCTTGGATT
The DNA here is from genome assembly GCF_001723915.1 of Gavialis gangeticus. Classification (NCBI taxonomy): domain Eukaryota; kingdom Metazoa; phylum Chordata; order Crocodylia; family Gavialidae; genus Gavialis; species Gavialis gangeticus. The sequence continues at coordinate 66,065,485 of NW_017728995.1, forward strand.
GTACCCATCAGGCAACCTGCCATTCAATTGGATGAGGCGCATCTTTCATCACTTTGACATCATTAAATGGAGATTAGCAATCTCTTTCTGAAAGATATTTTCTGGCTAAGCTAGGATACACTATCCCATTGCAGTAATCGCTGGCTGCAGTTCCCTGGCCTGTGTTATGCAGGACATCAGAGTCCAGTGGTGCTTTTCAACCAGGCTATGGCAGCACCTTGGGGTGCTTGAGATCCTCTCAAAGACGCTATGGGTGTCACGCGTGGTGTTCAGATGTCTCAGGAGGGAAAAAAAGGTTTATCATCTTTACCCAAATGCAAGATGACTCTGAATGTAAGACAGACCACTCCTAACCCAATATTTATATTCTACACATGGAAAATTTATAAAAGTATTATAATTTTCCATGTATGGAATCTAGTTACTGGATGATCATCTTAAATTCCCCCCCCTACACCCAACTGTAGGACGTGGGGGGAGATGTGATGAGGGGGGCAGATGGCAGGGGGGAGGCAGTGGGT
>NW_017728995.1:66071005-66111572 GCF_001723915.1 Gavialis gangeticus
CGAGGGGAGTTTCCTAACCTGTAGGTACGGTGCCGGTTGTTCCTCCCCAGGTGCATCACCTTGCACTTGTCTGTGTTGAAACCCATCCTATTCTTGTCTGCCCACCCTTGTAACCTGTCCAGGTCCGACTGTAGCCTGCTTCTTCCTTCTAGTGTGCCCACATCCCCCCACATCTTAGTGTCATCAGCAAATTTGAACAGGGAACCCCACTGCTCACGTTCTTCCAGGTTGAGAAGGACCCATCCACTACCACCCTCTGGGTGAGGCCCTCCAGCCAGTTGGCAACCCATTTGACTGTGTGGGTGTCTGCACCACAGCCTCCCATTTTCTTAATGAGAACGGGGTGAGAGACAGTGTCAAAAGCCTTCCCTATTTCCCTGTTCCTGGTACAGGCCCAGGCTGAAAGAGCAGTGCCGACACCACTGCTGCTACGAGGCCAGGGACAGAGCCTGCCAATGCGGTGAAAAGGTAAGGAGTGCAGCAGAGAAGTCAGGGTGGGGGGGTCATGGACTGGGGGCTGCAGGGGAGGAGTGGCAGGGTGTGCAGGAGTGGTGGGGGAAGCAGCTCCAGCTCCAGCTTCAACCCTGGGTTGGGGTTGGAGCTGCAGCAGCTCTCCCCCTGCCACATCTCATGCTCAATTGTAAGGTGAGGGTTTTTTTTCACTCCCCACATTAAGTTGGGGGAGGGGAGGGGAATACCTCATTTTGTAATAAAGTAAATAGGGTTCCTAGGTGTGAGTGTCTGGTCCACCCTGAGGCTCACACACACAGATTCAGTAACTCCAGAGCCTACACTGCACAGTAAGCTCCCAAGACCTGATGGGAATCAGCAGCCTGTCTGTGGCATGGAGTATGAGGAAAGGAGGAACCGCTCTGCCTCCAGAGCTTCCTGGTCCATCCTTGCTGGGGGCATCCTGGGCCTGTGGCTTCTGAAGCTGCAGTGGCAACAGCACTAGTGCAGTTCCCTGACTAAGAGAGTAAACGTGGCCAAACGGGGGCACACCCCAGGCAGATTTCAGAGTTGTGCTTCGCAAGAGCCTTCTGCATGGGTGAGGACAGGGCCTGAGGAGTCTTCCATTCTCACAGGCAAGGGTGGTCTGGGGCTGTAGCTGTGGCTCTATATCTGCCATCTGACCTGCTCACTGCAGGGCTGGGCCTTCAGGCTGCTGGCTCCTCCCAGTGTCCAGCCTACCTTCCAGACAGCTCCAGTTTCAGGTCTTGCTTATCTGTTTTGGGTCTTGGTCAACGTTTGCTTTATCCTTCTAGTTCCAGAAGAATGAAGTATTTTGTCAAATTCTGCCAAATTCTCTCAGTAGCACCACAAAGCCTTTCTCATGGGCCAGACATTTTTTTTTTCCTCTCTTCAGGAGTTTTCCTAGTAGGTATTTGCCTTGATCTGTGACCAAAGACATGGCCTGGCCTAGCTGCAATCAGTCTTGTTGGCTTGAAGTCAAGTACTGGAATTAGCAAATACTGTTCCTCATAAGAGTACTACCCCCAAGGGGCCTGGCTGCGTCTGCCTGTGCCCAGGTGTGCTAGCAGCCTTCTGTGTCCACAGGCAACCTGTAGCACTGACAGGGGGAGGGAAAGGCAGTGGGGAAAGGCAACCAACCAGTTTCTGAGAGAGAAGAAAACAAGGGAGGGCGCAGCCAGGTGTACCTGGCCTTGGCAAAAGGCTGGAACAAATGAGGGGCTCCAAATGAAAACTGCCAGTAGAAGAAGAGAAAGTTTTGTCCAAAAGCAGGTCTTACCGTCCCTCTCTGGCTTCACCAGGTCAAGCATTTGGCAAAGTAAGTCATGGAAGGGCAATGGCTCAATGCCCATCGCTTCCATCCTCTCGCACTGCTCCTCATAAAAATGCTCCAGTTCGTACATGGAGAGCACACCATCCCCATCCAGGTCCATGCAACGGAACCAGTACTCGATACTATGGAAGAGAAGGAGACCGTGTTGGCAGCGCTGCCATCATCTCATTTAGCAGAGACTGCGGGGATGCATACATCCTCCACCCACAGGTAGCACCCTCCCCCAGCGCTGACAGCTACAACGGCAGAGTGCAAGCCAGAAATGAAAATACCCTTGGAAAAGACATCCCCTGACCCTATTCCACAATCAGTATATGACGGTGAGAGCTAAGGAAGGGGCAACAAACATCTTTCAGGGACTGGGACAGAACTAACAATCCACTGATCAGAATATCTTTCCCACGCTACCTGCACAAGGGTCCCAGTGCTGCAGCCCTGAGCACTGCTGTAAGTAGCTGGTTTATTGGTTTGGCCTCTCTGCTCCCCACCCCACATAGTTTCTACAAGCACAGGACTAGTATTTATGAACAGGAGAGGTGTCTGGAGGGCAATGAGATTCCCTAGGGAGGTGAGTAGGGGAAGCTGAGAGGGCGAGGTCAGGCAGGCAGGTGGCACACATCATGCTACATGGTGTCCAGGCACAATATAGAAGGAAAATGCTTCCTGCTGCCAGGTGTTGCTTGCTGAGGTGTGGCCCAGAGCTAGGCCTTCTTCCCCTACAATTTGGAGGCTACAGGACAGCTGAACACCCCAGGACCTGCAGATCTTCCCTGGGGAAATGGCACCGTGCCTCCTGGTCAGGGTGGGGAAAGGGCCCTGCTGAAGGTGAAACAGGAGGCACCAGCTGTTAGGAGAACCAGAGCTACTTAGGCACAAACTTCACTTAGAAGATGAAGCCCACGGTGGTGCTGAGGTTTGGGGACAGCCACAGCTGCCGTGGTTGTGGCAAGTTTGGGGGACACAAGAGGCCAAGATGGCCCGGGTGACCACCGCAATGGGGTCCCTGTCTCCCTGCCTAGGCATAAAAACTACTGTGGATAGGACCAGGGTCTAATTAGATGATGGGAGGGGAGCAAAGGATTTGTCTTGCTCTCATCTCTGTGACCTGAACAAAGCCTAAGAGGGACGCCACTAGCCCGGACCAGGCCAGATCGGGATGTGGCAGGGAATTACAGGTGACCCCCAGGATAAGCCAAGTCATGGAGTTAAGTTAATTTTGGAAGCAAAGTGTGTTTTTACCCAATTTTCCATCAGCAAAATTTGGTCATTTGACCTGCAGGCATAGTGAGTCTCTTCCCTCCCCAGAACTGGCACCCGGGCTCTTCCCGGTCCTCGACCACACTTGTATCTCTATACCCCACTGCTAGGATAACAGAACCAACCAGACCTTGTGGGGCTCCTTTTGTCCTCCTCAGAAATCAGGAGCCACACGAAGTCTGCATAGCTCATCCGCCCCTCCTTCTGGACTTCATTTCCTCTGAAAGACACAGAGAATGCAAGGCAAACCCCTAAGGAGTCCCAAGAATACATGTGGCCAAAGGCATATTTAAAAATACACCCCAAAAGCCTGCACTGGAGAGGTGTGGGGGCTGGCACTGACCCGGGACACAGTCATTCTCATTCTGTGAGGCTATCAGATCATCACCTCCCCTCAGAGGCACTGTTGGCAGAAGGGGCCTTTGCTCTGCTCTCAAGCAGCACTGGGGTTTTTACAAGGGGCATTTGTAACAACCAACTCCCCCTAACAGCTGCCTCTCCAGTGTGGTCCATTACCACCGTATGCAAATCATATGCATTCCCCTCACCACCAGGTCCAGCCTACTAGAGAGAGGAGAAATGCACTCCTCTGACTGGGTGTTTCTGTACTGCTTTTAAAAGTCATCCAACCTCTCTCCCCTTTCAGCAAGCCCCCACTGACACCCCTGCCATGATGGAAATGCTGCTGGCCTGTCTTCTCGGAGGGGATTTATGAGAATATCTTGTGCATCTGATCTGTGGTGACAGGAACCCTCTCTTCTGGGTTTTGCTTCCTTCTTTTTCACTTCCTCGCCAGCATGTAATTCCTTACCTCACCACAGCTCCACTGAATATCCTCTCAATAATCCTGTTTGACAAAGCTGAAAACGAAGAAAGCATGAAGAAAATGAAGCAGCAGTCACAGGAACCCCCACTATAGTCTTGGCTCATAAGAGTTGTGTGTGTTCAGACTGTATAAAGCTGTTATCCCACAGCAAATGTTACAGCAACAAGCCCTCTCTGTTCTAGCCAGTACATTATTCCCTGATTTTTGACAGCCCTTGGGAAAAGTATCTTTTAAAGAACAGAAGGGGCTGGTTTCCTGCTCTCTCTTCCTGTGCACATCCCTTCAACACAGGCTCACAGCTTGCGGCATCTCCAAATTATCCAAATCCTTGGATATGTGCCATGCTACTCCTGTTGCTCCAGGGGGACTCTTCACATATGTAGTGACTGATGGTTGTAAAGCTGTTTTAGTGCGTGCATCACAACAGAAATCAGCTGGACAGTGCAGTTCAGGACCAGGCCAGGCACCGCTGCCTCTCCCCACGTTCATGCCAAGGGGCTGCGGGGACCAGCCACATTACTGAGATTATATTTACTAAACTTATTACGGAGCACTTTCTAGTGCACAGCAAAGCATTCTCATCAGCAACAGGCACCAACCTGTAGCCATGACAGCAAGTCTTCAGTCAGTACAGCCTGCCTGGTAAGACGGCACCCTCTGCAATGTTTATTCATGCAGGTTGACAGCCTCAGGCTGGACAACATAGGAGAATGAGGCAGTATGCAGCCAAGTCAAGTGCAAGGGCTACTCCCAGCTCATGCTGTGACACGGCCGTGCCTACAGGCGGCAAACTGAAACATCCTGAAACATCAATTACTCAAAGCCTCATGTGCCTACTCAAAGCCTCAGCGCTGAATCCCGTGTCTAGGAACTACCTGATGAGAGCTGTTGCACCATCCTGCAGCATCACTCCTCTGCATCCCAGGCACCCCTCTAAGGTAACTGCATGCCCTCTACACCATTGCTCCTTATCCCTCACATAGACAAAAGTGCCCCCCTAGCCCATCACATCACCTCTTGGGTTTCCCAGCATGCCCCTCCAGACAGTAAAGTTACACCTGCCTCACTTGTAATCTTCCTTGTTACCACAGACCAGGCAAATTGGTTTCTCTCCCCACCACTCTGATTCTTTGGGCCCTCCGTGAGGGTGTCTGAGGCAGGGGCTGTCCTTGTGTAACCTGCTAGGTGTGGTACCTACAGCCCCTCCTGACCTTCCCCAGGGTCTGGTCTCCTACCTCCGCTCTCCCATCCCAACAGTCATGTTCTGGACAAGGAGAAAAAAAAAGGAGGGCTCTGTACTCAGGGCTGTGGCAGGCTGGCAGCAGGCCCGACCTGTCGTTCGAGGAACTGAGTCAGGAGTCTGACTTGACCTTGCCTGTTCGGAGCGTGTGCCTGTGTGAATCACCCTCGCAGGAGTTGCTGTTCCATACAACACATCCGTGAGTGTGATCTTGTCAGGCTCTGCAGGGGTCTGACATTTCCTTCTCTGAGTTTGGGTTTCATCGATCCCAGCCTGTGTGAGTCCCGAGGGCTTTTCCTTCCTGTCCTTAACACCTCTGCAGTTCTCTCTCTGCCAGAACACTATTTTCAAAGATATTACCCCTTAACTGTCCCTTCCTCCTGTGCTGCACAGCCTGAGAGAGCATGTCTGGGAGCTTGTTTTGCATCTGCTGACTAGGGCTGCGCCTCATGTAGTTGCTGAAACCTCCAAATTAATCTAGCTTAATTCTTTAAAGTTTTTGTATAACAAATGTGTGTGCTCAGGAATTCCTCACTGAACCACTTGGGGCTCCCCTGTGACTGAGGCTATGGTCCTGCTGACCCCATCATAACTGCAGCTCTCCCTTTGGGAAGAACTGCACTCGCTGTAAGGAGATAGCGCCACAAAGTTTCTTTGCTTGGCACGCAGGCCTTTAGAAAGAACAGACCTGTAATGCTCAGCCAGGGCTATGTGGCACCCTGGAGTACCTGGAGATCTTTTCACAGGTACCATGGGGTACCACGCAATGTTAGCACTGCTAGGTGTGTAGACAAGATTCACAAGATAAATCCAGAGATTTCAAATAGGAATCCACAGTATTAAAAATATTCTGACCTGCTGTGGTCTTTCTCAATTTTCAGGAGAAAAATTTCTATGTTATTTTTCCACAGTAAAAAACTGAGTGAAAACTAAGAGCTGACATTTTTTGAGATGCCTTGAGCTTAAAAAGGTTGAGAACCACTGGAACAGAAAACCAGTTTCTAAGACTTAAAGCTGGGGCCCTGACTACCATCGGCCTTTGGCTAATGACATGCATTAATCTGAGAAGGTTTCAGGCTGGAAGGAGTTTACCAGCGGAGCCTCTCACAGATCTGTCTTAACACTGGTCTTGTATATTTTCATTAACGACCCTGACACAAACAGCAAGGGTGTGCTGATGATACAAAGTTGGGAGGCACCGTCGATACAAAAGAGGACTGGGATATCAGACAGATAAAACTGGATGACCTTGGGGACCTAAGTAACAGATATGGCATGACATTCAATAACACTGAATGCAACTTAGTGCCCTCGGAGACTAATTGTAAACACTTCTGTTCTAAGTTGGGAATGTATCCATCAGAAATGACTGAGCAGCAGAAGGACCTCACTCTAATAGCCAACTACAGGATGACTGAGCCCCAGCATGAGGCATAACAGGTAAATACAATTCTGGAAAGTGCCATGAGAGGTATTTCCAGCAAAGCTAGGAAAGCCTGAGAGCCAGTGCACAGGACACTGCTGAGACCTCATCTGGGACAGCGTGTACAGTTCTGGGTCCCTGAATGCAAGAAAGATTAACTCAAACTGGAACAGGTGCAGAGAAGGGCAATTTGGCTGATCATAGGATTGGAGCAGCTATCACATGGAAGGAGATCAGAAGAGCTTGTTTTGTTTAGCAGAGCAAAGCAGAGGCCGAGATGGGGTGTGACAGCTGTTTATAAATACAGTTGGGGAAGAGGGAAACAAACACCAGGGAGGGAGAAATGCTATTTAAGCTCAAGGACAGAGTTGGCACAAGGCTACATGGGCCTGAAGTGGCCATGAATAAATTCAGGCTGGAAATCAGGTTTCTAACCAGTGAGATTCTGCAACAGCGTCCCCCAAGGAACAGTGGGGGCAAAAAACCCAAGTGCTTTTAATATGGAGCTTGATAAATTTATGAAGAACTCCCTCTACATGACAGTAAGGGACTGGATTTGATGATCCTGGAGATCCTCTCTGGCCCCATGAAACCTAACTAGTGATCATAGGAGCCAAGTCTTCATGTCTACCAGGGCATGTTGGCTCTGACACCAAGGGCTGGAGACCTCAAACCCTGGAAAAACCTCTGCATCATAGCCCTGTCCACTTTTCCAGGTAGATACAGGGGCAGACAGCTGCCAGTGTTTCCTAAGCCACCTCTTTAGCAGGACTGCCCTTTATGATGTCAAGTGGAAGACCAATTTGGCCCATGAGCTGCCAAGCTGGGTGCGAGGACTTGTTTTTATCCTTGCCCACATGAAAAATTCATCAGTTGCTGGCTCTGCCAATGCTGGGGGGAAGATTATTATAGATATTCCTGCCAATGGAGCCTGGTTTGTGTCCTGGACCATCATGATGTTCAAGTTCTTGATCTTGTCCCAGCAAAGGCTGGCTCTGCAAGCAAAGCTGGTCCCAGCCTGGCAGGTGACAGGCTTGGGCTTGCCTAGTGGTGGTTCCTGCTGCCAGAAGGAGCTGAGCTCAGTTGTCGTTGTCTTTGCCCAGGTCCTTGGGAGAAGCCCTGCTCCTCCTCATGGATGGTGGCCACACAGTCCTAGAAGCTTGTTCTGTAGCAGCTGTGGCTTTGGATCTAAATCTGGCAGCTGCAGACCCTGACACAAGGAGGTGTGAGCTGCAGCTAGTGGAGCTGAGGTCAGGGCACTGGACACAGCGGAGGGGACTCCCTCCTGTCCAGCAACTCCGCAGGGTGCCCTGGGCTAGAGGCAGAGGGAGCAGACACAGCCCTTGTCCAGAGCGACCAGCAGAGCAGCAGCAGGAACTTCTGGGGACTTGTGAGACCAGTGCAGCTGCATCACATGCATTTGGCATGTACAGTCACACCACTGCAGATCAGATGCAGCAGGCTGAAATGACCCTGGGAGCTACCCTGGTGCAGGTGTCACAGACCCTGGAATGCCTTTGTGTGATGTAGCAAGCAGCTTTCTGTGTGGATGAGAAACACTTTACAAGTGTTCCTGGTATCCAAAGTAGAACGCAAAGTGCCAGAGTCCCCCAGGGCATATCATGCTTGAACAGAGGCTGGAAGCAGCACTTGAAATGGCAGACCCCAGGAGGAAGCAGAGATGACTCGGTCACTGTTGAACCACTGCTGCCTGTCTGGGGTCACTTGTCGTCTGCCTCTCCTGCCCCAGGGGTGCAGTGGGGCAGAAGTCGCACACCCAGCTGAGGGTTTGCTATGCACAGGCCTCTTGAGCCCTGTGTGCCCTGGACCAAGAGCACAGGCCACACTCTTGCCTGTTCCCTTTACAGGACAGAGGGCTGCCCAGTCCCAAATATTTGGAAACAGTAACAATGAGGACAGGACAAACATGGCCGTGGTAGGGATTCCTGGATGGGCCACAAGGCACTGAACAGCCTCCCCCAGTTCCAGCCAAAGGAGAGGGAGCCTTGCCTACCGCTTCCCAGAGCAGTCTCTCAAGCCAACCAGCACCCAGGATAGCACTCGAATGGCACACCGGGGAACTAGGATAGAGGCACTGGGTGCAGGGCAGAAGTTAGCCATGACCCCACAGCCATTCTAAATACAATTCCCAGTGGAGCATGGATTCATTCCTGGTTTAGAAAATTAGTTTTCTGTGACCACCTTCTTCATCTTGCAAAGTCAGCACATGTGTACCAGCCCTGCAGCCCAGCTTACCTTGATCATTGTATCTAGACAGATCCTTCTGGTTGATGTAGAGGTCGTGGTCAGTGTCCAGTTCCCAGAATTTGCAGTAGATGACATAGAAATGCTCATAGGAGAAATAATCTGTGATCTGATTTATGTCGTCCTCCTCTTCCAAGAGGGCAAGCGTCTACAATGGCACAAGGGGAGCAGAAAGGTCATTCTAAGCTATGCTGGGGGTGCTTCAGTGATCCATTGAGCACCCACAGCTCAAGGAATTAAGCACTGTGAGAGGCAGCCCCCCACCCTTACTGTCAGGTACTGCTCAGACTCTACTCCCTCCCTTGCTGGGCCACATGGCAGCATTGACGCTGCTGATTGGCCAGGCAGGGGACAAAGTTCCACATGCTCTGTGCCCAGGAAGGAATGCAGCTCAAGCTGGAGATGGAGCCAGGCTGCACAGGGCTAAGGGTGGGGAAAGGGACTGGGGGGACAGCTGCAGAGGGCAAGTGGCTACTGGGGGCCTGATTTTGACCCTGACGTTCCCCCCGCACAAGGCCCCAGAGAGCCCAATCCCCAGCACAGATCAGGCTCTAAAGCCTGGACCCATGGGCCTGAGTCAGAGATGCAGCATTTGAGTCTGCTCACTTTGTATGCAAATCTAAGATGAGGGGCATTCCCCCCCAAAGCTGATCAGGGTAAAAACCTCGTCTTAGGTTTAAGTAAATATAGTACATGTAGGCCACGACTATAATTCAGAGCTATTCCCTTTAGTCCAGGAAAGCCAACTGAGATGAACTGTACAATGAACTCTCAGGTTCTGCCAACCACTGGACTTCTCCTGGGAAGAATGGCTGCTAAGCTCAAGTCTCAGACCTGTGCATACAGCCTTCTCCCCAAAGCCTGGTCTCCCCAGCCTCTTCCTGCACCCTCCCTATCACGCAGTCCCAAAAACTGTTCATTGCTTCCTGCCCACAAAGGTGTTGTTCATATTGCCCCTTCACCTGAGCCATGCTGCTGTGTGGCACTGGATGCACAGAACACACAGCTGCCAATCTGCAATTTACAACCCATGGGCCCAGCCCTGCCATCTAGAGCCGGTAAAAGGCAGAGTGGGGCAGGGTGAAGAAGGGAGCAAATGTGGGGACGGAGGAAGGGAAAGGAACGTGAACAAAAAGCAAACAGGGAGGAGTGAGCTAGAGCAGAAGGGGACAGCATCAGAACAAGCCATGCTCATAATGTTTAAACTGGCACTTGGGCAACTAGTCACTGCACATGCACAAGAACACACTCACTGTTCAGACTGTTGATTTGCTGATGAACCAATGCATGAAAATGGAGCAGAGTAAGTTTAAAGTGAGGGGAGGGGAAGCACTGATGCACTGAAGTCTGTGGGAAGCACACGTTGTGTGTGTGTAAGTGGAACAAAGTGGAGAAGGCAGGCTCATGATTGTAGGCTGCCAGAGTTAAGTGAGATCTTCTGGCTTCTTAGGTGGTGGTAGTGACATACGCCCTTCACCAACCTTAACTAGTTTTCAACCTTAGCTGAGCCGAACACAGAAAGAACCAGGCTCATCCATTTCATAAAGGAGCAAGATTCCTGGTCCTGTCTTTTCCCACAAGACAATGTTCATAAGGCTGAATTACAAGGATCCTACACTTTGCAAAGCTTTCACTACTGTCAGCAGATTTTCTCCAGAACTGGAGCCTCGGGACAAGTGACAGGAAAAAACATATTTTAAAAGCTATGTTCATGTCAGACAATCCCAAGGCCACTACATACTTGCAAAAAGTTGCTTTTCCTCATCTCTGTTAGGGTGATCTTCCCAGACCAGGATCGATTGACTGTGTAGAATATTCTCTGTATAACCTAAAAAAGTAAAGAAACATATAAACTTGAAGACGTCCACAGCTCAGAGTACACCACTTTGCAAACCCAAAATGAAATCGTTTGGTCAGCGCCGTGATGAAAAAGGCCTCTGCAAAAATGTTTTGCCATCTTTGTTTCTACCCTTCCTAGTTCTCTTTCCGCAACTGGAAAGCAGCATTCCATTTGCAATCAATGTTGAAAGTTTCCAGTTTGCAAATACTCATTTTCTCTTGGTTTTAATTTCCCACTTTTTGCATGCTAGTCTCACCAGTAAATGATAGGGTACTCATGGTTCCTAAGGAGCACTTTGGGGCCTTCTGTACACCTGCCACTCTCACTGATCTCAAATCAAGTGGCAACTGCTCAGTACTTCAGGAAAGCAGCCCTTGGAAAAACAAGCTACTTCTGCAAAGCAGGTAGGCCCACATGAGTGAAAATGACTGCTCTGGACACACAGTACATGGTACGTGAATGCTACCTGGGTTGCTTGGTGGCTTTGCTGGGAGCACTGCATAGAAATTTTCTGGCTAGACTTGGCATGGGCTATGGTTGATGTGTGTGTGTCATTCATCCCCATCACTAGAATGTCTTCTAGTAGACCAGAGGATGAAGGACAAACTGGAAAATAGATACACTTGTAAGTGAGCATAAAATAAGAGGAAGGTGACTGGAGGAGCATGGTGCTGAGTTCATATAAGTACCTACACAAAGATATACAACCCCTCCTACTTTCACTCTTGGTAGCTGGAAAGAGTAGCCTGACTAAAATATTACCACAATGAGAGCAAGACTACCATGATGAGGTCAATGAGACACAAAGCCAAACTTCACAACAGTAGAGGTCAAAGCAGGGAAACTCGGGCAGGATCCCCTGAGAAGCTAGTCTGAGGGGAGAGGAGTCTAGGACAGCTGGCTGTACTTCAAAGAAGCCTTACTGAGAGTGCAGGAACAAACTATCCCGATGTGCAAGAAGACTACCAAGTATGGCAGAAGACCAGATTAGCTTATCAAGGAACTCTTCAGTAAACTAAATCACAAAAAGGAAGCTTATAAGAAGTGGAAACTTGGACAAATAACTCCCCAAAGTCCCCCCAGTCTCTGTCTCTTCCCCCTCAAGTTTCAGTCAGTCTCTGCCCCTTCCCCTATCAGATGCTGCTCGGGCTGCTCCTTCCAGGAGCACAGCATGGCATAGAAACTCAACCCTTGCCTGGCCATTAGGGCTGTGTGAAACGGCTATGTTTCATTTTGGTTTCGGATGCAGCTGTTTTCAAGGACAGTGATTCATTTCGGTGTTTCGGATCACTGTTCTGTTTTGATTCAGCTGAATCTGTTTCAGAGTTTCAATGCTGTTTTGGTACTGATTTGGAGATTCAGATCAGCTGGGGAGAGGCAGGCACACCTGGGCAGCTGCAAGTTTTCCCATGGCTCCTCTGGCTGTGCCTGCCTCTGCCCCAGTGTGGGGAGCCATGGAAGAAGCCCCCATGGCTGCCCCACCTGGCCCCAGCCCCCGCCTGGCCCCAGCCTCAGCCTTTCAGCGCTTAAAAGGAGGGCTGCAGGGCTGTGCCGAACTATTCCCGGCAGGTGCTTCTGAAACATTCCAAAACATCCAAAACACTTCTGAAACATTTCGGATGGTTTCATCTCATTTTGTTTTGGAGATGTTTCAGAGCCTTCCATTCAGTGTTTTGGGCACCGAAATGGGCTCGAACACCTCCAAAATGAAACAGCTGCTGAAATTTTGTGTAGCTCTCTTGGCCATGCAGCAATGTTGACGCCGTTGATTGTGCAGACAGAGGAAGGAGTTTCCATGTGCTCTGTGCCTGGGAGAGACCCCAGCCTGAGCCAGAGCCAAGCTGTGCCTGACAGCAGGGGTGAGGGAAGGGAGTGCAAGCAGGGCAGAGGCTGCAGAGGGGAAGTGGAGGGTGGAGGCAGGTGGCTGCTGTGAGTCTGACTCTGGTACAGACCCATGGTTCAGGGCCAGTCAGAGCCACAGCAGCTGCCTGCTCCCCCTCCATTTTTTATGCAAATATAAGAGAAGGGGCTTTCTCCTGCATGCTGATCGAGGGGGGAGAGGGGGGTCATTTTATAGTCAAGTAAATATGGTACCCCAGTCCAATGAGATGCTGCCATATCAGGAAATGTAGATATCGAAAAAGGTCAGTTTCCCAAAGCAGAATACAGTTAGGGGTAAAACTGACAGGAGGAAAATTTTACAAAATAAATGGAAATAATTGTTTAGTATTTTTTCCTAGCCAGGAAACGAGTTCTCTCTACTGTTTACATTAATTTTTAGACCATTGGTAAAGTTCCAGAAGACAGGAGAAAGCTAGTGTTGTGCTAGAAATTAAACAGGGATAAATGGGAGATTCTGGTGCTTAGATGCTCCTTAGCAAAACAATTTAGGAAAAGTAATGAAACAGCTGTTACAAGAGTCAATCAGTGAAAATCTACGATGGGAACATAGTGCCACTCTGCATGGTTTGAAGAAAAACAGGTCTTCTCAGACAAACCTTGTACCATTCTTTGATGAGATTATGAGTGCGGTTGATAAGGGTGGGTACTGACATAATATACTTTGAATTCTTAAGGCATCTGACTTAGTATTGTACAATATTCTGATTAAAAAAATACAAACAATTATATTAAACAATCCAGGAATGGGCTAATGAAGGGAATGGGGGAGTTCTAATGCTGTTAACTCCCCCATAAGCAAGGAGAATTGTTTGTTTAGTTTCACTACCAAACTCAGAGTATGATTCTTATTAGCATAAGATCACTGCCCTTTATTCTCCATACCAGTAAATGGGCTTCCTTTAAGAAATGCACTGAAGAAAAAAGAAAGCCACAGCTGTCAGATTTGCTCAGCACTTATGTAAAAAATGCCTTCTCCAAAATTGTATCAAAATTTTAAATTGTGCTGTCAGGCACAGGGAATCTGACTTGCAGTGGGGAGTAGAAGAAATTGTTACACATCTCTGAACAAGTGCATAAGTTTGAGACAGAAAGGAAACCCGCTGCTGAAAATTCAGACCATTTTCCCAAACAGTGAATGTCCTCACAGTGCAAGGGTCTGCTCTGTGATACAACAGTATCAGAGGAGAGAGATTATACTCCTGAATTCCTAAAGAGAGAAAAACAGCTTTCTTGTAGGATTTTCATGGTCATTCACATTGTCAACAGTGGATCCTAGACCTAGCTCTTGAACTAGGAGAAGAAAGATGGCCTTGCTGCTAAAGATCGGTTCAACAACTAACTCTGAGACAGACTCCCTGTGTGGATTGGGGCAATTGTAGTATCTCTGAACAACTGGACTCTGTGTAAACATTAGCCCTTCTGCATCTCAGTAGCACATTTGATTATGGAAAATCCAGCAGCTGCTAGAAGATTACATACTGACCTATGAATTGCACTTTCTTTGGCTGGGAATCCTGAAGACTTTGATCATGAGAGGTGCCACAAAACCCATTCTCAACATGAATGCCAAAATGGCTTAATATATTCTAAAGCCCAGCAGGGAGTGTTATGATCAGTTAGTCTGACTTCCTCTATACACAAGCCACAGAATTTATCCCTGGGGCTGGTAGATTAGAATAACTCACAAGTATTAACTGTATCAAAATATACACACTTTCTCAGAGTAACTCAAGCACGGCTCCTGTGAGTGGTGACAGGGGGTGTAATGGGAAGGGCCTGCAAGGTCAGTATTTTGCAGAAACTCATAGGAACCAGCCTACCGTAGTAATATAGCGAGAATGAAATTCTGGAGCATCCTTCAAAAAGGTCAGGCCAGGATGCGTTTCCACCACGTCCTGAAAGACAAAACCAGATCAAACTGAAACAAGGTTACTGGGTTCATAAAGTAACACACATTCTTCCAAAAGTGAGTACTGCAGCATTTTAAAAAATGAATCACATCTTTTTATTCTTAAAGTGAACCTTGTAGAAACATAGCACAGTTTCTGGACAATACGCACCTGTTGGGCCATTTTGATTTACTTGAAGACAGAAAAACAAAGGAAGAGTGTTAGTGAGTGAGTGAAAAATTATTTTTACTGAACAAAACAAAAATGTTAGTTGACCAAACAGCTATTTCCCCCCCACTCTTGTTTGAAATCTTCATAGAGATTACCATTTATCATGCCCAAAGAGAAAAGTGTTCTTCTGAAAGACTATAAAAACAGTTCTTTACGTCTTCCTAGAAAAATGCCCAACAACCAGAGGAGAGTTGCTCTTCATTCTCTTTCACAGCAATCAAAGTTGGTGAAAGCTTTAGAATGCATGCAAACCAATGCTTTTCCAATATTTACTTGAACTATCTTGGAGGTTTCTTTCTCTCACCACAGTTATTTGCATGCGTGCCAATACTGCTTCAATGATTAACACTCAGCCAGAGCTCTGTGACTGTGACAGGCTCTCAACTGTGGAAGACTTACTCATACTGTGAACAGAAGAAACCTCTACCGTCAGTGCCGCAACAGTACTACAAGCCTGCCTGACTTCTCCAATGGCAGAGGGAAGTGTTTACAGCTCTGCTTCATCTGCAAGATGACACTACAGATGAACATGTACACTGCATCTGGGAGGTCTGGAAGTATGCTTGTAGCCCATAGCTGTTTGACAGGCATCCAAGGATATATTAAAAAGATTACAGTTGCATTTGATTGCGCTGGTAGCTATGAAATAGTGTTCCTGTCAGTCAGGAAAGACACTGTGTCTAGCAAGGAGAAGCTGAAAAATGCTACCAAAGACATGAGGCAAACCATTTCATCAAGGTGCCAGTTCAGTTATTAAGGAAAACCCCGGGCATTTTTACGCATACTCAGGGCAGGGGGAAGGAGGCATAGGGGCACTTTAATTAAGAGTGGCATCAAGAGCCTAATTAAAGTGTCCACAGGATCTCATGTATCAGCACTTCAAAACAGTTAAAGCACCCCTGCCACTATTTTGGAGTGTGTGGACACTGATACATGAGACACGGAGGCTGGCTGGAGTGCGCTAATTAGCACGTTCTAGCAGACTCGATTAATCGAGTATGATCTGATGCACTGTAATTACAGTGCGTTGGAGTAGCCTCCCTGCATGTGTACCGGCATCCCATGAGTTCAGAGATTCAATCTTGCTTCAATTAGGCATGTCCAGAGTTATCATGTTCTGCATGGCACAATATCAGAAATATGGTGACACTAAAAGGAAATTTAAATGGAGCTGGAGGGACTGAGTTTTGGTGAGAAGATTGCAAAACCTAACTTTTTCTAGAACTTGACTAAGCACTAGCTAATGAAGAATCTGAGAGTCAGCCACGAACATCTGAAGGAACCAGACATGAGGGACAGAAAAGGATTTAGTTGTTGGTGTTAGTGATAACGACAAGGACATTTTCAGTTATAAGAGAAACTTTTTGGTAGCACAGCTTAAAAATTGTAATGGGCTTGGTGGTGCACATAGTGCGTGATTAGAATAGTAATCTTCAAAGACTGTATTTGGTGGTCTTGAAAAAGTGCCTTATACTTGAACACTTCAAGAAATTAGGTGGATTCAACTTAGCTACCCATCAGTGACAAATGGAGGCCATGGACCAAAGTTATGCTTTGCCTAAATGGGCACAAATCTCAATGCAGACCATCCAATCCCCTAAATACACATGCAAAGACATGATAAGGAAGAAGTTATAAAACACATGTATAAGCAGCAGCACCTCTTTCCCCCCGTCCCCTGTCCCCTCCCCTCCCACACACTGTTGAGCAAGTTGCACTTACCTGAAGCAGTGGGATGAAATCCTCTTGCTCTAGGTTGTCGCAATCAGGTTTTGCGAGAAGGTATATGAATTTGGATGCATCATCATGACAGTTCTGTAATACTCTACAAAAGAGAAACATATTTATTTCCATGTGATTCCTGCCAATTCACAGTTTGGAAGGACATAGCAATTGGACACCATGGTTTAACTACAACGCTCCTCATTTCAGAAATCAAATTTCAGACAGGAGTTGGGCAAAAGTGTCACAATGCAAGCAGTGCAGTCTGGATATAGGAACAGTGTCACCCAGTCTCTTCAACACCTTGAAACGATGCCCAAGCATTTCTGGCACACCAGAGCTTCATTCATGGTTAATATTACCATAGAAAATGGGGATGGTCTTTGGCAACTGTACGAATGGTGTCGATTAGCATGTCATGAAATGTCTTTCCCATAAAGGAAGAGGGATATTTCATGCTTGAGAGTCTGGAGGCATTGCAAAAGTGACCTGCCTGCTAAGGAAAGGAGAGTGAAGGCCCTTTTTAATAATCTTAACAGCTTGAACAAAAGGAGAACAATAACAAAATGTCAATAAGGGGGTAAGAAAGACGTCATGACAACACCATGGAGAACCTGGGTTTCAGCTCCTGGTATGTACCCTAACCACTAGGCTATTGGGCTACAAGGTAAGAGAGCCCTCCTCCTCCTCCATATTTTGTGACTTACACAGCATTGCATGCCTTCTGGAAGGCTGGAGGGGTGAGTAGGATCTAAAACCCAAAGAAATGGCCCCAAATGCCACTCATATTAGTCACTCTAGTTGGATTTCATCTTACGTTCCTTTATCCTCTTGGTACCAGGAAGCAGGTTTTCCAAACCTGGAACTGTTCTTGCAGCTCTCCAAACCCTTTCCTAGTTTTCAACGTTCTTCTTGAGGTGCAGACACCAGAACTGGGAGCAGTCACACTTGCACCATGTATCACCACTCTTAAGTCTGGCCTCCCCTGCTTCTACATCCAAGTCACATGCTTAGGGCCAGCATTTAAAGCAGCCGCTCAGTGTCTAAGCCTGCAGTGAAGGCATCACTGACCTTTTCAAACCTCTGGCCCGATACTGCCTATCTCCCTTGGTACTTAAGAGTCCAGACATTTAAGTTGCTGCCATTTATCATTTTCATGGAAGCCAGGATGCTAGTACTACCCCTGACCTCATGTCTCAAAGCCATAACTCATGCTGAAGCCCTAGAACTGCCCCCAAAGTGAGGTTTTTTGAACTAGGAGGGAAATGTTTATCTTTGTCAGCTCTGAGCACATAAAGGCTTCCCTGTGCCCCCAAGCAGGAGGTCCTAGGCTACTGATAGGTGGAGGGGCAAAACAGCGCTCACACAAAGCTCGTCCAGTGGCATAAGGACACAGGAGGAGCAGGTAAGACTAACGGTGCATCCGCACATGCAATTAGTGCTTCTCAGTAAACTCTGGCACAGTTCGCACTGGAGTCAGCTGCTCCTGGGCACAGGGTCTTCACATGCACCCATGACCACAACAGTTTGAGCCAGGGTGGAGCAGCCCTGAGCTGGGAGCAGGCTTAGGGGGCCAGCTCCAGGTGGTGGCATCAGGCAGCAGAGGAGCTGGCTAGGGCATGAGAGTGCCCAAAATGCAGAACCGTGTGGCTGACCCCTAAGCCCTTTCCAGGCCGGGCCAGCTCTACCCTGACTCAAACTGCTGCAGTCCCAGTCACTGTCCAGATGTGCTCTCTGTGCAGTAAATGACTACAGGAAGCTTTGGTGGCATCAGAGGCCAAAAGGTCCCCAAGTTGCAGGTTGCTTAGGACACTGTTCTGCTTAGGTGAGTGGCACCTAAATCCCTTTAAAAAAACTCTCAATTGCTGTTATCCCTTCAGAGCCCATATTCATTTAGTTAGCTACCATATCCCAGAACACCTTTTCTGAGTCTCTGCTTTCAAAAACAGGCTCCTCTATCCTGGTGGCGTGACTCATCTTCTTGATTCCCTGATGTATGGCATTCCATTTAGCTTTAATAAAACATCCTTCCTTTTCCAGGGAATCCAGTTCATCTTGGAATTTGGACTGCTCTATAAAACTGGTCAGTCCTTATCATTATCTCTTGTGCCAGCCCCTTTTGCCTACAAAATGTACCAGTCCTAACTGTATCTTTTCCTGCAGTTCATTGATAAAGACATTGATTAGTAACAGGTGAAAAAAATAAAGCAAAGGAACTCCACTAGAAACACTCCTCTTGCATACTGATTCCCCATTACAATTATTTTTTTAAGCTATTCATCAGATAGTTTGTAATCCATTTAATACATGCTTACACTGACTTTGCACTGTTTTCATTTTTTAGGTGGGCTGGGGTGGCCATCATAGAGGACATTCCACGGTTTTCTGCTACTCTGTCCCCTGTCCTCTATTGATACAAAACCCAACCTTATTTTTCTCTCTCTGAGAGAAAAATAGAGGACATAAAAGCATCTCATTTTGTATCAATAGAGGACAGAGGACAAACTCTATGATGGCCACCCTAAGGTGGACCAGTGGTGCTCAACTTTTTGACCCCACGAGACAGGAGTGCTGTAGCATCGGTTCCACAGGCTGTACGCAGTGTTGGGGGCCAACCCAGCTGAGGCCCAATTCAGTGCACAGGGTCAGCCCAGGGTGTAGCCCCAGCTCTAAGTACCAGATCGCACCTCAGCCTTACACACTGGATCAGGCCTTGCCTTTGGCCCTAGGAACATAGCCATGTCACCTGCCCTGCAGGGCTTTTGGAAATTCAGTGGCAATGGCAGTACTGTTGGCCATCAGTTCCTGCCACCAAATTTCTGGACCCACCACCGGCTGGATGGCTTGGCTCCACAGCCTAGATCTGGCCCACAGGCTGGAGGTTGAGCACCACTCATTTAGACTGTTGAGCTACACTTAGTCTAATGCCTTAAAGGCCTCTGAGGTTTATTATGTCAATGGTTAAACCTTTATCGATCAAATCTGTAATTTCATATCAACAAGATGTCAAATTTGTTAAGACCCATTTTCCATGAAAACAGGCTGACAGGCCTTAATTATATCACTCTGCTTTCATTCTTTTCTGGCTGCATATGGTATTAGCGTGTCCACCATTCTGTACAGCAGTGATGTCAAACTAATCAGATCATATAATCTCAACTATTCCATTTAGATGGGGAAAACATTTGTTTTTTTTCTAGTCCTCTGGACCTTCCCCAGTACTCAGAGATTTGTCAAATATCAGCATCAGTGACTGATAGATCTCCTTAGCTAATCCTTTTAAAGTTCTTGGGTACAAGTTAATTCATCTTGCATTTGTAAAAATTCTTAGGAGCTTTAGAGGTTGCTTTTTGACATTGTGTCAACAGAAAGTGTTTCATTGCCACTGTAAAATAAGAATTGTTTTTTTCCAAATACAGAACATAAATATTTACTGAACATTTCTGCCTCCTGTGTGAAACTGATAATTTTTCTATCACTATCTAACATCAGACTGATGCCATTACCAGCAATTCTTTTGTTTCTGATACTTTTTTTAAAAATTCCTTCTTACTGAATTTACTGCTATTAGCTACAGACTTGTCATTGATTCCTTTCATTTCTCTTATCAACTGAAGACAACACTTTTAGTAATTTGGTCCTAGTCCTCTCTCTGGATTTAATTCTCCTATCTGCAAAGGAAGACCACAAGACCAATATAGCTCTTAAATCCTACCATGGTGCCAGCTTGAGGCTATACAAGTGGCTGCAAGTGGCACACAGACATTTTGCTATTATGACTTTCACCCTATGAGCTTAAGACAGGCAGAATTGAGTCTTAGTAATCAAAACTTCAAACATGCATGTAGCAGGACACTGTGGAAAGAAGTTCTCTCCCACTTTAAGAAGAGAAGCTGCCTGAGAGGCAGCTTCCAGGTGGGCTGATTGGAGGCTCACCTGATGGGAAGAGGGCCAGGCTGGCGCTAGATAAGCCCAGTGCCTAAGCCAGTCAGGTAGTCTAGCCCTAGGAGTCTGAGGAGAGTTTTCTGAAGCAGGACTAAGAAAAGACTAAGGAAGGTAGGAGAGCTAAAGCAACTCTGCAGCCCAGGGAACAAGAGAATATTACCCAGGGCAGAGAGGAAAGGGTTTATGCAGGCAAGGAGCCTTTGTTCTTATGTTGCAACTATTTTTTTGAGTTGCAAGCCTTGAGTCATGCTAGAGACAGACTCAAGCCCTACAGGGAATTCCGCAGCTCAGAGACAGGGCTGAGTCAGGGAGCAGAAGAGAAGGCCTGAGAGCAGAGCCCCTCCCCCCAGACCAGAGAAGTGGCTGAGTGGGGTACAGAAGAGCCCCCAGCCCAAACAGGGGCTGGGGGGTAGAACAAAGAACCTGCCAGCTAGGGAGAGTCAGAGCAGGGGATTAGAGATGCATCACTTTAACAAGCGATTTAATAAGATGCAGAAAGAAATTTTTCTCCCTACAGTTTAACCTTTCCTAATGCTGCAGGATTTAAGGATGCTGCCAAGCTCCACTGGCTAAATTCTCTGACACACAAATCACCCCAATGAGCCAAACAATGGCTTCTTTTGTAGAACGTGGCGTGGGAGAAGTGCAAGGAAGCTATGGAGAGGGCCTGCTCCTACTAGAGAAAAAGCCAGTGGGGTGTGGTGTTCTTTACAGAACAGAAATGTGCTGTTTAAGATGATGTCTTCTGCTTGTGGCCATGGAAAGCAAGCATTTCAGAGCAGTGGAAGACTAGGCTAATCTTCTGCAAAATATTGTGTTTGTCAACATTAACCTGGTTGCCTAAATAACTGGGATTTTACAGAAGACACGAGCACAAAGAAGGCATTTTCAGGGATTTACCACATTCCTACTGAAAAATAATAACGAAAGAAATAGAAGAGTTGGGCACTCTGAAAATACCTATCACCAGATGTTATCATTGATTCCTTTCATAACTTTGAGGCAGCAAACAATAAATTACTTGGTGATTTGCGATAACTACAAAGAGTAAAATGTGGCGTTAGTTACTAGTGATTGCTTTGGCAAAATAATTATTACTTGTTGTTTATAAATTATGGCTCAATCCTGCTAAGGCTTTTGCATGTGAATACCCGCAACTTGGTGGCATTTTTTGTGTTATTAAGTTACACACACAAGGATTTTGCAAGACTTCAGACTTGGATGCCTGAGAACAAAAAGTCTGGATAAATATATAAATAGTTTTTGGTTCCACTTTATTATACTGGGAGCTCAGATTCAGTGGGATTCCACTGTGACTCCTGTGCACTTTTGAGAAAGCTAAGACAGTTCTCCCATCCTATTACTGACACTTTTTTTCCTAGATGTATGATCTTGCATTTGACCATATTGAAACATGTTTGATTACCACCTCACCAATCTTATCAGGAGCAATGATTACTAAGAAAAATATTAAACACTTGGGGCTGAGAGAAACAATCCCTTTTGAGGTGCATCCATTCAACAATAATTGACACTTAATAATTTCTGTTTTGAGTTCTATCCATTTAATGCTTGCATCGATTGGTTTTGTGTGTGTTAGGTATTACTTTTTAAATCAGAATGCTCTGTTGTACATGTTAAAGAGATCTTACAGAAGTCCAAATATATATCAATAGTTACTCTTATAAACTAAACTTGTAATTGCATCGAAAGAGAATACTGAGTTTATTTAAAAAGACTATCAGGTCCTCTCAACTGGCATGAAGTATATATCATCCTTTAATTTTTTTTTATTGATTGTATTTTTTCCTGAGATTTATCCCATGCAAAAAATGCTTATAATTAACTTAGTTATCACATTTGTCCTCTTCAAATGTTGGAACAATACTGACTTCCTTTCAGACATTAGGAACTTTACCAGTTCGTTAAAAATTAACATGACTTTCTGGCCCAGTTTCCTGGCCAGTTCTACTAAAACTCTTAGGTATGGTCCTGTTGATTTTTAAACATGATTAACTTTAGTAGTTGCTCCACCTTTGTCTTGGAATATAAGAATGTCATCATCATATGTCCTGAATACATCATCCAATTTATTTCCAAGTACATGATGCTTCAGCACACCAATCTGATGGTAAAGGTAATTATAGGGGTCATCCAAAAAGGGACAGCATGCATGAACTTGTTAAGTAATGTCTATTAAGGGCAGATATTTGTGGTAGTGAATATCTTTAGTATAAGCAGCAGTGTAGCACTCATGCTCTGTGGCCAGTCATGCTAGGCCCAGCTCACTAGGTGAGAGATAAAGAAAGGACTGTGAGTCACTAGTTTTCTTTATCAGCTTGACTGATGGTGCATTGCCTAGTTTTCAGCAGCAGGAACTCTGAAAACATTTTGCTACTTCTGCCCTTGAAAACTGGTTGTTCCCACTGTCAAAATCAAACATGAAATATTTTGGGGGAGAAGTAACAAAACATTGAGAAAACAGCTTAGGCACACATCTAAAAACCCAGGGCTCCAAACAGTTTGTTTTCTTTACTCTTTGCAGCAACATTTTTGTTTGCCTTTAAAATAAACAGCACTTTTGAAGTTAACCCTGTGTCCAAAGCCTCAGTTAAAGAAAAGCTGCTACACAGCTCTAAAACAGCAAGTGGTTGCAACTTTAATAGAGTAGTCTGTATAAGAGTGGATGGCAAAGGCAGCACGAATTTGCAATGTGATTACTTCAGGAAAAAAACAGTAAAGCTTTGGCCCTGTGCAAAGGCACATTGTCACAGAAAAGAAGCAACAGTTCCTGGCTGAGATTTTTCTTAAATAGGCACCATAACAATTGGCTCCCAAGTCCATATTTGTATGCCTAAAATTACCTGGATTTCAAAAGTATGTCATACCAGGTTCTCACTGATTTCGAAGCAGGTTTGTGGATGTTCAGCACTTCTGAAAAATCAGGTCTCTTGAATTAGGTGCCTAAAAATAGACTCTGATGTTTCAGGTTACTAAAGCATGGACAACTCCGGTTGAGGGGTAACTAAACTGGTGTTTGGGAATCTTCATAGAAGAGCCATGAAACATGATCGGGGCCTGAAAAAATTGACTTATGAGGAAATTTATAAAACAGCTAAAATTAGCTCAGCTAAGAGAAAACGAAAGAAGAGCAGGGTAACAGGTTACAAAAAACCAGGAGGGAGGGGAACTATTTAGTACAAAATAGAAAGGCTTAATTATGACTAGTAGAAAGGAAAAAAAAGTGTCAGTATAAAAAAACCACTTGACAGCTGAAAACTTAACACAACTTTGCAGTTTTATTTTGGTAAGAACTAAGAAGCTGCTTGCACAGTATTCCTTGTGGAAAATACTTGGGGGGAATAAATCTCAAACAGCAATTGGACACATCTGGGCAGTAGTCACTGGATTAGGCTGAGGAACAGTCCCCCTAAGGATGTGGTGTGAAAACAGCTTGATGCTTTAAAAGCTAAACTGATTTAAAGCAGTAGACATGCCCTGTGGGAAACAAACCTGGGTTAGATAAGGGGCTCTTCCACCTCACCTATCTGCAGGTCAGAGCAGCCCAACCAGAACCCCTCTTCTAGAAAGGAGCTTTTTAGACTGTTATGTTCAAGTGACTGTGAAGCTCCAAATACAGGCCGAGTCTTCACAAAATGGGTGCCAAGACTATGATCTGGCCCAGGGTATCATCCCTGCTTTCTTTCACACCCTTCTTGCTCCCACTCCTTCATGATGATATTTTGGCTTTAGTCCTGCTTCTCAGACACACAGCATGACACCCATACCTACCCTCAACACATGCCTTTAGGCCTTCACCCAGCTGCCCATACCAGGTGGGATGCCCTGCTAATTCTGATCTGTCTGGTCCTCCAGTCTCTTCATTTAAATGCTTCCTTTGATTCCCCTCCCACCTGAGCTCCTCTCTCTGGGACCTGGTCACTGTGATCCTGCCTTGCCTTGCCCAGCTGCCCTGTTATCAGCCTGCCTTGCCCAGCTGCCCTGTTATCAGCTATCTCCACTTGGCTGTATGCTCTCATGCAACAGCTATGCTTTATTACCCATGCTGGGAGCTGCATGGCAAATCTCAGGTCACTAAGATGATGAGTAGCAACAGATACCCTGGCCTGACAGCAGCTCAAGTAGGCAAGTACTTAATCGTGAAATCCATGAGACCTAAGCATGTGCTGAACTATCTACCTGAATTGGGACCAAAAAGCAGAGCCATTGGTGTATCCTGTTTCCTCACTGCAGTGAAACACCAGGGAGCATATCTACTATAAGCTGAAGATTTGTGCTGCATGGGGACTTCAGCTCCACTGGCTTGGAAGGGAGCTTTGGAGAAAATATGACCCTGTACTTACCCAGCCTGACTCAAAGTGCTCAAGCAGGGAGTATGCTTCAAAGAATCGGGCACATGACTTCCTCCTGTACTCCCTTGCACTTAGCCCATTCCCAAGCAGTTCCTGTTCAAAGCAATCGTGGGGAATTAAACCTCAGATGGGTGTCTTTAAATATCTCCCCCCAGTGCCAATGGGAATCCAGTACTGAAAGTAGAGTACTCACACTTTCCCATCCCAGGGAATGACACTCTCTCAGGACAGTACTTCATGGGCTGAACATGAGCAGGAATAGATCCTCAGCTAGATCAGGCATTCTTAACATTTTGAGTTGTGTTCACTTTAAGTTATACTGCTGTGTACCCCTATGTCGCAGATATTAAAAAAGTGACCCTTATCACTATATCTGCACTCTAACATCTCCAGTCACCTAAGAGGCACAGAATTTTAAATTCTTTTTTCCTTCTTTTTCCTCCACTTGTAATTCCTTTCCCTCCTTCTGCTTTCCACTTCTTCCTGACACCCTCCAGAAGTTCACTACCTGCCCACAGAGACAGGCATACTCAAATTTGAGAAACACTGGTCTAAATAATTTATGCAGAAACCCTTAACATAACTGGGAACCAAACACTGAAGAAGTTAAAGGGAAGACCACAGAAGACAATGTAGCTTTTAAAATATGAATTTGCTTGGAATGGAAGAGTGTTTTGAGAAGTGGGATAGAACTTAAGGATGACAGGACTGAAAACATTAGAAGGGCAGGCAGGCAGGCCTTTTTCTTTTCTGAGAAAAGCTATACTCACTTTCTCCACATAGCTACGAACGAATGTACAGACACAAATCCTGTCCGCTCTCCCCCTGCTGCATTGAACATGGGTGCTTTCCAGTACAGAGGGCAGCCACATATCTGTGAATGAAACACAAAGATACACTGCAGCTCAGTGCAAAGGTATTCACAGAACTGGCTCATCTGTTTATACACTGAATTCATCACCTACCATACATCTGTGCTGGGGTGCTGCTGTCACTTTTATGAGTGGCAGCACTAAGGTGGCTGGGCCCCTTTATGTGGATGTAAATGTGATGACTGAAGTAGTTTTTTTTGCCACCATACCTATACCAGCTTCCTTGAATGACAGGGTTGTGATGCAAAACTCTGTAATGTAGCCAAGGGACCAGCCTTCGCTGTGTGAGAAATGGGGTATTAATATGTGTAGCTTATCAAAAATATCTTACTGTGATGCTCAGACCAGGATACAGAACTCAGTTATCACATGCGACACAGACATATGCCTGGGTAAATTGCTGGTCCAAGAGGAGACTCAACCTAATGCCCTTTCCCTGGTTCTCTTACACTTTGGCAAGAGATCCCAAAACAATCCCATTTGTCCTGGTGACACCAGTGGAGAGAGGCAGATGCACCTAGGATTCCATCACACAGGAATTGCCAGTTAGCCTCTGCATTGACACATGCTTTCAAGTGCTGGGCTAGGAAAACCAGTGCCTTTTCCTCTCTGTAATGCTTCAGGAAAGTATGCCTGACAACTGCCTGGGAAAACACAACAGTCCACTCAGTCTTCAGGAACTTCGCTACCTTGCTGCAGAAGAGCTGAAGCAACAGCCACACATTGGAGCTCTGCAGGTATGTGCGTTGCAAACAGGATTCAGAGCATGGCAAAGCACAGGGACAGAGATTTCCCCATGGACACGGACAAAAGTAAAACTTCCATCCTTATGATGCCCTTTGCCTTTGACACCTTGAACCACAAAGGTCCTGCTATCACCTCTAAAGGACACAGCAGAAAGACTGCCTGACATGACAGTAGCTTCCACTGTTTCCCCCTTCCCAAGGGCCATCACCTGCACAGGTTGATTCACAGAGATCCATACTATTGTGACTCCCCTTCTATATCTGCTTAAGACCATTGGGAGAGAAAACAAGATACCATGGGCCAAAAATGTGCCAATAATGCCAAAGTATTTGCCTCCTCCTCAACTACCTGGAAACCCCAGTCATGGAGAGCAGGACCCCACTCTACCTGGCCATGCACAGCTACAGAACAAACCAACAGTCCTTGCCGCAGAGAGCTCTCAGTCTGAATACAAACCAGAAATAGCAGGTGGCTACAAACATGGGGAGTATGAGGAATGATATTGGTGAGCATGACTGTTGGTGTAGGTATCACAGCGCAGGAGTTTTAAGGAGAAATCAGAAGAACAACAAACAAAAAGGAGCTGTTTGTGACGTCTTCCGCCCCAAAATAGAGAGACATGGGGGGGGGTGGAAAACCTGGAAGCATCTGCAAACATAACTAGTGGAGTGAAGAACAAGAGATGACAGGCCGAGTGAAGACTTAAAGGGGGTTGAAAGTGAAGACAAGCAGTGTATGCTTCATTTACTAGAGAATGAGGAGTTCACAGAAGGGTGACACAGTGAATGACCTTTGCAATGCGATTCTGGAGAGGAATGAATGAAGCAGGACTACATGTGTCAAGGTGACAGGAAAGGACCAGGGAACAAATTCCATCACCATTGGGAAGATGTCAGGATGCTTCCAAGAGATTAACTCTTGGATGAAGCATAGCTGGCACAGGGTGGATCCAGGCAAGACAGCAACTTTATAAAGCTAAGACACAATTCCCCACCTTCCACTGAAAGCCTCTCTTGCAATCTTATTTTCTAATGAACAAAGTTCTCTCCTCAAACCTCTTAACATTTTCTTCCTTCTTCTACCAGAATACCAGTCAGCTGCATAACTGCTTTTGGATGTAACCATTTTTATTTCAGTCTACCGCAATGTTGTCCACTGATGGGGGGAAAAGTGGGCCACCTGGAGGAAAAGTCTTGAAATTTTCTTTTGGCTTGTTCTATTCACAGCTTCCTTGCTTATTCATAGCTTCCTTGCTTCACAGCCTCAAGTCTAGACTTCATGTCTGTACTGCAGCAAAGAAATACGTCATATCTGGATGTCATCAGATAACATACGTGTCCCAAGGATGGCCAGAGGTAGCAGTGATTGAGGTTAGTCTTCTCTGCAGCACCTTGCTGTTTTTCCTGCTTATAGTAATGACACAGACAAATGCCTGTCCTGCCCTTTTGTTATATGTAATATGGGCCAGGAAACTTTCCTACCAAGCACTGGTGTTTTCCTAAGCAGCTTTGCTGGAGGTGTGTTTTATTAGCTGGTGCTGTAGTTATCATAAAATGAAACTCTGCTGCCACAACATTTTCCTAAATGACAAGGGTGTGCCCATGCTGGAGGCAGTGTCAAGTTGAAAATAACCTACTGCTTGAATCCCCAGTTTCAGATACTCAGTGCTCACAGTGGAGCCCTTGTGGAAAACTAAAAGAACAGCAGAAGGCCTATGTATTTCTAAACATAAAATGGAAACAAGTCTTACCTGGCTCATGGACCGTTAGGGAAGGAATAGAGACCAAGGACCCATTTCTGACCTCACACATATCTAACTTATGTATACTACCAATTGTTTCCACTGCTAATAACACCAACTGAAGTGAGGAGAGAATCTGCCTCCAAGTCATTTGTGTCATTTGCAACTATTTTGTATGTAGCAGTTGTGACTGTCTTTTGTGTTAAACACATTTGCATTTCTAAGCGATCTGCCTGTCAGTAGGTAAGTGGGTCAAATTTGATGAATTATGCACCAGAAGAGTACACACACAGCACTCTCCTCTCCCACGAACTTTAGTTGAGTTCATTCCTGTTTTTCTGTTTCCTTAATTTAAAAGGAAGTCAATCAGACTGAAAGTATACATTTCCTCTTTACGTACTGAAACATTCAGTAGCTTTATTTCCTCAATTCTAGTCTTGGTCTAGCTGCATCATCCCCAAAAACATGAATGACCTTCAGAGCAACCATACTATCCTTGTGTAAGGCAAGGATTTTTGTGGGTGGTACCTTTTATTGGACCAACTGCATGGTTGGGATAGACTCAGCCACGTTTTTGAATGCAATGTATTTCTCTTCCAGTCTCCTGAAGAAAGAAGGACCAGAAGAATGTATTGCATTGAAAAGCTTGTTGAAGTCTTTTCCCAACCATATAGTTGGTCCAATAAGAGGTCACCCCACAAAAATCTTACCTCTTGCATATTTCCGGAACCATCACAGTTACAACATCACTTCAACACCACAAAATTTACCTTGGTAATTTTCCCCATTTCATAAATGTTGACTCTCTCTTCAAATTCTGTAAAGGCCATCTCAATCCTGGCAATGGTCTCCTCATGATTGGTGCACACATTTGGAAGTCCTTTGGGGAAGTAAAAACGTGGAATGTTTATGGACAAGGGGGCACTGACAGAGCCTTTATTCACAGGCAAAAGAGGTCGTGGACTGACTGCTGAGTTCAAAGGGGCTGGGGATGGAATCCCAGGCTTCTTCTCTTGTTTATTTTGAACCTGAAAAGATAAGGCAAGGAATAAATTTTCTTTTCACAATACAATGTAAAAATGTGAAAAAATATGCTCCAAATGCACAAAATTAACTGGGTCAAAAAACAGATTGTGTGTGTGTGTTGTGTGTGTATGTGTGCACATGGAAATGTTAAAACCAATATAGACCCATGTTAAAATACTAGGGCTGTAATGTCAAACACTGAGAAGTTAGGATATATTAGATTTAAAGCTGCCTGTTCAACCTTATTTCAGCCCCTTTGTAATCATTCATTATGATAAAGTATTTTATTACATGAGCATCCACTTTTCCATAAGACCCCTGCTTCATTCAGTGTGCAGGATGGCCAGTGTTCTGTACTCGACTTATACAGTCCATGCTCAGTATTTCTTTTTAACCTTGTCATTTAGTGTGTTGTCTGATTAAGAGTACAGACAGCACTCAAGCCCTGCAACAAATAAAGGTTTTGTTTGGTTTTGCTCCCAAATGCAATAAAACCTTCTTTCAATGCTTTCATCACTCAGCTGGTGCAAATATGAATGAGTTTGCCCTCATAATATCCACAGGAATTATAATAATGTTATCATCCTCCCTTTTACGCATGAGGAACCAAGGTCCAGAAATATTAACAGCAAGATTTCCAAGGAAAGGTATTAAAGTAGCAAGTTGAGCAATTAAGTTTTGTTTTTAAGTGCCCTCCAAAAGCAAAGACCTAATACTTCACAGTCGGGGAAGAAACCACTATTTCTATGTTTTAATTCTCAGGATCATCTTTTCCCCTTCCTGCAGGCCTCTGTTATACCATGTCAACATCACCCTGTATACAATACGTGTATAGTTGTTATGGTGACAGACTAGTTCATCCTTTTCACAGTCCTCTGACATCTTTGACTTCTGTTCAGACTTTAATATTTTTGGGATGAGGTCATGAAATTAAACAGCTGAGCACATGTGAATTTTCTTTGGTACTTTTGGGATCCTAAATTATGAGGTAATAAAATCAACATTTTAAATAAAATTTAAACTTTTAGAATTGAAACATGCAGGGGTCCTGTTCTTTAGCACATTTAGTAAAACGTGGTAAAAGAGCGTAATTGAAATAAACACTTCTTTATTCTTCATGTAATAGAACACTTTAGTTCAAAAAGCCAAAGCTGTTAACTGGTTTATTTAAACACTGGGGATATTTATATATAATCTGAGTGTGGGGGTGGTGCTTTAATGAGAGCAGCTCTGAGAGCTGCTCTAATTGAAGTGCTTGGAGTGCCTATCCCCGCACTGAAAAATGGCTCATCAAACGAGCTTTAGTGCCCCTGCCGTCGTTTTTCAGTATGGGGATGCGATACACATGACACTGGAGTCCAGCAGACTCGATTAATTACAGTGCGTCAGAGCAGCCTTGCTGCACGTGTATAGGCGCCCTGGGAGAGACCTGACATCTTTATGTCAGTCTCAAAGTCACATGCAAAACTACAGCAGAGAGAGATTTTTTGAGGTACAAGCAGAGCTCAATAAGAGGTTGAGCAGAAGGAGTTTTCTGTGTGGCTGGTGAAGGAGAAGCTTGTGTTACCTGTCACCTTGCTCTTCAGGGGGTTCCCTGTAGTCTGGGACCCTCTTCCTCTTAGCAACCACCAATGGACCCTGAATTGATATGGGAACGCTCCTTTCCTGTCTTGGGCTGATAGACTATGGGAAGCCTGACTGGGGAAGTGATTTAATCTGAGCTTTATTTCATCTTCATTGGTTATAGGTTAGTTATATGTTTAAAATATATATTTTACA
Source organism: Gavialis gangeticus (assembly GCF_001723915.1). Lineage (NCBI taxonomy): Eukaryota > Metazoa > Chordata > Crocodylia > Gavialidae > Gavialis > Gavialis gangeticus. The sequence continues at coordinate 66,101,888 of NW_017728995.1, forward strand.
ATGGTTGATAAGAAAAGCTTGAACAGCTCAAACCTAGTTCAACTATTTCAAAACAAAAATTGCTTTTGGAAAAAAGAAACCTACTTCAATGTAATAAAATACAAGCAAAATTTATGAATTGCTTGTATTGCTCTTCGCTGCCTTTACTAGTTGCTAGGAACATGAAGCCTTTTTCTTAATTCATTTTAGAGACTAACTTGCCAAAGAACTGCATTTGGAAAGTTAAAGAAATAAGACTGCTAGAGCCTTTCAGTGCTGCTTTGCATCCAGTTTCCTGACACACCTTCAAGTCTGTCCCTCAGGGTCCTGTAAAACTAGCTCCTCAAAGAGACGGGCGGGAGGAATTTCTCCTGACGTTTCACTTTTCCTCCTGTAAGTGATGAGGACTGCCCCTTCCACAGGATCCCTTCTCACTGCAGGCATGGGTGTGTGTATGTACATGTCCCCGTGAAAACCAAAGCACACCCTAGCAGCGTACATGTTCTGAAGAGAGCAGAGCCAGCTCTGAGGGATCGGGTCCATTCCCCTGCCAAAGGATATCCTACCAGTGGTGAGATGTGCTGGTAAAAAAAATAACTCCGTAACTTTTCTGAATTTCATGGCAACCCAGTTGAAAATCACTTAGATGGATCTAAAGTCAGAAAAGATCTGGAGGGAAGGCCTTGAGGCTAAAAAAGTCGAGAATGGCTGATCTAGTACATGTCACGATGGAGGCAGAATCTCACCCTGTTGGGCCCTGCTCTTTCTGCTGTCTGCCCTCTCCAACCTCCTGGTCTATACCTGAGGGACAAAGACAGCTTCTGCTACTGATTCTGTTCTCGTGGGGGTCTCACATGCCAGGGACCACCCCTGCAGACCCTTCTGCCAGCTCTGGGAGCTTGGAGGGAGTGGAAGGGATGAGCTGGGCTGCAAGGCTTGGTTCATCCTTGTACATCTTCCTGCTGGGAGATAAACAGGGCGGTGCAGCTCAGGGACTGCTTGGGGGTTGGGATGGGTAGGGGAAGGTGGCAATGGTGACAGCAGTCCCTGCTGGGGCAGGCACAGGGTGTCAGATGGGGATGAAAAAATTTACCTCCTCACACAGGGGGGAATCTTGTGCCATACCATCATTGCTCTTGTGGCACACCCTTTGGGAATCACTTCCTTGGACCCACAAAGTCCCATTTCACAGTACTGTAGAGCTAGATGTCATCAGCTTTCCTCTCCCCTTGTCTACAAACAGCCCCGGCTTCCATCCCCTTTGGTGTCTCCCTGGGTGTCAGTTGCATCACAGCCTTACTCCAGCACAAGCCTCAAAGCAAGGCTTTCCACAGACTTCGGTACTATGAATCTCACACGTTCAAAGACCATGAGTCACACCCCCCCTTTACTATGACTCCACTTTATTTTCCAGTCCATAACCACAATCGAAGCTCAAGGGTAGACATTTCAGTACAAATAAGGGGGCTGTTGCTAGATTTCCAGGATGGAGAAAAATCAAGTCCAAGCACAGATATGCTGCTGACCTTACAAAGAGAAGCTGAACTATTGAACTGCTGCAAGGAACTGGCAAGCAACGGAAAGGCCGAGTTCATAAAAAGTGATGTCAGGTTTTTTGCAAAAGGTTCAGCTGCAGGCAAACCAAGAACATTTTCTAAACTTAGTCTAGTTCCTTCTAATTTCAGAAAGCAGTTGTGAGAAGAGACAGCTAGAGAAATCAAAGAATAAGCACATGAAAATATGTTTGAGAAAACCTCTCAGGCTTTTTCTTTTGGGTTATGCAGTCATGTTACTGAACTTTGCTTTGACTTCAACCACTTGTTGATTTTTATTTTTATTTTTTTGATTCATTTATTTTTGGTGCATTTTGTCATCAGCAAATTTGCTTCCAATGAAGGTCTGTTTATGTGTTCCTCAGTTCCAGATGTGAGAGCATCGTCTGGGGGAAGCCTTGTAAATCTCCATTGACCCAAGGGAGGGTTTGTTATACTCTGCATGGGCCATTTTAAAAAAAATCCTACATGGAGTATGTCAATACGTTATTGCTGACTAATATAAAAGGGAAATGACAAATTGGGAAATTTATTTAGACAGTCTTAGATCTTTGGATACACTCTAACAATATAGCTTACATAGGCTGCAGTTTGATATACAAGTCCCCATTTCATTATCTGAATTATAGTAACATTCATCAGTTTTTGGTAAGTGCAATTTAGTGGAACAAGTCTGCTTCAGCAAGGTACATATGTTACCAAACAGCACTCTCAGAAAAGTAGTCAGTGGCATATATAAAGAAATACGTGGGGGGTGCAGGTATCAGTAGCTGGCAGTGAACTTTTCTTTTGGACATCAGGTAGAAATTAAATTCTAACTCCGCTCTTAATATTGTTGTAAATCCAGGTTTAAAGTACCTAGATTAAACCAATCTATCAGGCTTGCTACATCTTGAGCCAATCATACAGCCTTTTTGTATGTGTACAGACTAAAAAACAGTGAGTCATTATCACAGATGAGGAAGATGTGGCTATAGCAAACAATCACCCAAACTCCAAAACATGGGCATTCTCCTCTCCTCAAGGCCCCTGTCATGGGAGCCCTCTTAGCTGCCCCTGAAGGGAAGGAATGTGAGGCTCCTGCATTAGCTGCAGAGAAGGAAGTAGTGTTACACCTAAAACTTGCATGTCAGTACTGATCTCCCATGCTGGGCAGTGCCATATTGAGCAGCATAAACTTTCCCAAGAGCTCTCTCCACTCCCTTCTAGGATAAACTGCAGCCACATGAGAAGTCAACCACAGTTCCTCGTTTTCTTCCTGTTGGTACCGTAACCAAGCTTCCCTCTCTAAGGGACTGTAACAGTCCAAAGTGTCTTTTGTGACAAAATCTGTCTGCTCAAAGCCCAGCTTTGCTAGCCTGAGGGTTCTTTCTGTATTGCTTTCCCTCTCTGCTGAGTTTTGATGGCAGTGAAAGCAGACCAATGAAAATATAGATGACCAAATTTCTTCACCAGCCTCAGTTTAGCATTCCCATTCCTCCACTTCAGACTGTGAGACTACCTTAGAAGGGGCAGGTTTGGTCTGACTGTTATCAAGGGGAAGAAAGCAAGGAACTGTGGTTGACTGCCTTTCCCCTTCCCTCCCTGGGGGTGCTTGGCCAGTCGTCAGGCTCTCACCACCAGAGTCTCCCTCAAGTCCTGCCAAGAAGGATAGGACAGTTTACGTTCACAGGATGCCTGGCCATGGGAACCTCGCAAGTGTCCTCCAGATTGCAACTTCCAATATCCTCTACTGACAGGCGAGCAGAAGCTAAAGCAAAGAAACTATAGACACACAAGTCCCTTCACCTTCCTTAAAAAGACCAATACACTCTTCTACAGCTCCTGACACAAAGTCCTAAGTAAAGAGATGACTCTGCAGATCAGATGGTTTTTTCTAGAGCAATGAACTCCAGAATCCAACAGCAGCCCACCAAAAATCCCCTATCTCTATTCATCTTGGCCACAGAGATAGGGACCAGGCAGAGGTGGTATCTTAGGTAGCCAGGCTCCATTTTGAGTTGACCACTAGCACACTCAACCGCAAATTCTAGTTATCTAATTCTCACTAGCAAGGAATATTTTCTGGTGGGCAAGTAAAACCTGAGTTTTGTTTCATTATTGTGATCAAGGAGAAGAAATAGGTTTTGCACCTCAAGTAGTAAACTTTCATAACTACTTCATATATTTGTGTCTTTAAGCCTTTTTCAGAATTATTATAATCTATCTTCCAAGTCACTGCAAAACCCATTAACTACCAGCATCCCTATGACTGCATGCTCTTTTCTTCAAGGAACAGAAAAAGCACGTTCTTAAGAGTAGTGTCACATACCTATTTCAATGTATTACTGCAAAACATTAAGACAAGATACCCTCCCTTCTAATAATACATCACGTGGATATCTGATAAATAATTCTTAGATAATACTTGCAGTATTGAAAATCCCAATGTTTTAGGTTTCCCCCTGAATCACTCATGTATTAGTTGCTTGGCCCTGATCCTCAGGTGCAACCAAGGAGCATGATGCAAAATTGAAGATGGGAGCACTTCAATTACTGTATTTTCTTGCATACAACATGCTCCAGAATATAATACCCATTGTGTTTTTGAAAGAAAGAAAGATTTTTTTTTCAGGGATATGGCTGCATAGAGTAGTGAACAGAGTGTAATTCTCAGCTGTCTCAACCCTCCCTTTCCTGCTTAACTAAAGCTGAAATCCTAGCTGTTCCTGAAGGCTGGTTTTCAAGGGTTGATTTATGATTTTGAAAAGAGCTAAAGAGTCTGCAGGCTGTCAAACAGAAGGAGAGAAAAGAGAAGTACCCAGAAGACACCAAAACTGCCCTAAAAAGTTGAGCTTCTTAAGTGGGACATCAAGACCATTAAAAATGACAGATGATCATTAACACCTGTGGAGTGATGAACAATGAGCCATGAAATCACTCACTCCCTCAGCTGCTTGAATAGGAACACAACTGCTGCACTGTAGAACAGGAAACAAAGCCGAGCGTTTCTATCCCAGACAGAAAATCAGCTTCCCCAATTAATACACACCCTAATATGGAGGGAATGCTTGAAGGTGGGGAGATGCATGTTATATGCGAGAAAATACAGTATCTTGTGATTTCTCCCCAAGTCTGAGGCTGTGATAGGCCAGTCTGGTGGCCTGGTACAAATGAGAGCATCCTTTTGCCAACTGCCCCAGGGAGACTATACAGCATCTGGGGCATAGTGGGATGAAGTGAAGCCTGGACCACACTCTCATTTCCTTGGCCATGTCACCTTCAGCAGCAACCTTGGAAGGAATGCAAGTGGCACAGAGGAGCATTCTCATTGAAGCTCCTCTCCAAAAACCAGCTCTTCTAGTTAGGGGAAAATTCAAGGCTCCAAGGTAGCAGTGGCTTGGGGCTGCTCAGGAATACACATACAACAAAATGCAGATCAGATGGACACTCAACACAGTCAGATGGGAAACACCCACGTGAACGGAGCTTTTCTTAAAAAGAGTGCAGCAAAGTTTTCACAGTCTTGAGTTCTTTCTGCCTACATCTGTGAAGCTGTTGTCCTTGTCAAAAAAAGTTTTCCCTTGTTTACGACAACATTTTAACTCTGTGCTCTAAGCTGGGAAGGTCTATTTTTAAACCTGTTGGTATCTGGCTGCAAATAACTTTCTACAAATAGGCAAGCGCAGAGGGAAGGCAGTTCCATTTCCCAATCTGCTAGAAAAGACACAAAGTAGTTAAATAAATAAATAAGGAAAATAAAGACCACATTTTCAAACCTGGGCCTGCTGGAATGATTTCAGCCTCTTCTTGAACCGAGATGGAAGAACAAAATCACACCCTTTCGCAAGGAAAGCTAGCTCTCCTCTTAAGTCTGGGTCCCGTCGCAGAGAGGTTTCCTTGATCATCATCTTGGTAAGCTTTTCACTTTCCAGTAAAGGTTCAGAGTTTTTGTGGGAGATCACTTCAGACCCAATAGGTTGCGTTCTTGCTTTTGAGTTTTACAGGCAAAGAGGTGCCAGTGACTTCCTGCAGAAACATACTATGTCTTCTCCTTCCTCAGGGGGAGACCATGCAAGCATTGTAGCTCACTCCTGAGGCCAGACTCCCCTTTTTTGCTGACATTCACACTATCCCTCAGCACAACCAGAACCTCCTGATGCCTTCTTGCAATCCTTTATCAAGAAACATGATCTACACCAGAATCTATTTCCCTGCTAGCTAGATGACAGGCAATCTGTCCTTGGCTTGTAATAGGCCAGGGGGATTGTGGGAAAGGAAGCACCCACCACCACTACCAAGAGTGCTAAAGTTAGACGCACTGCAGAAGTGGCTAAATATATCAGCTCCCCTGATAGTTCTTATTTTATAAGTTTTAATGCTGAAGTCAGAGGTGCAAACTTGCAGCAGTCAGCCCCAACTGAAACTAAAAACATATGCTCTAAGAACAGGTCACCGTGGAAATGGTATTAGTGGTTCCTGAGCCCCCTGCCTGTGTGTTGCTGAAGCAGTAGAGCAAGACTAATCCTAATTAAGACTGTGGTCTATTATTTTTAGAAAAGTGCAACTTTTACTCCTTACTTGGAAAAAGCAAATCACCTCGCCTCTTTACAACAAGCGGAAGTATGGTAGTACAAACTCAGATAATAAGCTCAGGCATTTTGGAGCAGTTGTCAGAAAAATGGTTTTATAAAGAGGCCAAAATGCGTCATCCTTTTTATTCACTTTTTCCACAGCTCTTGTTTGCTGTCTCTAGGCACAGGCTGCTCCCCATGCCAGCATGAAGAGGCTCATAGCATATGACAGCCTAATCTCTCCCTATATGCCTTCAGAGAGACAGAGCTCCAAGTCTGCCCATTCAATCTCTTATTTATTATATCTGAGTGCTGGCTTTTCCTATGAGGGCAGGACATTGGCCCGTATGCCTAGTAGTAACAGGATTTCACATCTGGTTCCTACTCCGTAGGATGAGCAAACACTCACCTCCATAATCTACCTTCTGGTTTCAGTGGTCCCTGCTCCTTTACTAGGAGTTTACTTTCTGTGGCTAGCAACACAGAACAGGACCTGCCCCTACCTGCTCTACCTATTTGAATTAAACTACAGTATTTGAGAAATCTTTTGTAAGCAAAGAGATTCCCACAAATTAAGGACATGGAAGACCTTATTCACCACATCAGTCACCTGTTCTTGCCATGTCTTTTATTAAGAAATGCACAGGCAACTTCAGACAATAAATCAAAAGGCAAACCTTCCATGTGGTTTTAGGACTTCTTGGATTATAAGTAACAAATGTGAAGGGAACCTGTCTCAGCTGTAGGCTTCAGTGGTCACAAATGTGACCTTGAGTTTCCCAGTCAAGCAAAGAGAAATGAGAAATGAGAATTTAAGGTGACAGACTAACACTTTTCAAACTCAGAGCCAGGCCTTCAGTGGCAGAGACTGGTGTTGGCCCACTCACTGTATGGCAGTCACGAGAGCTACATGAAGCTGACGCATTGGAGCACAAAACTTGGAAGCATGAACTAACACCATTATCTGTTAACATTACCTTAGGGATCCACCCAGCAAAGCTTGCTGACACACTATGCTGAAATGGTGCAAAGAAACGGCTCCAAGTGTCATGTAGCATACTCTACTATGTCATATATATAACTGTACTCTTTGGCAGTCAGGTTGAAGGGTCCTATCAGATCAACCTCAGCATGACTGAATGGTCTATCCAGTAAAGAGAGGGAGAGAGAAACTGCATTATTTTAATAGTTTTGAGGATCACCAGAAGGCATTCATAACAGGTATTACAATATTCTTTGGTTTCTTTATAAATCTGTAGCTAGAACATCCAAACTTCTCCTGAGTTGATTCTATATTCAAGCAGCAAGACATGGGTACAGCTTGGACCATATTTCTCTGTAGGACAGTAATGTAAATGTCCAGATCCCTTTATGCTCACTTAGGACCTGGACATGCAACATGTTAATCAGGGGTGCTCAACCCCTGATCCATGGAGCTTGATCCATATCTGGTCCACAGGGCCATGTCATCCAGCCCTTGGGTCCAAAGAGTTGGCGGTAGGGGTGAAGCAGCTGTGTTAATTGCTGCTCCCCTGCTGCCAAATTTCGGAACCCTCTGAGGAGCCCTGCAGGTGGATAGCATGGCCCTGCATGCTAGATTAGGCACATGAGGCCTGGATTGGGCATGCAGGATTGGGGCGGCATAGGACCTGATCTGGGCATGCATGGTTGGCGGAGGTGGTGCAGGGCTGATTTGGCTGCGTGGGGCTGAGAGATGACAGTGAGGGTCCTGATCTGGCAATGCAGGGCTGATCCAGCAGCGCAGGACCCAGGCAGAAGTAGTACAGGACCTGATCCACAGATTGGCCTTGCCCCAATCATCTGGCCTACGGGACCAGAAGGTTGAGCAGCACTGTTGTAATTTGTATTGGTTTTGCTATGCTGAGACCTGAAACAGACAGACAACCAGTTCTCCCCTGGGGAGAAAATTCTGTTTTTCTTACTATAATAAATTAGTACAAATACAGGGGCAGCACACAGAGGTCCAGCAGGCTGCAATTCTTTACCACTATCACACATCAGGTTGTCAGATTATTTTAAGCTAGCTGTGGTAGAAAATATTGACTCATCTGTCACTGGACTCAGGCAAGTCTATAAAGAAAGTTGAGCCTAAGGTCTAAGTCCCTGTTCTCAAGCTCTGCCAGCTACATGTCAAGTCAGTTTTTGCTCAGGTCCTCATGTAAGGTTCTGGTCTTACACCTACACTAAGCTTCCAACCTCCAGGTAGCCTGTGGCCTGGTTGCATCTCCTCGCCTTTTCTCCTGCTCCCTGCCCAGGTTCCTTGGTCCCTGGCCCTGACTTCTAACAACCCTGATTTGTCTTGCAGTTTCCTGCCTCCAGTCCCTGACCTTGGCTTTCTTCCAGGTTTCCCCTGGGCTTGGCATCCTGACTACAGACCTTTGTCACCTGACCTCAGCCCAGTATCTTGGACTTGCCTCCTGCTCTGGCTCCCTAACTTGGCTCCCTGGCTTCTGACCACCCATTAGGACCTCTTGTCCTAACAGCTCCCCAAGCTCTATAAAACAAATAATCTACACCTGCATACAAAAGATACGCCCTACCTGATACCCATGGCTAGATCAGAGCTGCAGAAATCCATCTTTCACTCAAAAGTCAACAGGCCATGGAAGAATTAAGAAGCATCTTTTTGTACTTTGACTTTCCAGAAAAGCATAACTGACTATGAAGCTACAGCTGGATAAGTGTGAACTTCAAGCTTGGGGGACAGTTGATTTTAACCATAATACTTTTGACTCCCCAATACTCATAAGGGCATGACAGAAACTACAATACAGACTGTAAAGACAATTTTGCACTGTTGGGTCTGATTCCAGCACTGGGTCTGCTGAGTTACAAGACAAAGCCCAAGAACCACAGCTCAGCAGTTCTGGGTAACCAGAGCAGCACGGCCCTTCCAGTCTTACAGGTAACTTCACTTTAAACATCCCTGCTTACTGGAGGAGGCAGAGAGAAGCTAAATCTAAACAACCTCAGGCTCTCCTCTTTAATCATCAGCAGAGATCCAGGTTTTCCATTTCCCATGGAAAAATGAAGTAAAACGTGGATTTTCCTCCTTACTGGAATAAAACAGATTTCACATTTTAACAGAGAAACCCGCAGATTTTGCAGTTTTGCAAGGAGCTACCTGCAGGCTGAGAGTTCCAGCCTGCAGGGGCTGGGATAGAGTGGGAGGAGGGTGGTCAGGCAGGGGGTGCCATGCGCATGGGCGCACATACACATGCACATGGCTGCCTGGCAGCCTGGAAAGCAACTCCCACATGTAAGTGGAGGGGAGGAATTGAGGCCCCTGTAGGAAAGGAGTTGGGTAGGGCTGGGGCTGCTACCCAACCGGAAGGTGCATGGGGCTTGGGGCCCAGGGCCACAGTGCGTTGCTGCAGGGCCCCAACAGGGAGTGGGATGGGGCTGCGGGTGGCTCGTCCAAGGGCCGGAGAGAGTGGGGCTAGCTCCCCACCATGGTGTGCACTCCCAGAGGGCAGGGGGAACCTGCACCCCTCAAATCTGTGTGCAGGGCGGGGGGGGGGATGGGCACAAGCTGCCCACTGCAGGCACGGGCTCCTGCCCTGCTGCCCTCCCTTGGGG
>NW_017728995.1:66111583-66140015 GCF_001723915.1 Gavialis gangeticus
GCTCCTGCCCTGCTGCCCTCCCTTGGGGCCTCTGCAGCCTGGCAGGCACAACACGGGGGGAGCCAGGCTCTGCTCTGCTGCCACAGCCACCACCTCCTGCCAGGGGCAGGCCGCTGTAGATCTGCGTCCCTGGCCCTGTAGCCCTGGCAGCTGGGGGCCCCCTCCAGCAGGGTTGGGGGAGCAGGGGCTGTGGGTGAGGGGCACCAGCAAGGCTGTGGCAGCTACGGGTGGGGAGTGAGAGGCACAAACAGGGCCAGGGGGCTGTGGGGGGCCTTTAATTTTAATTACAGATTTGGGAGGGTTATTAGAGAATTTGTGATTTTTTTTATCAGAGAATTCGTGATTTTTTATCAGGGAAAACCAGGGTCCCTGATCATCATCAGCCAGAAGCTCACCTACACCAGAAGCTGGGGACCTAATCCTGATAAAATTTGGATGAATAAACTATTGTCACCAGACTCATCTGCAACCCAAATACTCTGCACCTGTGACTGTGTCTTATGGTGGACGTTAAAATGGCCTCATCCCCAGCTGTTTCCAAACCCAACTAGATTGCTGTAACACCTCAACAGCAACTGAATTTACAAGAGCAGTAGTAGTCAAGTTTTTGGTCTCATGGGGCACATCTACACGAGCAATTAATGGAAATTAATATACTTTGATTTCAGCTAATCCTAACATCACCATCTACATGTGCGTTTAAGTGCACTAATTTACTGTTGTGTAGGATAGTACCTGTGTCTGACAGAACTATCCTCCGCTGAAATAAATTAATCTACTGCACATTAATTGCAGTGCACGTGTAGACAGTGATGCTTTACTAAGCATTAAATTAATCTAATGTGCAGTAAAGCACACATGTAAACACACCCATAGAGTAGGAATGCTTTGGGTTACTTCTAATTTTCCAGCACAAATCTCAATTTTTTTCTTTTCTACTATATATGGATAGTAGGGGCCTCATTATTTAGTATTTTATTTTTTATTCTTCTATTTATATTATTCATTTTCTTATGTATATGTATTATTTACTCTTATACAGAAAATAATACCAATTCATTTATGTTTCCGCTAACTCGATGTACATTAATACATGAATGCAAAATATCCGTGCTTCAAAAGGGCTGTGTTAAAGAGACCAGTATTTACATTTTGAATGAAAGAATAAAATTATTTGGCATCAGAGTTAAACTTACTGTGATGTCAAAAAATGCATATCATTTTTTACTGAAGTACACACATACACAAACAATGTATTAAAAGAATATCACACGGGTTACAAAGTGAAACATTCAAGGTTAAAGAAAAGAAAGAATCCAGGTTGCCTAGGCAACTCTACTTCAGCCCCTTTGTTTTTACTCATTATGAAACACTCTGTAATGACATGATCATACGGTGTTTTTCCACAGGACCAGCAACTCAATTCAGTATGCATAGCACTTACTTAATGAGCAGTGACTATACTGTTTTTTTCTCGCTGTTCAGTGTACTTCCACACTATCCAAACTCTGCCCCTTTCCTTTCCTTTTTTGTGTCCTTGTAACAAGGTATTTAGCAGAATTTGGACTCCCTGGAATCTGACAGGCCGCACTGTGAACTCTTCTGCTATGGCTTTGAACTTGCAAACTCAGGCCATTAAATGTGCATGTCAGCACTCACACCACCCCAGCCAACCTCTGCACTGAAAATACAATTATTAATTTCCTTACTGGATTTTTGATAGTCCTTATCACTGTCACCTTAACAGTGTTCTTCACACATGGATGATCTGTGTTAATTCGCTTCACTTTTTTAAAAAGCAATTAAAAAAAGACATTCTATTTTGTGACATTGTAACAATACCTACATCATTCAATGGCAGGGTTGAACTCTTTATGTATAATGCACAGACTGCCAGTTCAGCTAACAGAGCAGCTGGTAGTGGTAGTAGGTTGTCATCCTCTACATGAACCAACACTTCACAAGTGGATGAGTGTGATATAATGGGCACAGACACTTCTCCTCTGGCAGTTTGACACGTTCTGCTTTAACTCTAACCTCTGTCCCTGTCGCAGTCTTGTTCTTCTCCATCCCAGCTTCTTGTCCTATTCTCAAATGCCCTAACCTAGCCAGTCCCAGTTGCCACTCAGTTTTCCCATTCTGGTCCGTCTCCCTGTTCTCAACCACAGTATCCTTACTCAGTCATTTCCAGCTACTCCCCTTCCCCATCACTAGCCAGTCCCAGGTCCCCACCAACTTTCCATCTCAACCCACCTAGAGAGGTGGTGAAATTTCCATTTTTGGAGGTTTTTAAGGCTTGGCTTGACAAAGCCCTGGTTGGGATGAACTAGTTGGGGATCGTCCTACTTTGAACAGGGGGTTGGACTAGATGTGACCTCCTGAGGTCCCTTCCAACCCTCATTTTCTATAATTCTATGATTCTGCTTCTTTTTCTCAAGTCACCCTGTCATCCTCTGCCAACCTTCTCTGGCACCACTCGTTCCTAGCCCTATAACCCTTCCCTGGCTTCTCATCCATTTTCAGTGACCTTTCACCCCCCAAGTCCTTATCACAATCTCTCTGCCCAGCTAGTCCCAGTTTTATACCCTGTACTTCATCAGATTTGTCTTCCTACCCCCACCTCCTTATTCTCAGTCTAGGGGTCTCCTGTTCTAGTTGTCCTAACCAGCTAGTCACATTATCCCCCATTCCAGCTCCTCATTTAATCTCAGTCTTCCTCAACACCCACTTGTTCCCAGTTCCCAAGATGCTTGTATAGCATCTTGACTCCGCCTCCCCCTCCACACACCTCCCCAACTCCTAGTCCCAGATTCTCTCTCTTCCCAGCCTCTGGTCACAGTCTTGCTCATCTAACTTCCTTGTCCTTATCTTCTCCATCCAACATTTGCCCCCAGATGTCCAGGTGGAGTTCCTGTCCCTTCTTCATTTAAATTAGGTAACTTCTTCCACATCACCTGGCCACTAGTGGGGCAGTCAGTCATGGCTCCAAGCTCACCAAATACTGAAGCAAACAAGCATAGCAATAACAGGGGAAGTCCACGTTTGGCCCTATAGTCCTAGGCTGAGATGTTTGGTGAGGAACATGCATGTGGTATCTGGTCAGAACTAAGAGGTATGAGATTTTCACTGCTAACATCAAGGAAACCTCTACTGAGCACAGGTGAACTGAGATTTTATCAAAGGCTTAACATCTGATCATATTTAGAGATTAACAGGGCCCTGGGATGTTGCTGCTTTAAGAGAGCAAGCAGCCTGAGAGGCTATTTGCAGGTGGCAGGGGGGAGCTAATGAGGGATTCACCTTATGAGAAGAGGGCTCAGACTTAATATAAGTCCAGAGTCTGCATTGGTCAGTCAGTCTTTCCCCAGCAACCACAAAGTGAGATGCTCCTGGCTGCAGGGCTCCTGAAAGAACCTGGGTGTTGCAGACCAACTCTGAAGGCCAGGAACAGAGGCAAGTTCCTTGGACTGAGAAAGACTGGGTTTACAAGCAAGTGGTCTTTGTTTTATGTTAAACCCCTGGAAGGCTTGAGGTGTCTGCCAGATGGCTGAGATGGTTCTTGTTCATTTAAGTTACACTGGTAGTTTAGCCTTGAGCCTGCCTGCTGGGGCAAACTCAAGGCTTGTTTAGAGAACCGGGAGCCCTAAGACTGAGGGTGAGGCCCAGTAAGGGATTCTGGAGCCTAGAAAAAGACTGAGACCCAAAGCAGAAGGTCCAAGAGCCCAGGGACAGGCTGAGCTAGGCCAGAGTCCAAAAGCCCAGAGTGGGCTAAGCCAGACCAGGGAGATCCAAGAGCCCAGAGGAGGGGTTGCTGCATGTGGGGCCAGGGGGGTCTGAGAGCCCAAGAGGCCAAGTATATAAATAGTTAAATCAAAGAGACAGAACATCTGTGAGGCTTGGGATGTGGTACAGGGGAGGAAATAGAGCCACATATTGAGCCCTTAAGGTTACAGGTGCCCTGGAGGGACACAGATATGCATGTAGAACTCAAAGCTACAGGGGCCCTGCAGTGCCACAGGCTAGCTGAGAGGGTATACTGAGCTTAAGTGTTGAATCAAAGTGTTTGGAGGTCCAGGAGAGACTCAGTAGTACTGCAAGTGGACTACAGCTCACACTAAGGCCTGTGGGCAGCCTCCTTTATTCAACTTCCGGTAAAAACAAGGCATGGTGGGTGAGCAATTAAGGGAGAGCTGCAATAGAGACTGAGCTGAGCAGGAGTCGCATGGCTACCAGGGGGCTTCATAGGTTCATGCCCCAGGGGCAGCTGTCACAAAGACGTTTTCATAGAGACTGCGAAAGACACCCCTTTCATGGTCATATTCCTGCCAAATCTTAATTCCCTGTTCCAAGACCTGGGGGTGCTAGAGCTTTTCAGACGTAATATTACCAGCACTCTTTTTCCCATTCCAAAACAACATACTATTTCCTAGCTTTATTCTCTGAAACGAATACATCATTCCAGCTCAAAATTTAAACAAAATTCAGCTTGAGGCAAAGAAGTGTATGGAAAATTTCAGGCCATGCAATTAATGTTTGGCAAACTTATACACAAAACGAGAGCCTACAATGGGAACTGGCAGGCAGTCTTAATATGGGGTGCTACCTGATTTGCCTATATTGGTAGTGTGCATCTGTTCTATATGCTTTTTAAGAATTAGGAAGCCTGTGTTCATTTCCTTGTTTTTTAAAGGCTTTAGTGCTGGAAATGAGGTAATAAGTAACTGTATTGTTTATACTTGGTAATTTTCATTGCTTTTTTGCAACAAAAGACTTGTTCTTTAGCTGGTATAAGTCAATAGAGACTTTAATGTAGCTATACCAATTAATGCCTGCTAAGGATCTGAACTAAATTGTTTTTTCTTCTCAGGTTTTGAGAGGGTTGTAATAAAATATGTTTATTTCCCTAAACAAAAAGAAAAAAAAACTATAATGGATGTCCTGAGTTTCTATTTGACTTATCTTCATTTTTTTCCTCTTGTGTAGCTAAATAAGGACAATGTTGAAGCTTTTAGCATGGGGGATGGGTAGGTTACCAGATTCTTCAGTTAAAGGAGTGAGCAGTGCTGCACAAATGAATGAGGACTTGCATGGAATCCTGGTTTCATACAATGACACCTGTAAAGTCCTATATATTTCCCAAGAAGTGTTGCTAGCTGCATCCATATAATGTCGTAGAAACACAGCACATAATGTTGGTAACAGCACTACAGCATCATAGGAAACTCACTGTCATGCTAGATCAAGCACGCTTTTGCTTCAGGTTCACAGTCTAGAAGAAGCTAGGATTTTCGCCATTGCTCTTGCTTTGTAAATAAATAAAGATGCAAAAGGAGAGGAAGAAATATTTGAAGCATAATTCTTTTCTCTTGTAGGGAAGAGCCCACCTTCTTCCTTGAGTGGTAGCAGGCAGGTTTCCTATGTGCAGAGCTCCCCAAAGAAATACAGAGAGGGCCTTATGCCAAAAGATCTCACCCCTTGCAGTGTTTTCACCACAACAGTTAATGGCTGTGTTTTCAGGAGAGCACAGAAATTTAGAAGCACCCTGCAGTCAGAGCTCTTTTGATCATCTGCAATTGCATCACTGGGAGGGGGCCATTGGCTGAGTAGTTGGGGAAATCTGGGCCTGACTAGGGGACCTAACCAGATGATGTGCTTTGGAAAGCCAGGCCATGACCACATGCTGAGTGCTGGGAAATCTAGCTCTGAGCTCTTTTGAAAATTCAGTCTTTTAATATTAAATGCAAAGCTATGAGGCTGGTTCAAGCAACACGTTTCCAGGTGTTGGGCAGACTCATTCTTGGTTCCATGGCTAACGTGCAGGGAAACTGGCTGCCTGAGTGCTGGGCTCATTGCTCCCAAATCTCCACTGTAGGAATACCAGACTCCATGCTGGCTCTGTGCTGAGAGGAGGAGAGAACATTACACCTTGCCATCTTTTGTCTCATTCCTAAGGAATAAACCTACTCTGGGAGCTGCAGAAAGCATGGCAATGGAGACCTGCTGACTCTGCTCAGAGGCAGAAGGAATTATGTTAAATCTATTTTCTTAAGACATGCAAGTCTGGCATGTACTTTCACACTGGAGCAAACTTCAGCATATTCATTCATCCCAAATATAATATTTCTGAGTTTTCAGTCTCTCTCTCTCTCTCTCTCTAAATATCTGGTCAAGGGCCTAAATGTCTTACCTTGATCACCTCTGGGGCCTGCTGAATCAAGGCTGGGACAGCATCTTTGGGTGCAGCTTCAGTGTAGCTTCTCTGCACAGCTGGAAAGGACTGTGAGGGGGCTGTCAGAGTTTCCTGAAGAATCTGCATCACTTCCTTCTCTTTGGATAAACTGCCTTTGCCCATTTGGAATTCGACCAGTTCCTGGGCAAAGTCCTCAATACTTTCCAGAATACGCAGTAAAAGAGCTTTGTCATCTTCCTCCATTTTATGGCCATTGGTTTCCATGATCTTTGACAAAGGGGAAGTAGGGCTTTTGTCTGCAAGTTTTCCTTTGGTTTCAAGAGCGAGGGGTATTGCCTGCCCACCCTGGTGGCTGAACTCCTTAATACATGCAGGATCATTCTCCTTAATGATGGGCTCCCTCAGGGTGTTCTCCATCTTTTGTGAGAAGTGTTCCAGGTCCAAGAGCAGCTTATCTATCTCATCCTGGTTGGTTGCCTTAGATTCTGCTTGCTCCCTCTTAGAGGTATCATCCAGAAGAGAATCTGAGGCTGGTTCTATCAAGACTGTTTTCTCAGAGGTATGGGCAAGATCTTCATCTTGCACTCCAGCAGGTGCTGCTTTAAGGTCTCTAGCAGGATCTGAACTTCCAGTTTTCTGTTGCCTGCTCCCTAAACTCTCCCAGTTCCCTTTACTCTCTGCCTTCTTTACCTTGCCTGGTGTTATTTCCCCATCTGACTCTTCCACAATGTACAGAGGTTCTGTGGAAGACATGCAGTCAGAGGGGCTTGCAGTTGACAACTGAGGTAGAGCACAAACATTTTTCACAGCTCTTCGGGTGTGCTCCTGGGGGGTGCTGTGTAGGGAGTTTGAGGTAAAGCTCACCGTGTTAGTTTGGATGGATTTGGCAATGCAACTTGTACTGATCTCATGAGGATCATCTTGCCGTTCTACACTAAAGGAGTGGTCAGTCCTGGAGGATGGCGACTGTACAATATCCTCATAACGAGGTGGTTGCTCATTACCAAATATTGGGGAAAAGGGTGTCTGTTGCAAACTGTGCAGGCTATTCAGCAATTCGGCCAGGTCACTGGGTTCTGCATGTCCAGACTGCCTGAATTCAAAGGGCAGCTTTTTCAGGTAGGAAGAAAACCTTGACATCAAATTCATATAGATCATTTCAGAGTTGGCCAGGGGGTCATTACTGTTTCCCCCACCAAGACCATCTGAAGATTTTTTTTTGATGCAGTGCTTTATTATATCTGTACATTTTTTCAGGTCTGCTGAGCATTTCAGCAGGATGTCCAAACACACTTTAATGTCCCCACCAGAAGAGGTGTCCAGCTTGTGCTTTTCTAAAATCTGAGTAATAAAGCTCTCTTCAGAAAAGGTTTGGGAGGAAAAAGGGCCTATGTGTCCCTCTGGAGAATTACTCGTCTCCTGCCATTTCTCCCCAGGCAAGGGATTCTGCAGCAAGCCAAAAGGAGGACAGTTCTCATCATTGCTTAAGTGCCCATAAATCAAATCAAAATCAAATGAGCGCCTGCTGAACGTTTCGGACCTAACTTTCCTTCCCTTTCGATGGGTTACATGGCTGGAGTTTCTGAGCTTGTCAAATGAGAATTCTTTTGTTTTGCCACTGGCAAGATTGATTGCTTCCCCAGTGATATCTTTGAGACTGCAGGAGGTTTGTAGTGAAGAACCCTTTTTGAGCCGTGGGTTACTTGAGAGGATCTGGTGGTAGTCCTCATTTCCAGGCAAAGCTGGCCCATTCTCAGGAGCAGGAAGTTTAGTGCCCAGATCTGTACCTTTGCTGTGGGATGCTGGGACTCGAAGCAGCTCTGCACAAATACTGCGGTGGGCCACAATGCATGCCAGGCCCTGCCTGACTGCGTGGCAGGCCCCAGGGCAGTAATGCACGGTGTGCTGAAAGCGGCACTCTACCACAACGCTGCTGTAGCAGTTCACTGTCGTGACCACAAGTTTGTAGGCTGCTGCCATAGCATGGATCCCGTGTAGTTGCAAGGGCTGGGAAATTCACCAGGAATTCAATTAAAATCAGTCCCCCACACTGCCTCAAGCCCAAGCCATGCTGAATAAAAACATTAAAATGAGAGTATCCTCTCTTCAGTTCAGAAAATAACTGCAAACTACAGTGGAAACTATTGACTGAGATACCTAAAGGTTTACAGTAGCTGCAACAGAATTAGTGGCCAGTGCAACACACACAAGGTTTGATCTAAGGCAACTTGACTACATAGTATTCCTTAAGGTTGTACCCCCAAAAAGACATGACTTTGCTGACCATAGATACAACATCCAGTGCTTCTCTTCTCACAATGCAGGCAGTTTCACTAAGAGGCACTAAAGAACTTAAAGCAGCTCTCAAACAAAAATGTGACAAAACAATTACTTTTTCTCCCCCTTATTTTTTGTCTTTGTCCTGGTTTGGGGCAATAGAGAGAGATGTTCTATGCAGAAAGACACGGGTAGTAATCTGATGCTACGTGAGAATGAAGAATCCACAAGATGCCTGAATGATCCAGCTCCAGCAACGGAGGTACCTACAATAAGGGGGGGGAAAAAAGAAGAGTCAGTACAATTACTAGAGAGAGTACATACATTAGTTAATACTGACATAGGACAGCTTATTTAACCCCCCGTGCATGGCCTTGTGTCAACTACAGTTTAAGCTACAAATGACAGATTTATCTGGCAACCACAACTTAGCTGGCCAGCATGTCCTGCGGTTGGCTGCTGGCTGGCAGCAGAATTCTTCTCCTCCTCAGCAGAAGTGAAGTAATTCTGGTTGCAGACCAGGGCTGTGCAGCCACAGGGCAGCTTTCAATGCAGAGGCCAAGCTTTGCGTGTGCAGCTGAGTATGTACTCTTGGTCTTCAGAGGTGCGTGGGTTTATCCATCAAGTGGCTTAGCTGCCAAACAACGTGCAAACAACCAGTTGATAGATGAACTGCATCTGCCAGGACCCTGAATACCAACAGGATCTTTCTTAATTAGGAGCTAACAAGGAAGTACCTGCTGAATTCCTAGATGAACTAGCAGGCATGCTTGATTTGTAAGTAGTGCTTTTGAGATCAACAACAATTGGTTTGTGGCATTTGCACTGTAAGCACATATGAGCTATTTTGCTCTTTTTAGAAACAACTAGCTGAACACATGATGAAAAAGCTGAAGAGCTAGCCTAAAGTTTACCTTACATCTGTAATACCTGTACACTTCTATTCCACAGGCTCTTTTCAGTTGCTTGTCACACTCCACAGCTTTTTTGAGCATCCCCATCTCTTTAACTGAGCAAAAATAACATTGACTATTTCAGGGAACTGCCCACCCTGCACATGAAAAAAGGCTGAAAATCTGACAAACTACCATATTTTCTGGTGCTTAAGGTACTTTTTCTCCCTGAAAAAGGAGCTGTAAAATTATGGTGCATCTCATGTACTAAAGCTACATAATGCGAAATAACTGGAATGATTGTAATAAAGGTTCACCAGCTTTCAATTACAATTTCATTCTTTTTATGGGAGAGGTGCATCTTACACATAGGTGCATCTCAAGCAAAGAAAAACTACTGGAAATGCAATGTGGCCAATGCCATTCAAGAGTGAAGCAAAAGAGGTAACCTCTTCAGTTAAGCTTAACAGACCGTCTTCATTTTTTCCATTTGCTCATTTTAAGATTGTTAAATGCAGGACTCTACTGTTTTTATTCGGCACTAGCCAATTGCCTGTCAAGAATGATGAGGGGGCCTAGGATGGAGTGCTGCCACCTAACGCCCCATGCTGCCACTGTCCTGCCTCTTGCAGGAAGCAGGGAGCAGGGTCCCTCTGTCCGGTCCCTGGCGTGGCTTCAGAGTCAAGGCAGTGCTCCTCCACACTTGGAGCACTCTAGCTGTTTGTCACCCAGTCAGAGGGTGAATAAAGTATTATGGACAGACAGACAGACTTGGGCTCTTATAATATTAGAATAATTGTATATCGTATCATCAAGCAGTTGTTCCCGAGCTAAGCTGCAGAACACAGGTAGTCCATGAGGCTATGGTAACTGATCTACAGCTGATCCACAGAATTACACCAAATCCCATGCTCCAGAGGATCCCGATGTGGCACTCTCCCTTCCCTCCCCCCTCCCCTTTCCCCCTCTCTTTCAAAGGTAGTGCAGTACTGTGGCCTCTTTCCCATGCCCTCACCCCTACTCCTCCTTCTGCACAGGGAGGGAGGAATATTTGGGAGGGGTGAAACCAGCTGTTCCAGATGGAGTGTTTGAGGGGGATGTTTTGAGAGATGCCCCTGTGACCTTCTGATGGGGGGAGGGGGGTGTTTGGGAGGGATGACAGCACAGTTTTGCAGCTGTGTATTTTATTTTCACTTACAGACGCTGTACAGTGTTTTCAGTTAAATCTGATGATAACAGAGCATACTGGCTCCATAAGATATTGTGTGGGTTGACAGAGTTCTGTTGATCCAAAAAGTGTGGGAACCCTTGATTTCAATAATTGAAAAACATATCAAGATGTATACAGCAAAATAAGGGGGCATGATCAGCCTTAACCAAACCATTCCTTGACTCACATGCTTCATCCTAAAGTCTTAGTATTCTATTAATGCTGGGTTTTTCCCCCATTAGTTTGATAGATTTACAAAAAAGACAAGGAAAAGAACAGTAAGGAAGTGGGCTTTAGTCTGCAGGATTGCCAGCCTCTGACTTGCAAAGTACTGTGCACTGAAACTGTAATTCTACAGTCTGAAGCCATGTGGTAGATATCTCCTGAATGTCCTCAGTTCCCACTGGCCTGTGACTGGTTACAGGAGCACTGCAACATCTTCATGAAAAAATAATTAGTTGTCACTCTCTTACAATTCACAAACAACAGAAAAGACTTAACAATTCATCTTGGTAGGCACCAACACTAGAATGTGAACCTTTCACTGTCATTAGCCTGTGAAATCTAGGAGTGGAAACTGGTTTTCATTCTTAATTAATGCAGCAGCCTCCCCCTGCAGCATCAGCATAACATTCAAACAAAGTTTGTTACCAGCAAGCTCAGTTTAATTCCATTAATAAAAACAGGAAATCTTGAATGCAAGGCCTGCAGATATCTTTCATCTTTCATGAATATCTGAATAACCAAGACAAACCACAACTTAAATTCTGACCACACTGTATCTGTCTACAGACATATTTCATTACATATCATCAAACTGCAATTAAGTCACATTGAACTGTATTTTGTAAATGATACTAGATAAAGTTTCATCCCACCACTAAATATTTAAGTAACCATTCCAGTAATGTTGCTGCTGGCCAGCTTCTTGTTCTGAAGCTATAGCTTGGGGATCACTACATGTCATTACCAGATGCCACACTGACATCTCCTCAGTGTGACTGGGCAAAATAATGGTTGGTGGAGTTAGTCGTCTTATTGTCTTTCAATTATATAAACCATCCCAACAGTTATGCATTCAAAAAGAAGAGCTAGGAAGCACCCACACTTGGATGTTAGTGTCTAGCAGGCAGCCACCTGCCTGCTGAATGTTTTGGGCAAAATCCCATGCTGGACCTCCCCTTGTTGTCAATCCTCTGCCTGCTCTGATCTATGCCAGCTGGCCTTGGCCCCAAACTGCCACAGGGAGAGGAGGGACATACAGAAGTACGATCCCAGGCATGGGGTGTGTTGCAGCCAAAGCAGTGAGTCAGGATGCCCTGGGATAAAGAAAGGAATAGCAGATTTCAAACCTTGGGGTGCTGACTATGCCAAGAGAGGCATGCTTCAGTCTCCCAAATCATTGCGCAGCAAAGTCACAAATGTCATGTACGTGAAAGTCCCATCAGCTCACATTCATACATGCTTTGCTGATTCAGCACATTGGCAGCACATTATTGGTGTCCCCCCCAAAAAAATTACCCCTTTTTAAAAGCTACTAGATGTTTCCAAACAAGAAAGCTTGTCCTTGTTGATCTCCATCAGGTCTAAGCATCCCTGGTCCTTGGGGCAGTCCCTCCCATCCGGCACTGATACAGGTGGAATAAGACCAAAATCCCTCCCAGCTGGCTCAGCCAAATCAGTAGCCAGTTTTTGTCTCCTGCTGTCTTGCAGTAAGACATGCCTGTTCCACATCACATCCTAAGTTTCCCTCAAGTACAGATAAACTTTCCTGAAAACAGGCAAAAGAGAGAGGAAAAATAGGAGCTGACACATACACAACATGTGCATGCACCCACCCTCCCCTGCACGCCCTTTAATCAGGGATCCTAAACCAGAAGCCTTGTGGCCACATCCAGAGCACTCTAGGCAGGCTAATTAGTGCTGCTAGGCGCCAGCATCAGTCAGCCTGCTCCAAACTAATGAGACTGGATCTGCATAGATATGGCTATGCTGCTTCCAGTTTCAAAGGCAGCCTGTGCAGATCAGCCCCTCATATTTGGGGACACAGCTTCTTAAGCCAGCAGGGAGAGACTGCAGCTGGGGGAGGACTTGGAAGATTGCTCATGTTCTCTTTTCCAGCGACCCCACACAATAGCAAAATGCACATAAGTTTCTGTCTGCAAACCCATGGCTCTGCTCTGGTCTCCTGTCAAAATACAGGACTCCAGAAGCCTGAAAATGTAAATATTGAAAAAAAAATCAGGAAAGGCTCACTTAAATCCCCTTCCTGTGTCCTCTCCAGGACCTCTGTGTCACAAGAAACAACAAGTTACTGTCTCCTATTTCAAGAGTCCTCTCCAGTGTTCTGGGTTTCTGGGTCACCCAGACATCAAAGCCCAGGTTTTCATTTCAAATCTGCTGAGTTGTCGTTTTGAGTTCTCCACCTGGCCTTCTAATTTCATTCACTAGCTGTCTTATCCCTTAGTTTCCAGATCCCCTTTATGATGGGGAACGAACTGTGGAAGCTCTTATTATGTCCTTTCTGCGTTTGTGTTGGGTCACCGCTGTTGGCGCTGCAAGGCCTGAGCCCTAACAGCTGGCACCTGTGACTTTAAAGTCATCTGTAAATTTCTTCCGAGATATCCTCAACCTGCCTAGGCTCTCGGAGAAGAGATGTCCTATATTAGCATTATTTATGTACTAGTGATACTACATGTCCCTGTGATCGGACTTCTGAAAGTAAATTCTCCCAAAGTATGTCCCCTCACTATCATCAGGCTCTCTTCCACACCCATTCCAGTCTAGTTTAAAATATTATTCCACAGTTTGAAAGATGTTGGTGTTAAGGAATTTTTCCTGATATCCAGCCAGTATTTTATCTTTACATTGTCATCCTCATCTTCCCAGTTAAGCCCCTTGTGCCAAACTACACAGTTCTTCTCCATCCTTGCAGTTTATGCCATCAAATACTTCTGGATAATTGTCCTTCTTCAGTCATCATCATTCAGCCAATTACACATATTCAGCTCTTTTAGTTTCTACATATGCCAGTCCCTCTAGCCATGTTTGTTGCTTTTCTCTAAATGCTTTCCAATATTTCAGTATCTTTTTGGTACTAACATGTCTAAGAATCAGCATAATCTGCATACAGGCTCATCACTGAAAAAGGACTGATGCCTGCCTCCATGCTAATATGTTCCTGTTCAGACAGCCCAAAACTGCTTTTGCTCTTGTTCCCATATCACAAAGGAGATAATCAGATAATTCATTCTAAAAACTTAAGGTCCACTTTTGAACTGGACAACAGTCCAAGTCCTTCTATTTAACAATTCTTACTATTTATTTATTTTGAAAACCAAAAATATGCTAGGGAATTTTGAGTGTTGTTTCTTTGCTGGAAGCTCTTGACTGAGAAGTCAAGGGAAGTAGTAGTTGGGCCTAATCATCCATAAAAAAAATTTTTTTTTAATTAAACCTGTTATAATATATACACACACTGAGGAAAAAGCATTTTTCTCACTCCCCCATGGCTTACCAACTATGTATATGCTACATTACAGCTTGCTATGACTTGCCTCTGGGTGGAGAACATATTAGGTAAACATGATTTAACTTCACAGCTTTAAAACCTAATCAAGACAGGGCCTAAGATGAGAGTCCTTCTGTTATAAGATCTGGGACTCTGGTCTCAAACTCAATGTGAGTAGTCTTTTCTTTTGATTTGATGTTGGTGACTAAACCCACTATTTATGAATAGTAACAATGGAAAGATTGAGCACTCCAAGAGGAAACATGCTGCTTTCACTCTTTTTTAGCTTGTGGTTTAGTTCCATTTGTGTCACTGGAACAACCCACAGTTCAGATAAGCTATAGACAGACTTTGTATAGCTGCTGCCATGAAACCATCTCCGATCTTGATGATACGGAATTGGTTTCGCAGGATAAACTGTGAATGAATAGGGCTTCTTGTGTGACTACAGAATAATGCTTTATATCTTTCCTATCTTCAACAAGGCATGAATCACTTTGGAAAAGGAAAAAATTGTTGCAGATAAATTATATAAAAGGTTATTCTATAAAAAACACAAGCAGCTTTATTCACATAAAGATTATGCTGTAGTTAAGTAACTGAATAATAACAATTTGTTGGCAAAGAAGACAGTCAGCCAGCACTCAATTTACTTGCAAGCCCATGCTCCAGAGAATCGCTGAACAAGTCTCTACAGCAAGTCTCTGACAAAATTTTCTACACTAGAGAAACTTCCTTTTCTAGCACTGGGACAACTGCAGCACTGCTGGCAACACTGAAAATTCTGGTTATATCTGGCAATGGGAACTGCAAAGCACTGTGTCAAAAAGTGAAAAAAGCATCCGCACCCCTTCCACACTAATGCACAGCGCTGGGGCGCAACTCTACAAGCTACATTTCTAGCATAGATGCACCTCATAAACAGCACTTAGTGCTAAAGGGGCACAGCTTGTGATTCATTTCAGGATGCACAAGAATCCACAAGCCCATAGGAGGGCTGTGCTCTGACCAGACAGCTACCTGGCAACATACACTCACCCAGATATGCACATAAGACCCAAACTGTAGACAGGCAAAACCCAGGAGACACGGAGATAAGTTATGTGTTTTGCTGCTGTTTGTAGTTTGTGTTAAGCTGCAAGGTTTGGCATGGCTTAAAGGGGAGGAGGCCATGCAGGGTGCCCAAAGGAGGATGCCATTATAGAGGATGCTAGGGAAGCACCCTACAATTTAGGGGTGCATTTCAAGGGTTCTGTGCAGTGAGATGGGGCTGGGGATCCAGCACAGAGAGCAGTGGAGGCCAGAGGTGCATGCCACCATCTTGGGCTGTGGACTTGTGGGCCTGACATAGTCAACCTGGGCTGCTGTCTGGAGCATTGAGCCAGGATAGGTACCCCAAAAGGCAGCCTGTCTGGAACAGGCAAAAGGAGGAGGCCTAGATGGACAGCTGCTCTAAATGGCTGACGCCTGAGCCCAAGTGGGGTGGAAGTTGAGGGGGTCGCAGGTGGAGAGCCTTGGAGAGGCTCCATACTGCAAGGGAGTCAGCCAACCAGAGTGCTCCAAGTGTGGGGGACCGCTGCCATGATTCCAAAACCCCTCCAAGAACCAGACAGAGGGTGGGGGACCCCAGGCCAGCAGTGCCGGCCTTGGCTCTCCCACTCTGCTCCCTGCAAGAGGCAGAACAGCAGCAGCATGGGGCTTCAGGTGGCGGTACTCCATCCCAGGCCCTTCTCCCTCCCCCTGTCATTCTTGATGGGCAATTGGCTAGTGTAATAATACTGATCCAGCTGAGCAGGCTGGTAGGAGACTACCTTTATCAGGGGCCAAAGCTACATGCCCTGGGGAAAGGATTACCAGTCACCATCACATTACAGGGATCAGTTTCCATTAATTCCAGTAGCTACAGTTACATCATCTGGAAAATTAATTGGGGACAGTGAGTACTTACAGCACTAGAGAGGAATGGAAGAGGTCTGAGCCTGTAGGATAAGCACTTTAGTTTGGTATTTTTGCAAAAGTAAATCAGCAGTGAGATAATTAACAATGCCAACATTTGGACTGTCATCATAGGGTTACAAAGTTTACATCCCATCTGCATGAAATGTGAAACAGATCATACCTCTCAGAATTATTGCTTAAGGTTGGCTGCAAACCTAGAAAAATAAACAAGCATCTTTGTACAGCTTCCTCCTCTTTGGAAATGCTTGATTCCCTTATTTCTTAACTCTAGGTCAAGGATAGATCTGATAGCAAATTCTATGCTCACATAATATAGATGGCCTGACAAACAGCATCAACCAAAAATAATAAGCCACATAAAAAGAATAATCATTCTAAAATGCAAAACTACTCTCACACTTTGTATCACCATCAGGGTGAGTCCTGGCAGAATCTGGAGAAAACAGGGAGCCTCCGATAATGTCTCATTGTTTAGCAGAGTAAGAAGTTCTTAGAAAGGAAAACCTCACATCTGATCTCTAACTGGGGTACGGTTTCCATAACGATACCATGGCATTGTCTACAATATAGAGACAAGACCTGGGAAATACAAAAATAGTGTTATCCTCTAAAACATTTGCACCCTGGAACCATGGTACTAGTAACTCGTGGAATTAACAGAAATGTTTGATATTAAACTTCTCCTCTTACTTCAATTCTCCAAAAATCATCATAGTACTGTATTACAATTTGAAATGTAAGAACTACCTTCTCTACCTGTTTTATAAACAAGCAAACACAGAAAAAGAAAATATACCATTGAAAATTGTGAGACTGGAGCTCAGGATAGATGACCCACCCCATCAGATGAGATGGCTCTTCATCTAACAATATCTCCCAACAACCATGCCCTACAAACCTCAAGCGTTTTCTGATCACATAGCCGCTTCCTGCTTTTAAAGCAAACACATCTTCAGTGGTCTGCACAGTCACGTAGCTGACTCACCCTAAGTCACCCAAAACCTGCGTCTTCTGCTCCTAGTGCTTTTTACCATCACTTCCAGATTGGTGGATGCCTTTCATTTAAAACAAAAGCACCACAATCACAATCTTAATATGCTCAAATAAAGAGCACCCATAGCGTTCTCCTTTGTTTTGCTAGAAGTCCTTCGGTCTTCTTAGAAAGAGGGCAATCAGGAGTGAGTACAATGTTTCAAACTTCACATGGACTGTATAGCAGACTGCAAACCACTACTGGAAATCTAACATTTCTCTCCAATTTGCAAAGGTAGCAATTGTAAAACACAGCTTCAGTTCCAGGGCTGTTTTGTGACTACTTCAGTGCTATGTACCATCAGCTTAAGAAGCTTGTTGCTTATAACAGCACGTTTAATAATAAAAATGTCCAACCAGGTATTCCTTATAAAACACTATGAAGTGTGTTCATATATTCCAAGAACGCAAAGCATGACCATTTTAATCCTCCAAGGATTTTTCCCCCCAGTTCTTTGCTACTTATACTGATTTTTTTTCCTGCTGGCTCTTCAACTCTGAACAACAGTTAAGAGCTTGACATGCTATGTTTGATCTGATATGCAACAGTTTGAGGTCTTCTGATAAACATTCCCATTATTGCTAGTACTGGTAGTAGCAAGACTGCAAGCCAATAGACAAGGATCACTTGGTGTTAAAAACAGTGCTATAAACACCATATCTCACCCCCCCCAACCCATGCAGACATGCATAGATACAACTAATGAGGACTGCTAAGGTGAAATAACCATCAACTGTCACCCATTATCAGTTAGTTAATTCATCTTGAATCCTATAGTGAAGAAACCAGTTTAAGATGTATTACTTGCATAAGTCACCTTTCAAAAAAGCTTGAGCTCCACTAATGTCAGGTAATTTTCCCCACTGACCTGTATTTACCCGAATCCAAGACAACTTTGAATTTAAGATAATCTCCCCCCCCCCAGTACTCAGAAAACTAATGGAAAATTAACAGAATCTAATTATTGGGGGGTCATCTTAAATGTGTCCCTCCCCCACCGTTGCAGCAGGAAAAGCAGCAATGAGGGGCCAGGCAGCCAGACTCCCACTCCTTGCCCCTGGCATCATTGTGCCTACACACTTGGCCACATGCTTCCCTCACTTTCCTCCCCCCTGGCCACTTGCCCCCAAACTGCCTGCCCTCCTTTGCCCCCCAGGCCACTTGCTCCCTGCAGCAGCGTTGGCTGCAGGACCAGGCAGAAACAGCAATGGTTGCTCCAAGCTGGGCCAAGTCAGGGTCACAACAGTAGGTAAGCAGTAGCGGGTGGGGAGGATGCTATCTGATCTCACCCATGCTTCCCACAAGCTGCACACAGTGGGTCTACCCACTGCACAGTTTCCCCTGGGTCCCCTCCCCAGCCCCATCACACAGTCTTGCCTAGGCATCCCTTGCCACATGCCCCATTCCCTACAGCAAAAGCCACCCAGGCCCAGGGCAGGTGGTGGCTCAGCTCTGGCTTTGCTCTGGGCCTGAAGCAGCTGCTTGCCTCAGCCAATACTCAAATCCAGGACAAGGCTCCTCCCAACCCAAGTTGATTGGGGGAAAATAAAACAACCTTGTTTTGAATTTGAGTAAATATAGTATTTTGGATACTTTTTGGAGATCAAGAAACTTGTGTGGTTTCAATGGCTCTGTTGCCTTTGTTTTTTTACATCTATACAGGTTTCACATAAATTCAGTGACAGCATTTATACATATACCCAAGAGGAAATCTTGATCTCTTTCTTGTACCAACCAGTATCTAAAACAGGCACTGCACATTATGAGAGTGACATCTTTTCTAACACAGACCACAGTACTTCACCCAGTAATTTCTGCATCGAATTTAAACTTTCTGTTTCAACTAAAATCTTTCTCTAAAAAAACACTCAGATGTAATTTAAAGGCTTAAGTAACAGGATCCATTGCCTACTTGACTCGATTCTTCCCAGACTTAATCCCCTTCACTTTTAAAAATCTGCACATTACTTCCAGTTTGAATATATCCAATTTCACCTTTCAGCCATTTGATCCTATTATGCTTTTTCTGGCAAATTAAAGAGCCCTTTACCACAGAGAATCTTTTCCTTGTGTAGGTACATAAATGTCATGATCCAGTCACCTCTTGACCTCCTTTTGGAAAAAGGAAACAGGCTGACCTTCTGGATGGCAGATTTCCCTCAACTCAGCCTTGCGGCACTTTTCTGAATGCTTTGCAATTTGTCAACAGTCTTACTGAATGTGATGCAGTGTTTCAGTAACGGTCTCTCACGAGTGCTGCACAGATATCACATTCCTGTTCCCACATGGTATTCCCCTGCACGTACACTCAAAGAGCATATAAACTTTCTTAGTCACTGTCTTCGACAAGTCACATCACTTATCAATGCCTCAGTTTCTCCATGTGCCAAATGCTCCCATCACCATATATGCATTTTACATTGAATTGTTTTTGGATTAAAAAATAAATAAATCAGAAATAGCCCTGGCACAGACGCTAGTACTCAGCACTCCCCCACCTGGCTGAGTACCTAGCTACAGAGCTTACTCGCTTTTGTGTTATCTCTTCCTGACCCCATAAGTCATTCATTCCTTTCAGCACAATGGTCCAACTTCAACAGGAGAGGTACCAGGTTGCCTCATCCAACCACAACCTGATAGTTAGCATTCTCCCCTGGCAGGTTGAAAACCCTCACACTGGGGAGGCTCTAGAACCTGAGCGTCCTGCTTCATGGGCAGATGCTCTAACCAGGAGGCTATTGCATAAAAAGGGAGGTGCCAGCATCCCCTTTCTCCCCCCCACCCAGCCATATCTTAAAAGTGATCCTTGCTCAACATTTTGAAATGCAGACTTCCCTCCAGGAAACACTGGGCCCTTTAAAACATGGAAAAAGTGAGAGCAGCAAAGCAGTGAAAGGAGAGGAAGGATGGATCTAGAGAAATTACGAACAATTGTCAATAGAGATACGGATGCCAACATTTCACTATATGCTATGAGCAGAAACATTCTCCCCATCCCCTGCCCAAGAAGGACACTGGTATTCCCTCCTGACATACGCTCTTGGCTCCAGGGGCTAAGCCAGCCTTGCCCTATACCCTGCAGATACTAGTACATGATCATCAAACTGAGGTTTTCTTTATTCCTCCAACAGAAATGCATCTTACTGAGTTACTCTGGCTTCTGAAGATATTCCAGGATGTTGAAACTCCAAGAAAACAGGTCCAACTCCCCCACCCTGATGCCCCATTTGGGATGAAGAGGAAGTGGTTTGTTCCCATGGCCACACACCTGACTCTGAAGTTGCAGCTGTCCCCCAGAACAATGGCACTTATAATTCTAGCAGAATTATGGGGGAGAGAAAGTTACAGGACTCAAGAAAAGGAGGGGAACTTGGGAATCCAGCACTTCATGAGCTCCAGGGGAAATTCCCCTTTTACCTTTATGTACAAGTAGAATACTTCAAGATTTACAATGGACTGTGCCACGCAAACACATGCCAGAACAGGGCATCAGTAGCACTGGCCCCTTTTTCTCAGCAACTTGGTAACCTATGGATATCTAGATGCTCAGGGTCGCCTCATCCCAGTCCAAACAGGGCTCCTCTAAGCATACTATAGTAGAATCAATCCACAGCAAGGAAAGAGAGAGCCGAAATAAGCCTGCCTCCCTGTTGGCCTGAGTTCCTTGCACTTCTGAAACAGGCTCCTACCCTTCTAATTCTTCCGGCTGAAATGAGAACTCTGCTCCTGTAGTGACCCAGAGAGGTCACTGCAGCCTAAGCACAAGTAGAAACATCCGCCCCATTGGACATGATCTTCAAGAGTCATAATAATGTGACATAAAAAGCGCTTTGCAATCAGTGTGGATTTGTTGATATTTGACATTATGTCTACACAAATCATAAAGCAACAGCTAACACAGTTATTAACATGTTTCTTTAAAGTTGTGTCCTTACACTATTTGATCTTTTAATGAAGTTGAGGCCCATGTGGGACATGTATATGCTCAACGGCCCCACTGATAAAAAAAAAAGAACAAACTGAGGCTGAGATTTAAGTCGCTTTCTAACTCCTCAAAAGTAAACCAATTAAAACTCATTGCTAGGAATCTTTAACATAAGCAGCTAGTCCACTTCTGGAGGCCGAAGGCTAAAAGAAACCCAGAGTGTGCACGTGCACACACACATGCATGTACACTTTTCTTGTGAAACAGGCTGGCACATTTAGGGAGTTTGCCAACTGATCATCTTACTTCCCCCTCCCCTGGTACCTTAGCTTTTTCCTTTGCACAGGGATGAGATAGTGGTGGGCATTTTGAACTGGGGATCTATGCACTTGATAGGTTATTTTCTTCTCTGGCAAATAAACAAAAAGCAAATAACAAGTGACCTGTATAGGAGGGTTCATTTTTACTAGACATGTCTTGTAAGTTCATTCATCCCCTCGCTAGTTCTAGCTTGTACTCTGCAGAGTTGCAGCTGTTGAAATATACTGAATTATGCCAAAAGGTGCAACACTCAGAGTCTGGCTTTGTTACAGCTTTCACTCCTTGTGATTCTGGATACACCCCAGCATAGCCACAAAGGGCAAATATGATCCATGCATATTAAGTGGGGGTGATTCTTCTACTTTCCTCTAAAGAAAACTAAAGGCATTTCAGTCTGGCCCAATAGTCAGGAAGATAACAGGGAGTTTGGTTTTTTTTTGGCTTCAGTAAGTCATTTAATGCTCTTTAAGTTCTGTGTATTTAATCACATGCTTTTTATCTGATGAATATGTCTGATTATAAACTGCCAAAAGCTAGAAATTACACGCACATAGGACAGCAAACTTGGACTTGAAAATCCTTTGATGTTGTTCTGGAAGTTCACTGAATTAGCGACTGTTCACTGTTCTGTTTTCTCCTTATCATTAAATGGGTGGGTCCAAGCCCTATTTATGACAAATTATACAAATCCTGCTTTGAAGTATTAATTTCCTTAAAGCCTTTTAATGGTGCCTGACACTCTAATACATGAGCTCTTCATAAACATTAATTTGTACTGCACTCCTGTGAAAGGAGTCTCATTCTCCTGTATTACAGACAGAGGAACTGTGGTGCAGAAAAATTAAGGTCCAAAGTATCCACTAATATCAGATGCCCAATCTGAGAAACCCAGGACTCATTTTTTCAAGACGTTTGGCATTGTACAGCACTTGACATACAGAGAGCACAGCTCCCTGTGACTTCCGTGGTAACTGCTAGTGTTCCACACTTCTGCAAATCAGACCCTGATTTCAAAACAGGCACCCAGAAAATGAGGAGCACAGATTTCTGGACAGCCAGTTGAAACTTTGCAGAACTCTCTCAACATCACACAGGAACTCTCTGGCAGAGGAAGGGATAGAATCCCACTCTCCAGGACACGATTTCCAGTCTTAACCATGAGATTACCCTTTCTGTTCTTCCAATCCTCTCTCTCCTTCATTAAACCACCTGGCAAGGAAAGCAGTGGATTCACACCTCTCAGCATCTTCAAATTAATATCAGAACCCTTCTGAAAGATGTGTTTCAGCCAAATGCAATGTACTGGGGTCTTGATGGTGAGAACTGGATCAAACATAAATGGCCTGCAATGTACAGAAGGTCAGTCTAATTTATCTGATGCTCCCTTCTGGTCTTAAATACTGTGCCTGAAAGCAGTAGAGATTAGTAAGACTGGAAGCTGAAGAGGTGTTTTTAGCTTTGTTTCCATATCATTGATGAACATATTAAACAGGATTGGCCCTGGGACGAAAAAGAGGGGGTCCCCCTTCCCTATAACAACTTCATGAAATTTGTTAGATATTAGGAAGAATTTGCTCACTAGGAGGGTAGTAAAACACTGGAACAGGTTACCCAGAGAGGTGGTGGAAGCTCCATCCTTGGAGGTTTTCAAAACCTGGCTACATGAAGTTTTGGCTGGGATGATCCAGTTGGGGATGGTAGCTGCTTTGCGTAGCGGGTTGGACTAGAAGACCTCCTGAGGTCACTTTCAGCCCTAACTTTCTATGATTCTATCATTTAATAATGAATCCCTATTAATAACTACATTGGGTGTTTGTCAGTTAGACAAACAGAAACTTTCTTCCCACTCTGCCTCCTGCCCGGTGCAGACCCACTCTGACTCCCTTGCTTCTTATCCAGAGGAGTCTCCTGCTCCAATGTCCCTCCCAAGCCTGCACCCGTGTCCCCTAGATGGGCTGTGTGTTGCCCAAATCCCACAAATGCACGCCCTCTCCGTAATGAACGCATAGTTCAATAGAACAACAGGGAAATATAAACGCTCCCCTGTCCCTGCTTCTGCCCCCACTGAAGGGCAATACCAAAGGGTACTTCTGGCTCTTTATCAGCTGGATCCAGTGTACCAGTAATTTTTTCCATGACTGATATCAAGCCCATCAGCCTGTAAATACCTGCATCAACCCACCTGTCCTTTTTGAATACTGGCACAAAACCAGGGCTGGGCCACCATTTTTGGGGGCCCCCCGCAAGAAATAGTTTTGGAGCCCCCTGCCCCGAAGAAGCCAGCGGTGGCGTCAGCTGAGGGAGGGGGAGGGATGGTGAGCAGTCGGATATGAAGCCAGCAGCAAGGAGTGGCTGGACACACCCCACCCCCCACTGGGAAAGTCTGAGGGGGGAGGGGAAAGGGCCAAGGGGGGGAGTGGCATTGCCCAGTGCCACGCTGCCCCAGCCACCTCCCAGCCCTGGCCCCAAGCTGCCTCCCAGCACTACCTGCACCAGCCCCAGCCCTGACTGCCTCCCAGCCCTGACACCTGCCCTGGCTGCCTCCCGGCCGCACTAGCCCCGGCCCCAGCTGCCCCTCCACCCCAGCTGCCTCCCTGCACCGGCCGGGGGGCCCAGAGCCGGGGCCCAGGGCAGGGCCACCCTCAGCTGCACTGGCAGACTGGAGGGGACGGAGCCCCCGGAACCCTGCACCCGCCCTGTGTTATCCCCAGGAAGAGCCTGGTAGCTCCTCCAAAGGCATGGCGCTGGGCAGCCAAGCAGGGGGATCGGGGAAGGCATGTGGCCCCCCGATCTTTGCACGGGCAAAGGCAGACAGCAGCTGTGAGCTGGGCTCAGCCTTTGCTCTGTGTCTTCACACCTCGCCACCACCGCTTCAAAAGTGGCGGGTGCTGCCATATGCATCCCACCGCTGGGCAGGCCAGGCAGTGAGGCACATGGTGGTGCCTGTCGCTTTTGAAGTGGCGGCGATGCGGCACAGAGACATGGAGCAGTGGCTGAGCCCAATTCACAGATGCAGCCCACCCTCACCCACACAAAGTTCGGGGGGCCATGTGCCCTCCCCCTTCTTGGCTGCCTGGCACCGTGCCGCTGGAGGAGCTGCCAGGCCCTGATCATCCCATGACCTGGCCAGGCCAGGGCCCCAGTTACAGTGGAACAATCCCCACAGTGCATGGAACAATCCCCACAGTGCAGGAGGAAGCAGATCAGGGGCAGGGGTGAATGCTTCACCCTTCCTCTACCCCACTGTCTCCTGCACTGTGGGGGTCTTCATCTGCCCTCCCCCCAAGCCCATGTAAATAAAATAAAAAACAAATTAAAAGAAACTTACCTGCCTGCGGCTGGGCCAGCTACGAGTGCACAAGGTAGCTCAGCGTGCCTGCTCCTCCCCTCTGCTGTAGGACCCTGCGGCTGGGCTGCCCCAAGGCAATGCCTGCTGCTCTGTATTCAGGGGGGCTGAGCCCCATTAGCCCCCCACTTCCGCCGCCCCATGGCTGCAGGGCCCCTGCAGGTTTTGCAGTATAGAATGGGCCGGCCCTGCACAAAACCTTTCAGGTCTTCTAAAAATCGACCTAAGATTTCAAGCTTAATTACAAATTAACATCCACCAGGCCAGAGTTTTCCTCAGCCCACTCTCTTAAGACTCCTGGGCCTGCCAATGTAAAGATGTTGACCCCTAGAAGTGCTGAAGTAAAGTCATCCAGGAACTATGCAAAAGGCAAAGATTTCTGAGAGTGATGTCTTTTATTGCATGGATGGGATACACTTAGACAAGCTTTAAAGCACAGTGCATTCTCCTGACCTGAAGAAAAATGCATTGCACTCACAAGCTCATCTCAATCTATCCCAACCATATAGTTGGTCCAATAAGAGATATCACCCACAAAAATCCTTTACCCCGAGTATATGTTCTTTAACATCCTCCTCAGTTACTAATGGACTGGAAAGTACTTCACCATCCCTGTGCAAGACATCATCCAGGTCTTTTCCAAACATAACAGAACTGTTTATTCCTAGTCTGCAATCATTATTAACCAT
Source organism: Gavialis gangeticus (assembly GCF_001723915.1). NCBI lineage: Eukaryota > Metazoa > Chordata > Crocodylia > Gavialidae > Gavialis > Gavialis gangeticus. The sequence goes on from NW_017728995.1 coordinate 66,136,938, forward strand.
TTTACCGTATCCATCCAGAAATGGGCCAATACCATTACTCAGATTTTTTGTTCCCAGCATACTTAAAATACTCTTTTTTTGTCCTCAGTTCTTTTAGACATTAATTTTTCCCTGATGTCCCTTACACATTTTCTGCATTTCATGATTTCTCACTTATCTAGAAAAAAAGAAAATAGCAGCTTAACATATCCGTTGCTTTTACATTTGTGACTGCTGCTTTCATGCTGCCAAAGAACCAGGATGGGCTGTTAAGCCAAAGCAGTCTTCTTTCTTCATTACGGAATAGTGACTCTTCGGCTATTTAATCCACTCTTCTTAAAGAGAATACCAATTTCCATTTGTAGTTTTCTATCTAAGCTCTTCCTCCCACTCGTTTTTTTTCCTCCTTATTTTTCTCTGCTTTGAGAAATCAGCACTTCTGAACCACACAGCACATCACTAGTTGGGACTATTTGCCATAGACCTATATTGAAGGAGGTTATCAAGTCATATCACTGGTCCATAAGCAGCCAGGTTAACTGGATCTTGTATGCATTTATCTGTCAGATGGAAGACCTTTCTTGTATCAGAAATCCCTGAGTCCTACCTAATTTCTCAAAGTGCAGACACCAAACTGGACACAGAGTCCCAGTTAACAGTTTTTGTAAGGTTGCAAGCTACGTTAATAAGACCTGTTTGTCTCTACTTGATATTGCCTGGTTTATACCTCCAAAGCTCATTCTCATTTGCCCTTAGCCACAGCACTGCCCTTGGAACTTCGGGTGCGTTTCATTCATAATGATCTCTAATGACCCCAAGTCCTTTTCTGAGTCAGTGCTTTCCAAAACCTCCTAACCTACAAGTAGGAACTACATTCCAGCTGCCTAGATGTGCTGGCTTGCATTTAGCTGTATAAAAAGCCACACTGCCCAAGAGTGTTCAGATTACCATGCCAGCCAGATTACTTTGTAGAACCAACCTGGACCGCTCCACCAAACTTCTCTATCATCTTCAAACTTCAGCAGCAATTATTCTGTATTTTCTTCCAGACCACAGATGATGCTATGGAAAACCAGTGAACTGAAAAATAGATCTAAACAGCACCTCATTGGAAACACTGCCATTGGAGGATAGTCGTAGAGTAGTAGAGAAGTAGAGTTGGAAGGGACTTCCAGAGGTCATAGAATCACAGAAAGTTAGACTTGGAAGGGACCTCAGGAGATCACATCTAGTCTAACCCCTGCTCAAAGCAGAACCAGCCCCAACTAGATCCTCCCAGCCAAAGCTTTGTCTAGCCAGGTCTTGAAAACCTCCAAGGATAGAGACTCAACCACCTCTCTGGGTAACCTGTTCCAGTGTTTTCCTAGTGAGAAAATTATTCCTAATACCTAACCTCAACTTCTCTTGCTGCAACTTAAGGCTCCTTGTTCTGTCATCTGCCACCACTGAGAACAGTCCAACTCCATCATCTTTTGAATCCTTTTCAGGTAACTGAAGGCTGCTATTAAATCCCCCTCAGTCTTTTCTTCTCTAGACTAAACAAGCCTAGTATCCTCAGCCTCTCCTCATAAGTCATGTCTCCCAGCCTCCAAACTATTTTTTGTTGCCCTCCGCTGGACTCTGCCCAGTTGGTCCACATCCTTTCTGTACTGGGGGTGCCCAAAACTGAACACAGGACTCCAGATGTGGCCTCAGCAGTGCTGAATAGAGGGGAATAATAACCTCCCTTGACCTACTGGCAAGACTCCTACCAGTCTAGTTGCCAAAAAGGCTAACAGCATTCATGGGCACACTGCTGCTCATATTCAGCTTAATGTCCACTGTAACAATAAACTCAATCAGTCTGACCCCCTGCCTGAGGCAGGATCATCCTTATCCAACCATTCCATACAAGCCATCACGTAAACTCTACATAAGACTACTGCCAAACCTGCCACAACACAGACCTAACACCCTAATCTGCTACAGGTAAAGCTGTGGAACCAGGGCAGCCAACATCCTGCTACTACAAAATGTTGTCAATATACACTCAGGACATCCCAGGTAGAGGGTCACGTCCCTGCTGCAGAGTAAGGCAAACCTCCCCCACCCGGCTCCAGCCTGTACCAATCTGATCTTGCAGAAAAATTCCTTCCTGACCCCAAATGTGGCGATCGGTCTGACCCTGAGCAGAGGGTCAAGACCCTGTAGCCAGGAACCTCCTACTTTGGTTGCAGCAGAAGCATTGCCTGTTTCAAACCACTTCAGTTAGGTTTCAACCATCTAATGCGGGGGTAGGCAACGTTTTTGGGCAGAGTGCCAAAAACATCTGCAACCTCGACTTATAAGATGTTGGCATGCCAGGGGCGGACGGCAGGAGAGCCATGAGGGGCCCCATCCTTGTTGCAGCAGAGCAGCTCTGGCCCCTTCCCCACCGTCTGCCCTGAGATGCACGTGCCAAGCAAAATGCCTTCGCGTGCCACAGTCTGGCACCCATGCCAACAGCTGTCTGTCCCTGAGCTAGCAGCCACCAGTCGCCAGCGTTTAATCTGTGCAACTACACTTGAGCTGGCACCACGGTAGTTTTGTTCGCCGGTACATGCCAGGGCATCGCCAGACGGCCACGCGACACATGCAACAACCGTGAGCCAAGCAACGGTAACTGCCCTATCTACCAAATTGAATGCCGCGTATGCGTATGAATAAGACTGCAGCAGTTGCACTCTGTACGCAGACCCATCGCAAACTTTGCCAGCAGCAGCACCACGGATGAAGCCAGGGCGGGGAAAGATCCTGAGCAGAGCTAGAAACAAACAGAGCACTGCAGGAAACCTGGACGGTGGAAAGACAAAGCACGGAGACGAGGCGGCCAGACTGGCTGGCCCACGCATCCCGGAGCATCCCCGGAGCGGGGGCACCTGCCCTGAGGGAGCGCGGGGCCTTCTGCGCCCGCGCAGGTAGCCCTCCCCCCGCTCCCCCCAGCCCAAGGTCGCGGCGCCGGCTGCCCCGGGCCCTCGGCCGAGCTGGGAGCCTCAGGGACGGGCGGCTCCGTGCCCACCTCCTGCGACACGGGAGCCCCCTCCGCTGCCCCGAGCCAGCAGCCGGGGGGACGGTCACCAC
>NW_017728995.1:66140438-66151755 GCF_001723915.1 Gavialis gangeticus
GGCCACCGCCGGCACTGGGAAGGGAGGCTAGGCGGCGCTCGCTGACGGTCACGGGCCGTTGCCTGCGACAGCCGCACCGACAGCGGACGCTGCCCGCTGACATTTGCCCCCGAAAGGCGGACGCTTCCCACTGCAACTGCCCCCCGGAAAGGGGGCGAGCCCCGCCGAAAGGCAGAAGAAGAGGGGTGTTTGTACCCGAAAGCTTGCAAAGAACAGTTTTACCCAACTATCTAGTTGGTCTAATAAAAATATCGCATTTACCCAAAGAAACTTGCCCACCGTTTCCTGCTGAACATCCCCCTGGAAAGCCAGGCAATTCCCACCAAAATTTTGACTGAAAGGCAGACAATTTCCACTGAAATCCCACCTGAAAAGGGGCCAATTCCCACCAAACTTCCCTCCAAAAGGCAGGCAGTTCCCACTGAGATTCCCACCGAAAGGCAGGTAATTCCCACCAACGTTCCTCCCCGAAAGGTGGGCAGTTCTCTGAAATTCCCCCAGAAAGGCAGACACCCCCACCGAAATAGCCACCCAAAAGTGGGCACTTCCCAACAGATCAAATCAGTTCTTTTTCTTACGGCCATTAACCTGGGGAGTGCATCACCACCAGGTTTTGTTGAGGCCAAGAGCTTACCTGGATTCAGTGGTCTGGACGTCTATGTGTATAACAAAAATAGCAAGGGTAACCAAAATCCATGTTTACGAACAGCAGGGGTTTTGAAAGGATCTAAAACTCTCTGTCAGGACAAGAACTTACTTCTTGAGGTATTAGGATTTGGGAGAAATCTTGACCCCTTCTGAAGGGTTTCTTGTGTCTTCTCTGAAGCATCTAGTACTGAGCACTGGGAGAGGCAGGCCGATTTGACACACAAGAGGAACGTGGGCTTTGGGCCCACAAAGCAAGTTAGCCCCCACTCTTCTTAGAGAGAGCTATTGGGTATAGATCAATTGAATTTGTAAGACAAATAAAAGACAAAACAGGGATGGGATTGAGGTCATAGGTTTAAAATGAGTGCTGCAAGGGGGAACATTGAAAAGAACAAGCCAGACAATGCCCACCAGCCCTTGAATTAATCCATGGAGCCAGTACACATTGCCCAGGGTAAACTGCCCTGAGATGTGAGCAGACAAGGGACAGGAAAATCTCCCCACAGGCCCCGGGGGTCCCAGCTAGAGCCTCCTTCTAGGTCAGGTATATCGCTAGTTTAGCGAGATCCAGGAGGAGGCTGAACTAAGAAAGGCAGGATGGGAAGTCAGACAGACCACAGGCCTCACCCAGTCTGAAGATTCCTTTGCACTTCTCTGAAAAAAAAATACTTGCCTTGGAAACAGGCTCAGAAACAACAGGAGACATACAATTGACATGAGACATCAACTCTGAATTCAATTTATTCACACAAAAGAAAATCCAAGAAGCACTGCAGGATAAAACAAGCCATAACCTGCAACTGATTCATACCCTTGCTGAATAAAAGAGTAGAGAGCATCTGGGATCTGATGTATAGGAGATAATATATCCATACATTCACGGGAAGGAGACACAGCACTTATCTCAAGGCATTCCCTAATTGAGACACAGTTTTTAGGAATATGTTGACACAACCGACTTTTCCATCTGCAGGCTGACTCCCCACTCCTGAGCAAGCTAATTGATATGCTCGCTAAGGATCTCTTTACATTCTCTCTACAGATCTTGGATCTTCTCCAGTCAGATACCTCATTGATGAGTGAGGCAAGAACCTGGACAGAAATTAATCAGCCTTCAAGTCAGGCTGTGGAACACCAGTGGATCTCCTCTTGTTCATGAGCAGATGTTACACATGCATACACAGGTCCCTGGACCTCTCCAAATTATTTGAGGGATCACCCCAGCTTTGTGTGACTGCAGGTTCCTATAGCAGTTGTGCTACACTACACCAATGGAGCTATCAGCCCCAAGAGTGAGACCTGTTTTTACTGGAAAAGAATACAACACAAGCAGTTTTCTAGAGAAAGCCTGACAAGATATATGCCCCCTAGGAATACTAGAGGGCTGCTTCAGTTCCCAAAAATGCAGGAAGATTTTCCTTCATAAAGCAAAGACCTGGTTTACGCTGTACTCAGGTATATCTTTGCAATGTCTCCCTCTGCCTGAAGAAGAATGTTTGTACTGGAAAGCTTGCAAAGAGCAATTTTTCCAACTATTTAGTTGGTCTAATAAAGGATATCACATTTACTTAAAGAACCTTGTCTGCCAGTGATAAGGTCAGGTATGTTTTGCTATGTATATTTTTGCTGTAAGGACAAAAGCTCATAGGAACCTTTCCATTGAATTCAGCTGGGGTTTGAATTAAGCCCAAAGAGCATAGCATATGAACACTGGAAGTTGTTCTCTGAGGCATTACAAATGCAGTCAAGAACTTTCACAATATCTTATAAGAAAAACCATTATGTAATACTTGCTACTATAGTGGAATAAAGACATCTGTTCAGCTCCGTGATTATAGGGTGAATGGTAGAAATTATGATTTAACACTGTTATTGTAATTTTTCTCAACCCCCAAAAAATATTTGAGAAGGTGGAAAAATCCCAAAGAGGTTTTATGAAGCAACGCACAAACCACATTCTCTGTGATCAGCTTTGTAAGCATATCTACTCGTCGAATGTAAAAAAGGCACACTGTCTAAGTAGGGAGCACAAAGCTGTGTAAGAAAAACCCAAGGATGGAATAAGTGAGTTCCCACCCAGTCTAAAATGTAGTTGGCTCGCCTTCCACTCCTGTCCCACACACCACAGACCTGACCAGCTCATTGGCTGTCTCAGCCACTGCTCCCTTAGGAAATTTTGACAAGCCAGCCTGAGCATATTAACAGCATGTTTGCCTGATGCTGAGCTGGCCAGACAAAATTATAGGAAGGCTGCAGGGCATGCTATCTACCTGCAAACCCCAGGGCACTCTGCAGCTGCCTCAGATACGAGCAAGGAGCACACACACTAGCTATTTTGCCTATATCACAAGTAATGAGGAAAAAGGAAGAGTTGAGCTATTTTCCTTACCAAGCTGTGGAGCCCATGAACAGACACACTGCCCAGGGCCCAGACAGAAAGGGGGCCCAAAAATGGTGAAAATAATAATAATTATTATTATCGTTATATCTGGTGACAGGGGACCTGATACTAAACATTCACCCAGGGCCACCAGGAACCTAGATATGATGTTGCCTAGAACAGGATGATTTCTGCAGTATATAAGAATAACACAATATCCCTTTAAACAATTTTGGGGCCCTGGTTATGGGTCTTCTCTTCTTCTGTTGCACAACCTAACAGTATAGCAGTTATTTGTAGCCAGGCCCTATATATTATATGTGATGTGCCTAAAAGCCTTACTCACAAACCAGGACCCCACTGTGCAGGGTGCTCTACAAACACAGAACAAAAAGATGGTCCAGTTACTTGGAAGCCACATGTATGTTTGTGGTTTCCTCAGCCCTTAATGTACAATAGGCACAATAGGGAGAGCAGTTCCTCTCCCCACCCAGCCACCTTGTGCAGGAACAGCTGGCTGATGAGAACAGCTGCTGTTCCCCCCAGCCTGGTATAAATATTGTGTGTGCATTGGAGAGAGAGTCTGAGAGCCACATCCTGACACCTGCTGAGTCCCTTGATCACATGCTGGAGGCACAAGTTGTACAGATGTTTTACCTAGCTAACTGAGGCTACTCCTAACAAAAATGCCTTGCATGGGATAAAACAATCTTTTTGCCAAAATTTATACCTTGGGAAAGGAGAAGCCCTATAGCAAACAATTTCACCATTCAAAGATCAGCACTCATGACATCTGTTTCTAGGTATGCTGAGTACTAACCTCCTAAGGTTGAGCATGAATGCAAGTTAATACTCACAAAACAGTAGTTTAAAACCTGATACGGAGGCAGAAGTCAATGAGATGCCTCTAAGATTATACAGAACTTTCAGAATTGAACCACTTTCTGACTCAAGCATTTTGTCAACCTACACAGGGGGGACGTTGCAAGTATGTGGTAAATGCAATTTATAATGCAAGTATCAGAATAACGAAGTATTGCTGGAATTTCAAGTGGTTAAATCTGATGTGCAAGCCATATGGGGTTTACCAGCTCTGACATATTTGAACTGAGTATACAAAAATCAAAATGGTAAAAGAAGAAACAAAAAGTAACTAGGACCATTTATAGAATACAAGGATTTATTTAAGGGTTAGGTTGCTTGCCATCTAAATTCATCATGAAGATAAATGTGCAGGTACTACCTATAATACATGCACCTCACTCTCAGGTTAGTAAGGAATAAAGTAGAAAAAATTGCACTATATAGAACACTTACCAGTTACAATGAATGTGCAAGAGCCACCAGATTGGGTCAGTTTTATGATGACTGTAGACAAACTAGGACCAGATGAAATAAAAATATTCTTGGATTTAAGATAGCTAAACAACGCAATGATTTTTCTGAATGAGAAAGAAGTGCTAGAGAGTTAACAAAAAGCTGCAGTTTGCACTGTCTAAGATGCCAGAAGTGAATTTTGAAAAGTAGAACTGGATTACAAAAGTTCTATTCTTTGTACATTCAGCACACTGTTTGGCAGGTGCAGGTTTCCTCAACTTCCTTTTGGCATCAGTTCCTGAAGTATAACAAAGAGTGATGCAATAGACAGTTACAAATTGCAAAGGCGCTGAATGTAATTTAAATGTGTATGTGTGGAAAAACCAAACACAACCATAATAAGCAGAGGCATAACAAGTGTTTTTTTGTGTCCTGGCCAGTGGTGGTGGTAGCCAGGCTGGCGGCAGCAGCTGTCACCAATCTTGCCCCCCCATCTAAGTTGGCAACCAAGGCTGGTGCCCTACTCACCTGCCCCTAGCTACATGACTGGTAGTGAGACACTTGGGAGAATTTTGGGCAGGTTATCATAAAAGGAATCAGCAGTTCAATAAGAACGAGGGGAAAGAGGCTCTGAAAGAGGGAAAATATCTGGGACATTGCTTGACAAAAGAAGGTCTAAAGCCCGATAACACAAAAACTGCTGCAGAGCTGAATTGTAAAGATTCCTGGGAAAGGTTACTTACATGAGTAAAGTGAGCCCACATGTCAACAATAACAGCTCCTTTAAGACAACCGTTGGAAGAAAACTGTTAGGTTTGTTGGATGCCAAAGAATGAAATAGCATATAAACATCTGAAAGTGTTGCTTACAAGACCACCAGCATGGAAGCAATTTAATGACAAGAAGGCAGTTTTATTGTATCAGGGAATGACAGTTCCACTGCATGAGCAGCTGTATTGCTGCAAAAAGGGGCTGGTATTGCTTATGCTTCTGAAGTGCTGAATGTGACACCACAGCCTGGTGCTCATCAGAAAAAGAAATGCTAGCAATAGTGCTTGGCCCTATGCTATTTCATCAGCATACCCATGCAAAAAAATAGTTGTTGAAAGAGACTACAGCTTCTTAAAGCTGGATTCAAAGATGGTTGCTTACATTCCAGAAATACCAACAGGAAGTTTTATATGACTTGGTAAAAACAATTCCAACTGCTGATGCTTTACCAAGATCATATCTGTGGAATGGTGAAGGGGTAAATTCAGAGTAAGCTGATACTGTTATACAGTTTGTGGGATCCAATTTACCAACGTCAGAACAGAAGTTGGTGGGATTTAAAGCAACCACTGGAAATGAGAAGGTTCTCTGAATCTTAAGATGAGCTATTTTGCAAGGATAGTCAGACAAGATCTAAAGTTAATTAGGTGGGACTAAAACCTGTTTCCCTTTCATGCATGTAATTGGCATGTGCATAGCCACATAACTGCAATTTTAGGCACATAGGCACAGTTCACAATTCTAGCTCCACCTGTAGCAAAACTGGATTGTCCTGTGCATTGTTTGCTCTACTCAGCACTGGTGAGACCACAGGTGGAGTACTGCATTCAGTTCTGGGCACCACACTTTAACAAGGATGTGGACAAGCTCAAGAGCATCCAGAGAAGGGCCACCTGTATGATCAGAGTCTTAAAAGGCAAGCCATACAAGGAGAGGCTGAGTGATCTGGGACTCTTCAGCTTGAGGAAAAGAAGGCTGAGTGGGGACCTGGTAGCAGCTTACCACTACACTTGGGGAGTACATTAAGGGATCAGTGAGCAACTGTTCACCAGGGCACCCAAGGGGGAAACCAGGAGTAATGGCCACAAATTCCTGGAAAATCAATTCAGGCTCAACATTAGAAAACACTTCTTCACAGTCAGGGTCTCCAGACTGTGGAATAAATTTCCTGTAAAGGTGGTGCAACACCTACCCTGGAAATCTTCAAGAGGAGACTAAACTAGGGAGCAGATACAGGCTGACCTGGACAGGTTAGATCAATGGGCAGAACGAAATAGGATGCAATTCAACAAAGATACGTGTAAGGTACTCCACCTAGGAAGGAGGAATCCCCAGTACACCTACAGGTTGGGGGATGACCTCCTCAGCAGCTCAGAGGCTGAGAGAGATTTTGGAGTCATAGTTGACTCCAAGATGAGCATAACCCGGCAGTGCAACAAGGCCATCAACAAAGCCAATCACACTTTGTCATGTATTAGCAGATGCATGACCAACAGATCGAGGCAGGTGATGCTCCCCCTCTATGTGGCATTAATCAAGCTGCATTTGGAGTACTGTGTCCAGTTTTGGGTGCCATGCTTCAAGAGGGACACGGAGAATCTGGAGAGGGTTCAGAGAAGGGCCACTTCCATGATTAGTGGTCTCTGTGAAAGACCCTACGAGGAGAGGTTGAGAGATCTGAATCTCTTCAGCCTTTACAAAAGACGGCTGAGGGGTGACCTTGTAGCCGCCTATAAGTTTATCAGGGGAGGACAGCAGGGAATTGGGGATGCGCTGCTTACCAGAGTGCCCCAGGGAGTAACTAGGAATAATGGGTGCAAACTAGTGGAGAGTAGATTTAGGTTAGACATTAGGAATACATTTTTTACAGTAAGGGTTGCCAGAGTCTGGAATGGGATTCCAAGAGAGGTAGTACTATCACCTAATTTGGAGGTCTTCAAGAGGAGGCTTGACAATCATCTCTCTGGGGTCATCTGACCTCAGTCCTCTTTCCTGCCAGGGGCAGGAGGTCAGACACGATGATCCATTGGGTCCCTTCCGACTCTATAATCTATGAATATATGAATCTAGACAATCACCTTGCTGGGGTCACCTGACCTCCAGTTATCTTTCCTGCTTGGTGCAGAGGGCTGGACCCAATGACTTTCCAAGGTCCCTTCCAGCCTTACTGTCTATTAATTTATTAATAAGTCCTCGAAATAAGAATAGAAGTGCAGGAAGACAAGGTTCCAACTTTTAGCCCAACAGCTTAATGGCTGGGATGAAACCAATGGAACAGAAGAGCCAGCTTCTAGTCCCCCTCATCTGGAAGGAGTTTGAACCCACAACTTCTGCATACTTTTCTAGAAAGCTAATCACCAGACTATGGGATAACTAATACCTAAAACATTTTTCAGCCCTCTTTTTGAAACCAAGTCACTGGCTAGCCAAGAGGAAAAGGGGAGACTGGTGGATGTGGTGTACTTTGATTTTACCAAGGCTTTTGATACGGTCTCCCACAACATTCTCCCAGGCAAGCTAAGAAAGTATGGGCTGGATGAATGGACTGTAAGGTGAATAGAAAACTGGCTGGAGCTTCAAGCTCAGTAATCAATGGCTCAATGTGTAGTTAACAGCTAGTATCAAGTGAAGTGCCCCAGAGGTCACTTGGGGGCCAGTTTTGTTCAATGTCTTCATCAACAACCTGGAAGATCAGATGGAGTGCACCCTCAGCAAGTTTGCAGATGACCCCAAGCTGCAGGAGTAGTAGATACACTGGAGGGTAGGGCTAGGCTTCAGAGTGACCTAGATGAATTGGAGGATTGGGCCAAAAGGAATCTCATTAGGTTCAACAAGGACAAATAAGTCCTGCATTGAGACTGGAACAAGCCCATGTACCAGTACAGGCTGGGGGCTGACTGGCTCGGCAGCAGCTCTGTAGAAAATGACCTGGTGGTTACAGTGGGCGAGAAGCTGAATAAAATCCAACAGTGTACCCTTGTTGCCAAGAAGGCTAACAACATACTGGGCTGCATTGGTAGCTGTGTTGCCAGGAGGTCAAGGGAAGTGATTATTCCCTTCTATACAGCACTGGTGAAGCCACATCTGGAATACTGTGTTCAGTTTTGGGCCCCCCACTCCAGAAAGGATGTGGACAAATTGGAGAGAGTCCAGCAAAGGGTGACAAAAATGCTCAGGGAGCTGGGAGACATGACTTTTGAGGAAAGGCTGAGGGAATTGGGCTTATTTAGTCTAGAGAAGAGAAGACTGAGAGGGGATTGAATAGCAGCCTTCATCTACCTGAAGGGTGGTTCCAAAGAGGATAGAGTTGGACTGTTCTCAGTGGTGGCAAATGACAGAACAAGGAACAATGGTCTCAAGTTGCAGCAAGGAAAGTTTAGATTAGATATTAGAAAGAATTGTTTAACTTGGAGGGTAGTGAAACACTGGAACAGGTTACCCAGAGAAGTGGTGGAAGCTCCATCCTTGGAGGTTTTCAAAACCTGGCTAGACAAAGCTTTGGCTGGGGTGATCTAGTTGGGGATGGTCCTGCTTGAGCAGGGGGTTGGACTAGATATGATCTCCTGAGGTCCCTTCCAACCCTTATTTTCTATGATTCTATGAAAAGATATGTGGGGCCAGGAGGAACGTAAGTCAGAGAGGAAGTAGCTCAGTGTGATAGAGCTGTTTGCTAACACAGAGGGAACCCTTGATTCCAGTACATCAGAAACTAACACCTGTGGTTCCTATACAAAGATTATCTTTAAAATCACAGTCTGGGAAAGTATTAGAAAAGAGATCTTAGCTATTATTTGTAAGTCACTTGGGAACAGAACTGTGTAAAAGGAGAGATCTTTGTTTAAAGTTTGTTTTTTGGCCAGGTCTGTGGAGTCAAACTGAGAGTAGAGCCCTATGAGATATTGCAAAGCAAACCTACAGAAACAAAGATCAGAAGGAACAGATGCTACCACATATGATCCCTAACAGACCTCAGCAGAAAGTGGGCATGGCTCTGTTTGAGTTTCAAAGGACAAATCATCTTCTCTTGTTTGAATGTTATTCAAAATATATGGACCAGTGATTCTCAACCCAGGTGCCATGGCACCCTGGAGTGCCTTGAGATCCTTTCAAGGCTACTTCATAATGTTAGTACTGTTAGCCGTGTAAACATGATTCACAAGATAAATGCAGAGATTTCAAATAAGGATCCATAGTATAAAAGCGTTCTAACCTGTTGTGGTCTTTTTGAGTTTTTTGCAACCAAAGAATTGCTTTATTATTTTTCAGTAGTCAAAAAAAAAGGAGTGAAACCTAAAAGCTAGCATTTTCCAAGGGGGGCCCTTGAATCTAACAAAGAGTTACTTGAATCTAAAAAGTTTGAGGCTTTAAGAATTGTACAAAGCAATAGGAATTTATTCACAAAATATCAAGTCTATTTCTACAGTTGAATAGATCGGTAGAGAAAACAGTTCAAACTATTGAAAGGATAAACTTGGATTACAAAGGGTATATCTCTACTGCCTGTATGGTGCTCATTAGAGTGCTTCTGATGCACCCCAAGCCTTCTGCTGCCACTCTCAAGATCGCTATCTCTAGGATGTTTGAGAGTTGAGGTAAGGAGCTGTGGCAAGGCACCTTTGGTGCCTGCCACTTTAAGAGGTTTGAGCAGGCTGTGGAGCAGTTGGCAGATGCAGTGCAGCCTACCGAGGCAGTCACATGACTACAAGAGGGCTCCTGGATTGGAGGATGGGGTTGGGCAGCCTCAGTATAAACCCAGGTCCTCAGAGCTGAGTAGGCAGTTGCTGCAGGGATGCTGCCAGAGTAACATTGCCCAGCCAGAGCTGCTGCCCCCCAGAACACCTGGAGGTCCAGAGTAGGAACTATGGGATGAAGGAGGTTTCTGGTCCTGGCGCATGACCTAAAATTATAACCTGCTGGGATTGGATGCTGTGCTGGGGCTGCATGTGGCCAGGAAATGTCATACCAGTGCCTCCTGTGGAAGAAATCAAACTTTGCGTTGTGGTTGAATCAGAACTGACAGAGCCAGCTTTTCTTTATTTAGGGCTATACTGTGATCACAGGGAGAATTCCACACAGCAAGGGGAATCACCCACTTGTCTGTTTCAAAGGATTTCTTGCACTCTAGAAGTTTACAAGCATATTTATACTTAAGACTGAGAGAGAAAAAAATACGACCTTGGACAGTAAATTACTGGTCTGACACGCACACAGACATACAGGCAGTTTACTTAAAGAAGAGTGAAACATTGTGCTTATAGAAATAGTTATCAGTTTCTGGTTTCTCAGAGAGAAAAATAAACTTAACATCCGTACACAGGGTAATATATCAAGACAACAAAAGGCATGCAGGATTCCTTATCTCAGAACATTTAACTGAAATAAGCAGCATCAGCACCTCTGGTTTCTGTCAGTTTTCTTAGTCATGTTAGGAGCTGGGTTAAATTTATTACCACACTCCCTAATGAAAGGTGAGTATGGGATGCTGTATAGCCTCAGCCACCATGATCTGGTGGTTTACCCTGTGGAGGGGACAGGCGAGGGGTCCAGGCACATTATTAGACTTGAGACCCAAGGGGCATAAGGCCTGAGAGCCCCAGCAAAGGGGTGGTATAGTAGTTCCAGCAGGGGGTGGTGTAGTGGTCCCAGTGAGGGGATGTGTAAGAGTGAGTTAGCAGTGTAGAGTAGGGTCCGTATGGTGGGCCTGAAGGACTGCACATAGGTCAGCCTAAATAGAAAGGGAACTATATTTGGAGGGGCCTGAGAAGGTGGACCCATATGGGAGTGTGAGGGTAAGCAGCTCAGTACCTACCCAAAGTAAACTCACTGGCACAAGCTGGGGCCAGAACCAGACTGGCCGAAGGGCCAGAGCACCCACCGTGAGGAACAGCTGGAGGCTAGAGGCTGGGAGTCCCGACTGGCCTAGAGATGAGGCCAGGGCCAGTGAGACCAAAGGTCCTGGAGGGCGCTATAACCATGAGGGAAAAAGGGGTTAGGGAGTTTTGCTGCCCAGAATGAGGGTGGAGTAGACTGCCTGAGGAGGAGGCATCCAGGTGGGGCCCAAACACCAGGCACGCATAGGATGAGGTCTGTTGTGGAGCCGAAGCCATATAGTGATGGGACACAGTGTAGAGGCGGTACAGAGCTGTACATTATGCCCTTGGCATTGGGGAGTAAATGGGCAGCCTCCTGCCTTAAAAATAC
>NW_017728995.1:66156755-66161191 GCF_001723915.1 Gavialis gangeticus
GAGGTCTGTTGTGGAGCCGAAGCCATATAGTGATGGGACACAGTGTAGAGGCGGTACAGAGCTGTACATTATGCCCTTGGCATTGGGGAGTAAATGGGCAGCCTCCTGCCTTAAAAATACCTACTTATTACATTACAACAAAGGCATGGCAGATGAGACAGGTGGGCGGACTCCCCTAGACAAGTGGGCTGGCCAATGTATGGACCGGCCACAAGAGCCCCCTATCACAGGGGCATTGCCAGAGAAACCTTAGAACCTCATTCCTGTTCAGAGTGGGAATGAATGCAGGGCTCACTTTTCAGTGGTAGTGCTAAAGCACTCCAGAGACTGTGCAGACATGCTCTAAGACCTAATCTTAGCCTGCTGTCTGATTGGGAAACACCTAAGGAAGATACAAGATCTCTTGCTCAAGTCCTCATGGGAAAATGTCTAAGGACCTGATAGATGACTTCATCACTGTTACTGGAACCCAAATGGATTCAAGGAAACATGCTAAGAAGGCTCAAATTGAGTTTATCAAAGTAGAAATATGTTTTGACAAAGGTGCAAATCCTTTTTCACCTATGGAAAATGTATAGACAGTTTGCATATACCATACTGAAAACAAACATGGAAGCCTGCAGAGGTGATTTAGTACCACGCTGTTCTACAATCTTACATTGTACAGAAGGACATGCTTATAGAAGACACAGAAATCAAACCATTTTGCTGAATGTATCCAATCTCCCATGGCCAGTTCTAAAACAAAGCAACAAGTGGATACCTATACAAATGGATACCTGTTAACACCTCTAAATATAGTGAAAACACCTCTAAAGATGTGAAAGGAAATCTGTTTGATATGGAGACTACTGGGTTAGATTCCTTAAAAAAGGAGTTGTAATTGTCATAGGGACTTTGCTATAGAAGCCAGAGTTACCAAAGTGCACTGTAAAAAATATATGGGAGGACATGAGACGCCACAGAGTTAAAACAGATAAACACTTGGAATATGAACCATTTAGGCAAAGCCAAACATATATGTATATAATTTAAGTTACAAGTGAAGTAAAGTGTCTAATGTCAGTAAAAATGTTTAGTATTAAGTTAAGTGTATATATGCTGTGGATACAACAGGCACCAGGAAATAGTTTGGGTCTGAAATTTCCAGTAGAGCAGGATTGCCTGCTGTGACAAAAAGGCTAAGTGAGCTAAAGTCTAGCCTCAGTGGGGAACACTTTGGGGGGCTCAGTGTGAGTATGTGTTGATGCAAATATTCGCTGTACATAGTTTTGTAAGTAGGACATCTAGGTTTTTACCAAAGCTAAAAGTCTACCTGCTGTGATGCTGACCTAGGTGCCCTTTTCACCCCAGGGGCAGATGGAAGTCTGGACCTGGCAGAAGGCCACAAAAAGTACTCCCTGATAGGTTTCCCATGACTGTATATTTAATTTTATTAGGTGAGTGTTATCCCATGGTTAATATTACAGTTTTGTAATGGTTTTGTTGCAAATGAGGCTGACTGTGCCCAAAGAGAAAGAGTGAGGCTCTGAGAGACCTGGTAGTCTCAGAGAGATCAGAGATTGTAAGAGAAAGTCCCATGAAGGACAGAGTAGAGAGAAAGGAATAGTCCAAGTGAGGACAGAGAGGAGTCTGAGGAAGGACAGAGAGAACTGGAGTGGCACAATAAAGACTGTTTGTTTTGAAGCAGAGTATGCTATACTGTTAGAACATCAACACTCTGACCCCCCCCCGCCCCTTCCCCCACATTTTGGCAGACGAAAATACCCCACTCCTAGGAGCTGACCAAAAAGAAGCCGCTCTCTGAGGCCTGGAGTACTATGGATCCAGGATTGCCCACTGTCCATCAATTTATCGATAGTCCATAAAAAAAGCTAAGACTTTTCCAGGATTAGCCCCTCTGAAGAAGGCAGTGGGTGAGGGTACGGGAGGGCAGTGGATGGTGCAAATGGTGTAACAGGTTTTTAGTAGTGTTGGAGGTGGAGTTATATATATAATATATATATATATATATATATATATATATAGTCTTGCAAAAAAAGTCTGTTAAAAATGAGCTGTATGTAAAAAAAATAAGAAATCATAAGCTTGATTGAAGATCCATCATCAGAATAATGCTGGATGCAAGTGCTGATGAACAGAGCAGAGCAGCAGCACTTTGTGTCTGAATGGGAGTGCAGCTCAGTGCCCTGCAAGGAACCTCCATATCTCTCTCCCTTCCCCAGCCATGTACTGCTGCTGTATCCCATTGCTGCCTGTAATGGCTAGTTGCCATGTGGACCCAGGCAGTCTGAGTCCCTGGACTGGATAGGGAGTAGGGTCAGTGTTGCTGGGACAGAGCTGTGGGGCTGAAAGTGGGGAGAGGCAGCAGGTTGGGGGTTGTGCCAGGGACAGCAGAGGTAAGGCTAGGAGGTGGGCTGGGCTAAGGGCAGCACAGTATGGAGTACTGCCAGGGTATCAGAGGATGGGGGGACCCCTGGAGTGGGGTCAGCATAGTTTAAAACCACTGCTGCAATTAAGTAAGACTAAGACTATTAACAGTTTGCGTTTCACTTAATATTTAATGGTTCAGGTTTTCCCTAAGGTCCTGTATTTATTCCTTTTCCCATGTAATAAACTCTGTTTTAGTTTTAACATTGCTTGTGAATGAGGAGTTCACTTCAGAACATGCAGGTAAAATTTGTTTTCCCAGGTTTCTGTGTGGGGGTTCAAACCAGTTTTAGAACGTTAGTGTTAAACCCTTGAATTTGAACTTGGTTCTTGTTATTGTCATCTAGGGGTTGGCAGAAGGTCTACATTATGTAAAACATATGACAGTAAAAATGTGTCAGTAAAAAAGTTTGGTTATCAGTAAAAATTCAACACAGTAAAACATTCAACATAGAGAAATGCAAGGTATTCCACCTTGGGAAAAAGAACCCACATCATACTTATAGGCTCAGCACTGCTATGCTTACTAGCACCATGACCAAAAGAGACTTGGGGGTCATGATTAATCACAGGGTGAACATGAATCACCAGTGCGATGCCGTAGTTGGCAAAGCAAATAAAACTCTGGCTTGCATCTACCGATGAAACTCATGCAAGACCCGAGAAGTCATCCTCCCGCTTTAGTTGGCCTTGGTGAGGCCGCTGCTGGAGTACTACATCCAATTCTTGGCTCCGCAGTTTAGAAAGGATGTGGGGAAGCTTGAGAGAGTCCGGAGAAGAGGCACATGCATGATTAGAGGTCAAGAGAGCAGGCAGAGAGGCTGAGAGGCATGGCACTCTTCAGCTTGGAGAAGTGTAGACTCAGGGAGGACTTGCTGGCAGCCTATAAGTATATAAGGGGTGTGCATCAGGAACTGGGAGAACATCTATTCAGCAGGGCACCCCAAGGGAAGACAGGGTCTAACGGTCACAAACTGCTGGAAGACCCTTTTAGATTGCACATAAGGAAAAACGTTTTTACTGTCCAAGTCTCCAGAGTCTGGAATAGACTCCCTCCAGAAGTGGTGCAAGCACCTACTCTGGATACGTTTAAGAAATGCCTAGATGCTCACCTTGCTGGGGTCATCTAACCCCAGCTGACTTCCTGCCTTCTGAGCAGGGAGCTGGACCCAATGATCTTGCAAGGTCCTTTCCAGCCCTAATATCTATTAAATCTATAAAAAGCTTGCAGATTGTCAGTAAAAAAATATTCTTTGGTTGGCAACCCTGTACAGATAACTTGGGAAGTCAAGGTGTTGAGCCAGAGGCTTGCCCCTCAAGAAGCAACAGCAGGATTGGTTTCAGGGAGTCCTCTCAGGAGAGGAAGACCAGACAAGACTTTTTCTTGGGAAGTCCCAAGGCAGAGCTCTCCCCAGAAGGGACTGCGATCTGTGACATCTGTGCACTGCGATTTGCCTTTTTTCTAGGACTGTTGGGTGCATGTTTATTTGCTGCCCTAAACCTTCTTAATACACAATTAAGACTGCACAATAATAATCCACAAATCCATGCTGAAACTTCTGAATATGGAACATCCTGGGAAGCTGGATACCTTCAAGTCAGCTGGCCCTGGCAATCTACACCCCAGGGTACCCAAGAAGCTGGAAAGCATCATAGCTCAGACTCTGGCATGGATCTTTGAAAACTCCTGGAGCTCTGGTGTAGTGCCTGAAGACTGGAAGAAGGCCAATGTGGTGCCTATATTCAAGAAAGGGAGGAAAGTGGATCCGGCTAACTATAGGCCCGGCAGCCTGACTTCTATCCTGGGGAAGATCTTAGAAAAGTTTATTAAAGAGGCCATCCTTAATGGACTGGCTGACACCAACATCCTGAGGAATAGCCAGCATGGGTTTGTTGCGGGTAGGTCTTGCTTGACCAATCTCATTTCCTTCTACAACCAGGTGACCTATCACCTGGACAACGGAGAAGAAATTGATGTCATATATCTTGACTTCAAAAAAGCCTTC
>NW_017728995.1:66166191-66178248 GCF_001723915.1 Gavialis gangeticus
GTGAGGCCGCAGCTGGAGTACTGCATCCACTTGGGCTCCACAATTCAAAAAGGATGTGGAGAAGCTTGAGAGAGTCCAGAGAAGAGCCACATGCATGATCAGAGGTCAGGAAAACAGACTTTACAACTACAGGCTGAGAGCCATGGGGCTCTTTAGCCTGGAAAAGCACAGGCTCAGGGGTGATCTGATGGCCACCTGTAAGTTTATCAGGGGTGACCGCCAGGATCTGGGGGAACATTTGTTCACGAGAGCGCCCCAAGGGATGACGAGGTCGAACAGTCATAAACTACTGAGACACCATTTCAGGCTGGACATAAGGAAGAATTTCCTCACTGTCCAAGCCACCAAGGTCTGGAACAGCTTGCCATTGGAGGTGGTTCAAGCACCTACATTGAACACCTTCAAAAGCAAACTGGATGCTTATGTTGCTGGGATCCTATGACCCCAGCTGACTTCCTGCCCTTTGGGAGGGGGGCTGGACTCGATGATCTTCCAAGGTCCCTTCCAGCCCTAATGTCTATGAAATCTATGAAATCGCAGAAATAAAGTGCACATCAAAACCTTAACTCTGCCCTCTGGAGCTGGCAATAGATAGCAGTAATAAATTACAAGTTAACTAAAAAAGGGTTATGCCAGTTTTAGTTCTTAGGTCTACTTTAAAAACAGGTGCCTGTTTGGGTTTTATTTGTTTGTTTTTTTAATGCATGGAACTTCAATAGCTATCTCAGTTACCAGTCATGTAGGAATGAAAATGAGACAAACAAGGAGGAATGGATCATACAGACACTGCAGGCAAATCAGCAAGGACTGCAGGTGGTCTATGCGTGCATAGGGTGGAGTGCTGCTTCTGGACTTGTAAAATGAACACTGAGTGGTGGGATCAGTTTGTGATACAGATTTGGAACGTGCAACACCGATGTCAGAACTTTTGGACGTGGAAGTCCATATTCCTAGAGTTCTTTGCCAATATCAATCAAGCCCTTTCAACAGAGACAGCCAAATCAAAGCTGCTTTGACATCAGAGAACCCAATGGTGATTCATCTCTGGAAGTCTTTGATCCTGGATCATGGTCAGTCAGTGGGAATCAATTTGGTATTGAAAAATGTCTGGTAGCAGCAGCCATCACTCAGGTGTACAAGATGTGCAAGTGTGCCTAGCTGAACAAGACTAGGGCTCTGTATAATGTGCAGGAAATCACAGAGGGATCTGAAACAGTGGGCTTCCCAAAATGCAGTGAAGCAATGGACTGGAGACATACCTCAATCTGCCCACCTCTCACTTTGCTTCTGAGTGCACACATGGAAATGGTTATATGACAAAGTGGATCATCAGGGGCATTTCACCGACATTAATATTGGCTGGTCAAGGAAGGGACATGGTGCTCACATTCTTAGGACTTTTTCAAAATATGTAAGCAGGTGCATTTTTTCTGGACTGGTACCTTCACATGGGTTCAGTTGTTATCGATGCCCTGATGAGAGTGCCTATTGAATGTATATTTGGCAGATGTGAAGGGTGCTGACAATGCCTTGTGTCTAGGCTGAATTTCAGTGAGCCACATAGGAGCACAGGATTGGAAGGGGTCTCCTAGGCCGCTAAGTCCGATCTTCCCTCCGTGTTTTGCAGGTTGTCATTAATCAAAGAGATCCCTCAGATTGCTACTGTGAACTCTTAGC
The DNA here is from genome assembly GCF_001723915.1 of Gavialis gangeticus. Classification (NCBI taxonomy): domain Eukaryota; kingdom Metazoa; phylum Chordata; order Crocodylia; family Gavialidae; genus Gavialis; species Gavialis gangeticus. The sequence goes on from NW_017728995.1 coordinate 66,167,869, forward strand.
CACAATGACAAGGAACAATATGTGCAGCACCATGAGCATCCTATGTAGCAGATCTTGGTCCCTGAGGGCAGCTGTGACACCCCCTTCGTGGCTAAGCTACTCCTACTTCACCTTGGCTCCTCGAGGTACCTTTCCTTGCTTGTCTCACCTGCTACACCTTGATAGATATTTATCCTTAGGGAGGCTGCCCCTGGGCCCTCAAGTTAGCCTCAGTTCACCTTCTCACTAACTTTTCTGCCCAGCTCATACTAGTCCTGTCCCTAGGGGACTAAATCACCTTAGAGGCATTAATTGTGGCCTCTAGTCTCCCTCGTAGCCACGTTTATGCATCTCAGGTGTCACTCTGCTATCTACTTTTCTGCACAGGATTCAGTCCTCTTGGCTTTAGTCTGCTGGTTGCTCTGGCTGTAGGCCTGTAGCCTGGGTCCACTTACTCTGGCCCATCTTCTCATCCTCAGCTTCTCTCCCTTTGTTTCTTGGGGCCCAGGATCCAGCCCACTTAGCCTTAGCCTGGATCTCTAACCCTTTCAGACCATCTCTGGCTCCAGCTCCACCAGCTAAACCTTTAGTCCCCTCAGCTTCAGCCTAGTCTCTTGTCACTCCCCTGCCCCTTTGCAGGGCTCAAAACACTGAGTGCCTCTCAGGGACCTCTGCATGGCCTTGTATCCACCCCTATAGCCACCAACTGATCCTCCAGTTTAAACTGTAACATACATGTAAGCAAGCTACTCCTAACAAAATATCCAAAGTTCCCTCTGGGCCATCATACCACTGCCAAAGCTACCTTGCTCCTCACTAGCTCCCTTAGCTCCTTGGAGTACATGACCTGGCTTGCAGCTTCTACTCTTTGCCAGCTCAGGCTGGCAAGAGCTCTTTCCTCTCCAGAACTCAGGACACTATTGATCCTTCTGCCTCAGGAACCCAGGTTTATATTCTCTGAGCTCCTCCTCTTCCAGACAGCTGTTCTCCTGACCAGCTGCAGGCATACTCCCTAGGCCCAATAAGCAGCTTACTGCTCTTCTCCTGGCTAAGCTGCTGTTGTTACTCTCCTTCCTACCTGGAGCCTTGTCCTATTGCTCTGCAGCTAGCTCAGGTTTAGCCGCCTGCTTCTGCCTGTAGGCTTTATCTGCTGCACTTTCTGCTTGGCTCCCTGTTACACCCTATAAAATGCTACAGTTAATCTAGGGAGATGAGGGATTGATCAATGCCATGACACTGTAACAGAGAAATAGACAATCAATATATGCTTAGAAGATCTTAGGAAATGAACCATGCCCCATGCTACAGATATTGCTATTGTTGTTGCTGCTTGTTGCATTTGTATATAATATTTACAAAGCAAAGAGGAAAATGATACTGAAAGAGTTATGGGATAGAAAGACTGCTGTCTTAAAACAACCAGATGCTAGGGGCATATAGAAGAGTCTACCATGGTAGTATTTGGCTGAAAGAGGTGTTGAAAGATCACTTACAAGTGTGACATTACATTACACTGACCTGATTTTGTGTTCTCCTGGCATATTAGCTCTAGCATTCATTTTAAATCATATCATACTATTTAAAAAGTATGACCTAGTTGGGGATGGTCCTGCTTTGAGCAGGGGGTTGGACCAGATGACCTCCTGAGGTCCCCTCCAACCCTCACTTTCTATGATTGTATGATTCTATGGGAATGTGTTATGAGTATGGTGGGAAAAGTGCTGTTTTGGGTTGTGGCATTTCAGATATGTTCATTGTGAACTTTAAGAATCATGATGTTATTTATCAGTATTAGAATCATAGAATAATAGAAAATGAGGGTTGGAAGAGACCTCAGGAGGTCACATCTAGTCCAACCCACTGCTCAAAGCAGGACCAGTCCCAACTAGATCATCCCAGCCAGGGCTTTGTCTAGCTGGGTCTTAAAAACCTCCAAGGACAGAGAGTCCAAACTTCTCTGGGTAACCTGTTCCAGTGCTTTTCTCCTTGTGAGAAAGTTCTTCCTAATATCTAACCTAAACTTCCCTTTCTGCAGACTGATACCATTACTCCTTGTTCTGTCATCTCCCACTACTGAGAACACTCCAACTCCATCCTCTTTGGAACCCCCCTGCAGGGAGTTGAAGACTGCTATTAAATCTCTCCCCCTCAGTCTTCTGTTCTGCAGACTAAATAAGCCCAGCTCCCTCAGCCTTTCCTCATAAGTCATGTGCTGCAGCCCACAAACCATTTTCATTGCCCTCTGCTGGACTCTCCCCAATTTGTCCACATCCTTTCTATAGTCAGGGTCCAAAATTGGACACAGAACTCCAGATGTGGCCTCACTAGTGCCTAATAGAGGGGAACATATAACTAGAGGGGAATACATAACAAATACTTGAAACAACAAAAATCAAGAACCTGCTTAAACAAACTTAAAAGAAAAATGCAAAGTACTGGCTGGCCCTGTATTAATTGCAGTTCAGTGCATGAACTGCTGTCCTTGTGTTCCACACTAGATGAGCAGTTACTCAGTATGAGTTGTAGCTGAGTCTCACTGGGGTCTCCTGGAATAGATGCTACTATTATTTAGGTCTCACTACTGCCACAAAAGATATTGATAAGACTTTTCACATTACATTATTCCTCAAGTATGGACAACAACCATACTGGACATGCCTCACTGACCCATCAGTCCATAGCATGGACTATCTATTGGTCCTTCAGAACTGTGCTCTTTTTTTTTGGTAGTCCTGTTTGGCTGAAAGAAACCTTGACAAATCACTTAACAATGTGACATAATATTATTCTGAGCTGGTTTTATGTTCTCCTGGCATAGCTGTGCCATCTGTGCTGGTACTGTTTTTGTGTTGTTCATTTGCTCATCCTTCTGTCTGATCTGGTTTTCCATGGATGGGAAAGGCAGACAGTAATATTTCAGCCTCAGAACAGATGCATGCTGGATACTTTAGAATTGCCATTTGCTGCTGCCTGGGACCTTAAGGAGAATGAGGACATAGTACAAACCAACACTGATGACATTGCTTGGGAACAAATGTAGTTTATGTGCAGCAGATATTGGACGAGAGGCAAGCTTAGACTGGTGGGACAGGATAGTGTTATATGGTCCTGAGATGACTACCATCAGCATCAAAATGTTCAAGGTTGTATTTCTGGACCTCTGCAGAGACCTGGCCCCAGAGCTATGGGGAATTCCCTTAGCCATCAAGAAGCAGGCAGTGATAGCCATCTGCCTGCTAGTGAACCTGGGTGTTACTGGTTCACCATGGCTAACTATTCTGGGGACATCAACTGCTGGCGGGGCCATATGTTCAGTGTGGCCTGCCATGAAAAAATTCCTAGCCCTGCAATTCATATGGATTGGCAGTTCCCAGGAAGTCACTAAAGGTTTTTTTTGCTCACAGGGTGTAAGAGAGAACCCCCATCCCTGTTAGGAAGGTGAGGCAGGTCAGGAAACTCATGGCTAGAAAGGGCAGCAAGTGGTAGCAGCCCAGATGGTCTGAGCCAAAGCCAGGTGGTTAATGATGCAGTTAGCTATCTGGCCCCTGGGTGCAGCAGATCCACTCACATGACTGGAAGAAGGCTGGGTGTGGGCATATAAACCTAGTCTCTGACTACCTATGGGGTGGTCCCTGGTTGTGGGAGGACAGGGAATTCCCAGGAGAGAGCAGGCTGCAGCAAGGAGCTAAATCCAGCATGAGAGGTACTCAGGAAATGAGCCAAGCCTGAGAAGTAGGGCATAAGCCCCAGAGGGGTTCATGTTTAAGTAAAAGTGAGTTAGCTTGTTGTTCTGTGTTAGAGTTCTTCTGCTAGAGGACTGAGTGATGGCTACAGGGGAGGAGGAGATGGCCATGGGTGGGGGTGCCTGGGTAGCACTCCTCACTATCCGTGACTGAAGCTAGCCCCAAGCCAAAGTGGTTGAGGCTGGTGGAGTGAAACTGGAGACCCAGGAGGGGCTACTGCCACATCAAGGCTGATGCCTGGGAGCTGAGTTCTTAAACAGTGGACAAAGGCTGAGGTTGTGGCCAGGGAAAAGGGAGCCAAGGCCATGACAGCTGAAGCCTTAACAGGTGTTTGGAAGCCTGAGGGAGGACTCCTTTAAAGGGGAAGCATTTGAGGGGAGGAGTGGGAGGGGCAGAACACAGACCCAAGGTGGGGCAGACATAACCATAAATTCAGAGCTGGCCATTGAGGGAACCAGCAAGGCTACCCCAGGGACTACTTCCCCAATAAACCAAAAAGATAGCACCAAAGTTGAGGCAAGAAAGACACTGGAGGTGAAGTGGGGCTGGGAAATAGCTGGTGGACCCCTGATGCCTCCTACACAGGCATTTCCTTAACTGTATTTGAGCAGTCAATGGGACCCAGTCCTCATCATGTGCCTCCTCACCATGCATAGGAATACATAAATAGAATGGGCTTCTCTCTCAAAGCAGGATGAGTGGACTGCCAGGGGTACAGTTGGATAGCATGGGAAAGTGCAGGACATCAAGGAACTCAAGAATTCAAGTCTCTTGACCAAAGTAGGAGGAAGAAGTTTATCTTCAACTGAAAGAGTTGAAGAACATGGATCAACCCCCTCAGAGACAAAGGGGATGAGCATCCCGGAATCTATACAATACTGCCTATGCACTCCTGTCTTGGCTGAGAAAATTGGAGATAGATGGGACATCTGGGCCCCAGGAAGGAACTGAGGCCCAGATATAGCTGTTGAATGGTTGTGGAATATGCTGTATGCATCTTGAATAATATTTGTGAAGTATACAGAGATCTCAAGAGGAAGAGATGGAAGCTGAAGCAGAGCAGCAGACACGGATGCTTAAGTGGGTCACTGCTACCTTTCCTGGGCACCTTCCATGCATGGGTAACCTTGGCAGACTACTTTGAGCAAGGGTATGCAAGGAACCAGGCTTCAGGGTCTTACATATCGGTGTGCACCTGCATGTGTATCAATAGCAAAGATTCCAGAACTATTTGCAAACTGTTACACCCTCCTTTTATTATAGAAACAACGCAAAACATTTAATATAGAAACTATTAAAGTTCCTTTATAAACCATGGTCAGGGGGTTAGAAAAAAAGTCAAAATGGTGCCTCCAGATGGAGCATTGTGAGGCTGTCTGATGCCTCAGAATGGGTGAGGGGTGCTGTGGATAGGAGGGTCTGGCTGTTGGTGTCCTAGGAGGGCTACAACTGTCCCTTTCCTTTAGACCCTGCCTGATGAATCTGACAGTCTGTGTAGCAGCTTCCACTGCAAGCCTGAGGACCTCTCAGCTTTTCTGGCTTGGAGCTCTGATGCTCAGTGCATTTTCAAATTCCCTGGCACCCAAAGCAGTTTGCTGCTGGTGGAAGTGACATGTTGGTTCCCCCACCAGTGCTTCACTACCTCCGCTCCCTTCTCTGAGTACTCTACCAGCTTGTCAATTGTCTTCTCCTCCGCACTGCAGCTGATGACTTCAGCACCAGTCCCAATCTGGCAGGGCCATCTGTTGCAGGTGTCTGACCTGTAAAGAGAGGATTCTAGCAATTGGTCATTGTTTCATCCTCCATGGCTGAGAGAAGTTTTTGATATGCATCTCATTTCTATCATGCTGTTGTTATGCCCTGTATCTAGATGCTACCACTGCTCACTAATTTCAGATGCTACCTGGTCATTTATATAATCCCTTGCCTGCCAATATGCTTGGAAGCATCTTCCTTGTCCACCTGTTCTAGTGGCAGAGGCAGTACCATTTACAAAAAGCAATGGGAGCTTTGCTGTTTATGAACCACATGGTCCTGGAAACACAGAATCATAAAATTGTAAGAGACATTGGGCTGGAAGGGATCTCCAGAGGTTATCTAGTCCAACCTACTGCCAGAGGCAGGATCATCCCTATCCAAACCATCCTACAAATCTATAAACTAAAGTCTTTATAAACTACTGGCAAATACGACACAACACAAAACATAACACCTGAACCTGCCGCAGGGAAAGCAGGGGGACCACAACAGCCAACATCCTGTTTCTATAAAAGGTCATTAATATATGCCCAAGAGATCCCAGGAAGAGAGCCATGCCCCTGACTACAGAGGAAGAAAGAACCCCCACAGCTGGTACCAATCTGACCAGAAGATACAATTCCTTCCTGACCCAAAATGTGGTGATTAGTCTGCCCCTGAGCAGAGGGGCAAGTTCCTCTAGCCAGGAATATCTGGCTTTAAGTCCCAGGAGGATGACTGGTGCATCCCAGTTAAAATCCCTAGCCTGGGCTGCAGACAACACCCAAAGCCACTGAAAACAGCTTAAAAATGCCCTGACACATGTAGGAAAAAGGGGAAAGAAGTTCTGCAGCAATGGAGGAGCTTTGTCTGCTTTCCTGGGATCAACATCAAACCAACACTGCCTGTAAATTTTGGAGAGAGATTGGAAAAGTATCTGAAATCTGTGTTTGCTCACAGAACACAAGAGAATGCTGCCCACACAAAGAAAAGCATTCATGAAGTTTTGTTACAAGTCCCCCCCTCCATCTCTGCCACTGAGGCAGCAAAATGTGTTTTCATTCTGAGAGTCCTAATCTTTGTCTCTGTGGTGTTTTTTTTAATGCTAGGTTTTATGTTCATTTCTATTTGTGCCTTTGACTGCCACTGCTCGTTGCAATGAATCTGCTTTGCAGCAGCCGGGTCCCAGAATACAATGACTTCCCTTTCAGTATAAAGCTATGCTACTACAGCATCTTATGATGCTGGCTGCAAATGCTGTGGTGAGAGGCTTTGGAGGGGAGGGAAAATAATTTTACAAAGGGTGTTGTGTGTGAACCCAATGATGATCACTAGCTACACTGCAGGGGGCAACTACGTGACTTGACAACAGTTTGGGATCTGTGGAGACTTGAGGGGGTTTTGGACAGGTTACGGCTGAGGATTTAATTACTTGCCACCAGGGGAGCTGAGATGGACTGTAGTTGTGTCAGGAGGGTGGAGCACTCCATGCTTGGGCCAGCTGACTCCAGGAGGAGGATCCACAATGAGGAAAGTCATTAAAATGTTAAAAGCTATTCTTTCACAGTTGAGAGAGAAAGCTGCTGCTGAGAAGTGAAACTGGGAAGGCTGGATGCAGAGGGGATGGGGCACAAGGCAGGAGTGGTCAGATAATATGGCAGGAGGTCTCCAGAAGGAGTGTCGTTATCATCATTTAGCCAATGAGTTGGGTGGACTGGGCAGTAGAGCTGGTTGATACCCAGGGAATGGTCAAGAACGGTGATTCTCAGCCAGGATGCTGCAGCATCCAGGGAGCCATTAAATCCTTTTAAGGCTGCTTTGGGATGCTGCACAATATTAGCACTGTTAGGCTGCAAACACCTACACAATTCACAAGATAAACTCAGAGATTCCAAACAGAAATCCATAATGTCAAACACATTCTGTCCTGCTGTGATCTTTCTGAGTTCTTTGCAACAGAATTGCTCTATTATTTTTCTGTAGTCAAGAAACAAGTGGAAACTCAGAGCTGGCATTCTCCGGGGGGGGACCTCAAGTCTAATGAGGGTTGTCTTGAGTCTGAAGATTGAGAACTACTGGTTTAGAAGGTGGCAGTGGGGCAACTGGGTGAGGATTTTGCAAATAACAAGCAAGAAGTCTGAACACAGACACTTGTAAAGGGAGTGGTGGATGTTGTTGTGGCAGCCTGGAAGTATCTACCCTGCCTTCTAACAGTACGTTGCAGGGATGGGCATTTGACAAGGATTCAGGCTGACAGCCTGGGGCTTTTAAAGAAGTTGCAGTTGCCAACAGAGCTCTGTCTTCTTGGAGGGAAGCAGGGATGAGGAGAGAAGGGGGAGGGAGTTGCGCGTGCAATTGCTGCTTCTCTGTTTTGAGTGGCTGGATTATCTGGCTACATTTCCTGGGAGGACATCTCCCAGCTGCTCACCATCAGAAAAGCAACAGAAAGGGAGGTTTGTGACCAGTGATATACACACTAGTGTTTAGTTTCTATTTGGAGGTAGAAAACATTGGTACACATACACCACCACCCACCCTTGACCATGCTTCAGCAGCAGCCAAAAGCAGAAAACACATCAGACCTCTGATTCCACAAAGGGGAGTTGGAGAGAAGAACAGGAAGCTGTTTTTAGCCACAGTGTGGTGAAAGGGGCCATGACAGCATGGCCCTTGGTTACTGTGGACATCTTAGGAGGGGTTATTCTAGCATACAGGATGGGAGCTGGCACCAGTACCCAGGATCAAGGGCGACCTCTCTATCAAGCAGTCAGGGTAGCAGGTCCCCATCAACTGGCAGGATAGTGGGTCCTTGGATGCTGGAGAACACCTTTTGTGTACACCTCCAAGCTGGGCAGGGCATTGTCAAGCCCAGTATCAAGGAACCAACTTTTGTCACCAGCTGCAGAGGCAGCAGCTGCATGAGGTGCATAGGGTTTGGTTTCTGGAATGGTCATTGCAAGTGGCACCAGCCCTTAGGGTTGATGTTTTATTGGACCAACAATGTAGTTTGAATAGAGTTAGACAAGCTTTTAAATGCAAGGCATTCTTTGTCAGGTGTCTGATCCTAACAAGAAGCCACATGATTTCACATAGTGAAACAGCAGAGGAAAGGGGATGAAAGAAATTCACAAGGGTAGCAGACACACATGTAGCAGAAGAGAAGCTGATTACTAGATCAATGTTTAGTCTCTGGTTCTTAGTCTTATGAATTTTTGTTCCCAAGTGCATCTTTTAAAGGCATCAGGCAGATTTCTCTTGAGCACCAGGATAGTGAGGTCAGAGAAGGAGTGGTTATTCTATGAGAAATATGCTTCTAATGGTGTATGTACAACTCCCTTCTGTATATATTGTTTCTGTGGAAGTTCATTTCCTAGCCTAGTTGCTTCTGGCTATGGGGTGCCCTCTGCTGGAGTCTGCACATATCACAAGGAACAGTTTGCAATAGGGTTGCAGGCTTCTTCAAACTATACTGGAACAAGGCGCAATACACCTCTAATCCCTCAAACCAGCTGGGCTCCCTGTCCCTGCCTTGGCCAGTCCTCTCCAGCTCTGCCCCTGGATGTCCAAGTCGACAGCCTTTCCCAGCACACACAGTGGTTCCATGTACCTTCACACTGCGTTTCCTCATTTTCCAAGATCTAAAATTATCAAGGATTCTGGGAGCGGCAAGGTCCTGGCACGTGCACAGTCCTAGTAAGAGGCACTCAAACCCCGCAAAGTAGCACAGACCTTCCCGCAGCCCCCGCAATAAGTCCTTACATGGGGAAGCAGGGAGACTGGCTGGTCCCCTCCATCCCCACCCATGAGGGATGAGAGAGGCAAGGGGTGGATAGAGAGAGGGGCTTGGGCCAGAGGGAAAGGGGATTATACAGAAGGTAATTGGGAATAAGTGGTAGGAGTCTAGAGAGGGGTTGGGTGCTTGGATCATGGGAGTAGGGGAAAACTAGCGTCAGACAGCAAAGGTGTATTTCAGGAACCCTCACTTCCTATCATAATCTACTCCTTGTGCAGCATGCCAGTTTTTAAATACACAGAGATCTTGGAGTGCTCTGGAAGTCAAAAGCAGCTTTAAATTCACAATCATTCCCTATTTTGTCTTGGTGCATTATATATTTTCCTGGTGTAGTACTTGATCCTTATTTCATTTCATCTTGTTGATTTCAGATTATTTCTTCAATTAATTATGATCTTTTTAAATTCTGGTCTTGTTCTCCAAATTGCTTGCAACCCCTCTCCATATGGCATCACCCACAACTATTTAGTGTACTCTCTATTTCATCATTCCTGTTATTAATATAGGGCATTCATACATGTGTTCCAGGAGTGGCGGAAGGGGCACTTTAATTAGAGTGCCTCCAAAAGTATCTAGTACAGCAGTTCTGAACCTTTTTAGTCGACGTACCCCTTGGTCTCAGAGTGAGACTTCATGTACCCCCTTTCAATGGGAAATTATTTTTTTACGCCCTTTGACCTGAGTTAGACAATGTATGAAATATATCTCACATACCCCCTGATGGGGCTTCACATATCCCCTGGGGGTACTGTACCCCCGATTCAGAACTGTTGATCTAGTGTATCAGTGTCCCCGTGTTGAAAAATGGTGATGGGAGCGCTTTAACTAAAGGTCATCAAATGAGCTTTAGTTATAAGTGCCCCTGCTGCCATTTTTCAGTGCAGGGGCGGTAATACACGAAACGCTGGAGTCTGCTGGAGCACAGTAACTACCACACTCCAGCAGACTCAGTGAACCAGATGGGGCAACTGACACCCAGGAAAAAGCCAACCTATTAAATGGGTACTTTGCATCAGTCTTTCATCAGTCCCATGGGATGCCCATGCCCACCACAGGACAAGGCGGTCCGGGTGAGGGAGATTCCCTGCCCTCCAGTAATGCCAACCTCATGAAGGAACACCTTGAGAG
>NW_017728995.1:66179265-66181458 GCF_001723915.1 Gavialis gangeticus
CTATGACCCCAGCTGACTTCCTGCCCTTTGGGCGGGGGGCTGGACTTGATAATCTTCCGAGGTCCCTTCCAGCCCTAATGTCTATGAAATCTATGAAATTGAGTCTGCTCCAACTCAGTCAAGTCTGCTCTGCTGTAATTACAGCGCATTGGAGCAACCTCACTGCATGTGTATAGGTGCCCCCATCATGACTAGCACCTGATGAGAACAGAAACCTGTGGTATCCCACTTATAAATGGGACAGGCTGACAGCAAACCTGTGCTAAATGTTCCTCAAAAGCTGTTTTTCAATTAGTTGTGGAGCTACCTCATGGTAATTTAATCTAGGCCTTGTTTTCCTAGATTGCATATGAGAATGCCACATGGGACAGTGTCATAAGCCTTACCAAAGTGAAGTTAGGCCACTTCTAGAATGTCTACCTTATTCACCTCTCTAGGTATCCTGTCAAAACGTGGCTGGTGTGATGTAGATTGGTCAAGAACAAATCCACTTTACTTGTAAGCAACAAATGAGAAGAAAGCCAGATCACTTAGTTTTTTTCCAGCATGTTTCTATGAATCAGAGTAAGGCTAAATGGTCTATAATTTGTTAGGTCTTTCTTTCTCTCCTGCTTTAAATGCAGGCACAATACTCGTCCTTTCTCAAATCACTGGGGACCACCCTCATCCTTTGTCAGTGACTTCCCTGCCTCTTGGCACTCCCTTCAGCTTGCTCCTGGATTTTGGCCTCTGGCCTCTCCCTGCAGCTCAGCTTCCTGACAACCAGGCATGGTTTACTCCTAGACTTTGCCCTTGGGATCTTCCTTCAGACTTAGGAACTAGGTTCCCAGCTCCTGAATATCTGGCTTGGCATTTTGGCTCCTGACTCATGGCTTTTGACCTGTACCCTTGCAACCCCCAGCTCTATTCGCTAGACCAGCTGGCCAGCCTGGTGAACCATAACCATAGCTGAGACTGCCTTGCAGCAGTGATGCTGCCTTCAGCCCCCATGGAAAGAGACAAGGGTCCGTGGGCAGCATAACAGTGAACACACGGGGGTTTCTCAGGATGGACAAAACCGCTAACACTGTCAGCTAGTGGAGCTTTTTGTCTGGCAGGGGGTCTCCGCTGGGTGACTTTAGGGCCCTCAAATGAGGACAGTAACCGGCTATTGATCCGCTGCTCCTTTTCAGGCTGTCACTTGCAGTGGCGCTGGCACCTCGTATAGCCGGAGGGTCCCTTTTAGCCTGAGGAAACTGCTTAGTACGCGTGGCCTGTCTGAATTTACTGCACAATTGCGTGATGTATGTAACGCGTGACGGAGGAGGCTTTAGTATTGGCCCTATTTTGGGGCTAGCGGTGCCTGCAGAGCCCCGAGGCTGAATCAGGCTGTCGCAATCTCCGCCCCGGCCCCGACACGCCCAGCCTGAGCCCGCCCCACGCTCCTGGGGGCTGTGCGAGTACGCCGGTGACGTAAAACCGCCCTCCAGGGGAGGCGGTACCGGAAGAAGGTGGGGTTGGCTCAGGTTGATGCCGTAATGATCGCGCGCGAAAGGGGCGAGGGAGGGGAAGTTGATGACGTCGCCGCGAACTTGTGTGTCGGATCAGGGGTTGGCTCGGGTCGGTGACGCAGGCGCGGCGCGCGGAAGCTGCCGGCGCCTGCGCAGTCGCGGCCATGAAGGTGGCGGTGGCGGGCTGCTGCCATGGCGCCCTGGACAAGATGTACGAGACGCTGGAGTTGCTGCAGCGGCGCCACCGCCTGCGCCTCGACCTGCTGCTCTGCTGCGGCGACTTCCAGGCCGTGCGCAACGAGGCCGACCTGCGCTGCATGGCTGTGCCCGCTAAGTACCGCCACATGCAGGCCTTCCACCGGTGCGCGGGGCCGGGGTGGTTGCGAGAGGTTACGGCGGCGCTGTGGCTTATGAGGGAAGGGGGAATTATGAGAGGTTATGAGGGGACTGAGGGGGGATTGGGGATGGCGGGCGCGGGTGGGGATTGCTAACCATCTGTCCCTGCCATGTGGCTCTGCATGAAGCTGGAGGCTGGTCCCCTGCTGGTGTGGCTGAGTGGGTGCAGTTTCCATGCAATGTCAATGTCTACATGTGCACTATTGTGCATTAGTTAATGCACTGTTTTTCTAGTACCTGTATGTATTGGTATTAACAAATAGTGTATTAGACTAATCACAAGCATAGTAATTGCTGCGCATGTGTA
>NW_017728995.1:66186458-66187592 GCF_001723915.1 Gavialis gangeticus
GGGGATTGGGAATGTGGGGGCTGGGCAGTGGGGCTGTGGAGGATGAGGCAGGGGGTGGAGGGTTGAGATGGAGCTAGGAAGTGAGGATGGGGACTGTGACAGGGTGCAGGGAGCTGTGGCAGGGCAGCACTTACTGTGTGGTGACCACCAACAGGTACTACTCTGGGGAGAAGAAGGCACCAGTGCTCACCATCTTCATCGGTGGCAACCACGAGGCCTCCAACCACCTGCAGGAGCTGCCCTACGGTGGATGGGTGGCGCCCAGCATCTATTACCTAGGTACCACGCATTGCCCACCCCTCCCAGCTCCGGCCGCAGAGGTGTCAGGCAGGGGTGAAGGGGGCTCCTGGTGGCCCCTGAGCACCGTGCAGCAGTGGAGCTCTGGAGTGGCTAGAGCTCTGTGTGGAGGGGGGATGCAGCACCACACAGTGGATCTGTGAGGTTGCTCTGCTGCCTGGTTTTTCACAACAATTGATTGATTTGGAGGTCATGCAGCAGCAAGGAAACGCTTTCCAAATGAATCTGTTAAGATCTTAACGCTGTATATGTGGTCGTCTCTGAACCGGTGCTCCTGGCTTTGTGAGACTGCATTGATTTAGATTGCAAAATCATGTCCTGTTTCATTTCCAAAGGTGGTTACTCCAGTTTCCCATGAGTGATTTTGATGTTAACATTTGGTGCTAAGAGCCCAGTGAAATGTTCTAGGGGGCAGGCTGGTGGGAATAAGGAGCAGAGACTTGTACTCAGAGGGTGGTGGTGGAGGGGTCATATTCGACCTGGGGAGAAGTGGGCAGCTGAGTCCCCCAGGGCTCGGTCCTTGGGCCCGCGCTGTTCAATCTCTTTATCAGCGATTTGGACAACGGGGTGAAAAGCAGCCTGTTTAAATTCGCTGATGATACCAAAATTTGAGGTGAGCACGCTAATAGGGAGGGAAAGACTGCAGCAAGACCTGGATAGGTTACAGGGGTGGGCTAACAAAAACAGGATGCGTTTCAATACTGGCAAGTGCAGGGTGCTGCACTTGGGCAATAGTAACCAGCAGCACACTTACAAGATGGGGAAACTCCCTTCTTGAGAGCATGGAGGCAGAAAGGGATCTTGGAGTCATTATTGACTCCAAGGTGAACATGGGCC
>NW_017728995.1:66188487-66192723 GCF_001723915.1 Gavialis gangeticus
TATGATTCTCTATGACCCTTAACAGTATAAACATTGGGTTGGTTTTTTATTTTGGTATGGAGCCTGTAGCCTCCCTTGCTCCTGGCTAAGAGCATAAGAACTGCCATTGACTGGGTCAGACCATGGGTCCATCTTACCTGGTCTGCTGTATCACTCAGGCAAAGGGGGCATATGGCTTACTTGGTGGGCTAAGGCCCATGATTCCCATTGGCAGGTTAAAAATCCTGTATTGTGCAACAACAGGGAGCAGATGCTGAAAGGGAGTGTGAGCTGGGTCTGACCAGGATTTTTCCTGTTGTTCTTTTCTTGCTTGCAGCCTCCAGCCTTTTAATGTCTAGGAAGTTCTGGTTCAGAGGCCATACCCTCACTCCCATGTTCAATAGCTGCTAATCCCCCTTTCCTCCAAGAATGTTTCATAGTTTCATAGTTTCTAGGGTCGGAAGGGACCTGAGCAGATCATCTAGTCCGACCCCCTGCCATGGCAGGAAGAGCACTGGGGTCAAATGACCCCAGTAAGGTGGTCATCCAACCTCCTCTTAAAAACCCCCAGGGTGGGAGCCTGCACCACCTCACTTGGAAGCTGGTTCCAGACCCTAGCCGCCCTGACCGTGAAGTAGCGCCTCCTGATGTCCAACTTAAACCTTCCCTCCGCCAGCTTGTGACCATTGTTCCTGGTCACTCCTTGCGGCGCTCGGGGGAACAGGGACTCCCCCAGCGCCTGCTGATCCCCCCTAACCAGTTTATAACAGGCCACAAGATCCCCCCTCAGCCTTCTCTTTTGAAGGCTGAACAGGTTCAGGTCCCGCAACCTTTCCTCATAGGACCTACCCTGCTGTCCCTTGATCATACGAGTGGCCCTCCTCTGGACCCTCTCGATGCTGTCCACATCCCTCTTAAAGTGTGGCGCCCAGAACTGGACGCAGTACTCCAGCTGCGGCCTGACCAGTGCCGCATAGAGGGGGAGGATCACCTCCTTGGACCTGCTCGAGATGCATCAATGGATGCACGACAAGGTGCAGTTGGCCTTCCTAACTGCCTCCCCACATTGCCGACTCATGTTCACCTTGGAGTCAATAATGACTCCCAGATCCTTTTCCACCTCCGTGCTGACAAAAGGGGAGTTCCCCAGCCTGTATGTATGGTGCCTATTGTTCCTCCCCAGGTGCATCGCCTTACACTTATCTGTGTTAAAAATGTGTCGAGTCCCTTTTTGGCTTCCTGGGTTGCTCTCCATCAAGTGGCCTGAGGCAGACTTCTTTGGATTTTCCCTTTGTTTCAAAACCCTCTGATGTCAGACTAGCTATACGCTCATAGGGTCTGATCTGAAGCAGTGGTTTATATCTAACCTTAAATAGCTCTTGTTCTGTTGAGTCACTGGAGGGTTGTATTGAAACAAACTATTTTCTTTTTTGTTTTTGACCTCTGGGAGTTTATGGTTCACTCTGAACCTTGAACATAAAGCATAATTTTGAACTGTTTAAGATCTCACGTCTGCGTAGTAAAAGTGTATTGAGGATCAAATGTGTGATGTGTTTAAAACAGAGAATTGTACTTAATGTCTTCTCGTTGTAGGTTATGCAGGTGTAGTGAAGTATCGTGGTGTAAGAATTGGTGGAATTTCTGGCATTTTCAAATCCCATGATTATAGAAAAGGTAATGTTTTATTAAAAACAGAGTTTACTTGTGCATTTTAAATGTCTTGCAGTTAGTATGCCATAAACTTTCTATTTGGTGATGTGTGTGAATTATTGTTGTGGACTTGGGGGAATTGCAACTTCCAAAAAAGATAATGTGTGCCAGTAGATTCCTGCTGTTGACTCTGTGTGTCTGCAAAGGTCTGGCACTAACTCCTCAATCTGAATGTCCATGTGTATCAGCAGAGTGTGTTTTACCTCACCCCTGGAATGCCTAGATTTGCTCAGAGTATGTTGGCAGTTGATTGCTGCAAGGCAAATGCATTCAACAGTTGCTAGTTCCTTTTTGACTGTCATTGGCAATGATCCCAGTGTTCTGCAGTTTATTTTTGAAATAGACCAATACTAGAAAATCAAGACTGCTGCCATTTATCTCATTCAGTAAAATTGAGGATTCCTTGGTATTGCATAGAATTACTGAGACGCTACCTTGAGTTGGAATTTGGAGCTGCAGATTTGCAGGATTCCATTTCTTCCTCTGTTCAGTGATATACAAGGACAAGGAAAGTCTAAGGCATTTGTCCCCCTGCTCCCAAGAAGACCATTTCTTTATATTATGTTAGTCGGTGGGTAAAACATTAATCACCTCAAGTCTTCTTCCTTGTTTCCTGTTAGAGGTCAGAGTTCTCAGGGGTCTGTGCTTTCTACGTTTTCTTTGTGCTGCCCCTAGCAAGAGACCTCTGAAGAGTGACCTCAGGTGGCTTCCATGCTGTGAAGCTTTGGAGTAGTCCTTCTGCATTTGGCTATTCTGTTAGTTTTGTTATGGCATGCACTAGCTGTATTATAATTGGGTTTTGATGTCTGAGTGTGGTATTTCCTTGCAGGGAGCCTTTTTTATGCAAGAAGATTTTTCAAGACCTGCAGTGTAGTAAATGTACTGAGGTCTTATGTCCTCATAGTTTAACAGGGACCAGATTTTTCTCCTTTGTTCTAATGGAGCATATAGGAAACCTGCTAGTTGTGCTGCTGTACAGACTTTCTATCCTAGGATTGGGAGGCACTCTGGATTCTACTTGATAGCAGTGGTTACTCCCCTAGTTGACAGTCTGAAACTTTTACTAGTAGACATCTGAAAGTTTGCTGTGCAAGGATGGGTTTGGCCTCAGCCTGTTCAAAGTACTCATGGTGCAGCATCATGTGCAACAGTCTTTGCAGATCCCAAGGTTGTAAGTCTTGCACTCACTTCATCTGGCAGTAGTCTAGAAGGTTCTGCTGCTTCCCAGGTGAACATATGTAAATGCCTTTAGTCCAGCAAGCCTAAAACTTTAGGGCCTGTGAAACCTGTTCTCTGATAGTCAGGCCTGCTGACTGGAGACTTTCAGAACAGTCAAATGAGCTTCATCTCCATGTATCTAATCACTACTACTACTGGAATTTGGCTGTTAGTGAGTGATTTGATCTGTTAGTGTTGCAACTAATTTAGGGGATGTGGATCAAACCTTTCCACCACATTTCTATTGAGCCATGTCTAGCTTTACTTGGTGGAATTGTCAGGTCTTTAATTGATCAGTTGTGGGCAATACCAGTCCCACTATGTTCAGTTCTTTAACCAAAACATGAATATCTTGAAGATAAAATAACATTATTTTTGCTGTATTCAGTAACATGTTATCTCTTGTTTGTTTTCTTCCCATGGAGGATTCCTGGAACTTTTTTTTGTACCATGTATTTGGTGGGGGAAGGAGTTATTTACTGGGGGGGGGTCTGCATATATCAACAAATTGATAAAATGTTGTTCATTTAGTCCAGGGGTGCTCAACCTCCATTTGACCCGTGGAGTTGTGGCATCTGGTTTGTGGGCCTTCCCATGGGTTGGGGTACTTGGTGGTGGGGTGGGTGGTGGCAGCAGTTAATATGGCCATCCTCTCCTGTTGCCAAATTCCCAAGCCCCATGTGGCCAGTCAGAGCTGGGCCATATACCTCCAACTCCCTGACCCTGTGGGGTTGCATCAAGCCCCCTCCTTCCCTCATGGGGATGTGCCAAGCCCTCTTCCCGCTATAGGGCTGGATTGGGGCTGGGCTGCTCCCCTCTCCATGCAGCCACAGGGCACTGCCCATCTAGTCCGCTTGGCAAAAAGGTTGAGCACCACTGATCTTGTCTAACCTCCTGCTCAGCTAGCAGTGCTCCACTCTCCTCCCCACAAAATTGAGGATTGTTGCTCTTCTATTTTGAATTAGTGCTTCTTAGGAATATCTTTGCCTCCTGTTGGGGAAAAAACTGGTAGAATAATGGGTACAGCCTAAACATCTTCATATAATCTTAGCCACTGGCAACCAGAGAACTTTGTTTGGCATTTCTACCAGGCACCCATGTGGGTCCAGGAGCTCTGCACAGGGAGGATTATAAGGAAACTGGATACCTGTGACAAGTCTTTCTTAATACATTACAGGACATTTTGAGTGTCCGCCATACAATCGACAAACAATAAGAAGTGCGTACCATGTGAGGAACATTGAAGTCTTCAAACTCAAACAGGTTAGCAGAACTTTTTTTTTTTTTTTTGAAGAGGGGATGATGATATTCGAGCAAGTGATGGGAATT
>NW_017728995.1:66192909-66212871 GCF_001723915.1 Gavialis gangeticus
TTTTTTTTTTTTTTTTGAAGAGGGGATGATGATATTGGAGCAAGTGATGGGAATTTAGAGGTGCACTGTTGGTGTTTTCTACAGAATCAAAAAGCAAGGCTGGAAGGGACCTCAGAAGATCACTTAGTCCAGCGGTTCCCAAACTCTGGTAGACTTCACACCACCAATTTAAAACAGTATAACCTTAAGTACCACCAGCACATTTTTGTCATGTAAAGTAATTATAATAAATCTGTTAACGCATACTACTGACAGGTTGTCTGCATACCACTGGTGGTACATGTACCACAGATTGGGAACAACTGATAGTCCATAGGTTGGCAACCTGTGGCCTTGGCTGGGGCTTTACCTGCATTGCAGTTTTCGCTGCTGCCCAGACACAGCACTTTTCTGTACTGTACTGCAGCTGAGCACGAAGGAGAAGTGGTGACAGTGACAGCAGCTGGGTCCTGGTGGTGGCCTGCCTAGGAGCTGACCTAGCCTGCTGCCACAGAATGCTGTTGACTGATCTCGTCCAATCCTTTGCTCAAGGCAGGATCACCCTTGTCTTAATCTTTCCAAATGACTGTTGTCTAGCCTGCTCTTAAGCTTGCAAGGATGGCGAGTCCATGTCAGAATTACGTGCCTTAAACTACTCAAAAGCTTGTCGCGGCTATCTTCAGCAGAAGGCTAATTGGGAGTGTCCGACTTTGTCTTGCAACAGATACAATCTTCAGTAAATAAGGAAATTTATCAGACAGGTCTCCCTCACATAAACTCTCTTAATTACAGAACTACGAATTATTCAGGGGTACATAGGCACGTAGGTAAAGTCACATATGGGAGGGGCAGCCAGAGCTTGTTAGGTAAGGCTTTTTTGTTATATTGTGACAGAGATGTTTGCATTCCCTGTGGCTTCCTTATTTGGTTGGAAGCATACAGTTTTTTTCTAGTGCTGTATAATCTGTCACTGTAGAGATGTGCTGTGTGGGGATTTGAGGTCTAGCTAGGGTTGTACAGTTTGCTGCTCTGCTTTGGTGGGGGAGCAGTGGAATGTTGCACTCAACCATAAGTCCTATTAAAACAAAAAAACCGAAAAAGCAAATTGTGTTTAAAAAAGTGTGTGTATGCTTGTGGGTTTCTTTTTCCACTAATGTGTCAAATGATTTGGGATCAGAAGGGCTGGAAGGGCTTGTTTGACACTTCTGTTGTAAGGGACATAGAAAGAGCAAAGAAGTCTTTGAGAGTGGATGAAGGAGGCCCTGTATGGTTAAAGAGGGATCCCTGCTTTCTCTGACTCCAACCCCATGGTGCCTGTATTGCTGGGGTAGGGAAACTTGCCCAGTGCTGTATCTGCTCTCCTGAGCTACCTGGGTTCCCATCAGGTAGGAGCCTCAGTCTAAGATGCTGGGGTTCAGGAGAAACTGTTGGTTCTAGCACAGGGGCTTTTAGTGTCTGTCCCCTGCAAACTCTTCTGCTGTTCCTGGCAGAAGCAAACTTCTCAGCCCAGATTTTCCTCTCTTCCCAAACCATATAAAATAGGAAGCAGCTAGCTGGCTTCCTGGGAGGAAACAGAGGTGTAGTGGGACTTGCCATGGATCACTAATTCTGCTCACTTGGCTACCTTCTCCAGAGATTCCCTGGAAGAGAGTGGTGTATGATGTTCCTTGTTAAGTAGGCTGTCTGCGAACTGGTGGATCAGCCGTGTCCTGGGATGTCCCCTGACACAGCTGATCTATTTAACTGGACAAAATATACATCACTTGTTGTCCTACCCATTGATATTGCAGGTGGGATCCTCCTGTGTCCTGTCCTCCCCTCCCTTTTCACCCCAGGGATTCTCCAGGGTAAACAGGGAAAGTTGGTTCTGGTGCAGTTCTGGGGCTGGGATTGGCAGTCCTGGCACTGCACTGGAGTGTTGAACTTGCTTTGGCTTGGTCTTGGGCTGAGATTGTCAGCCCTGGGACCACGCTGGAGCAAGCTCAATGCTCTGATGGACTCCTGGGTTTGAGGCTGTCAGTCATCTGATTGCTGCAATCCCAGGTGCTTGGACTTCCAGAGTAATGAAGATGGGTGCCCAGGGAATCCCAAACGTGGGAGCTCAGGCAGGCATTCTTGGGGCTTCAGGGGGCCAAACTTCCATGTCCCAGAATTGAGGCATAAAGAATACTTTATCAATTGCAAATTAAATCTGGAAGATTGTATCCAGTAGTTTAGAACAGGGGTTGCCAACTGGGGGTACACGTAACCCTGGGGGTACTTGGGAAGGCCCTAGGGCAGCAGTTCCCAACATGGTGCCTGCAGAAGATAAAACTTCAGAAGAATACCAGGTAAAGGGAAGCTGCATTTTGAAGTTGCGGATCTAACGCAATTTTAAGTAATGGATGAGATGATTGATCTAAATTCTCAGTTGTAATATTCATATTGGCACCCACTGCTGCTGCTTTTAAATTCAAATGTGCACTTGGGCGCACAAACATTCAAAACCCCTGCCCTAGGGGGTATGCATGGGCAGGCGGGAATGGAACGCCATCACCCCATGCTGCCGCCTCCCAGGACCAGGGGAGATGGGGCGGGAGGAGCTTGCGTAGTGCAGCCACCACTCTGCACTGCCATTGCTCTGTGTACCACTGTGCACCGCCCCACATCTGGCCTCCAGGGGTGCACTTATTAAAAGGTTGAAAACCCCGGTTTAGAAAATAAGGTTTTCATGTCATAGGATCTGTGGTCAGGCAAAGGAGTAGGATGCATCCGTTCATTAATATTTCAAGTGCTCTCTTTTGCTGTGTGAGTTTGTAATGCTTATAATTTCTAGATAATGTTTTTATTCACTATTTGTATGTATTTTTTTGGATTGCTAGCTAAAGCAGCCAATGGATATATTTATGTCTCATGATTGGCCAAGAAGTATATATCACTTTGGAAACAAGAAACAGCTTCTCAAAAAGAAATCCTTCTTCCGCCAAGAAGTGGAAAGCAACACATTGGGGAGCCCTGCTGCTTCTGAGCTCCTGCAGCATCTGAAACCCACCTACTGGTTCTCAGCACATCTGCATGTTAAATTTGCAGCCTTAATGCAGCACCAGGTAAAAAATACAAACCCTAAATAAAAGCAGGTATCCCATGTACAGCTCAAGTCTCCATTGTCAGTGCCAGGTCTGACTAGCTAAGCTTTGGGTACCACTGCATCCTTCCTCAGGGCTCTGGGTGAAAAGCAGACACAGCAGAGCTAAGTAACAGATGGAACAAGGGCTTGTGTAAAACTCCATGTGTAAATAAAAACAGGATACAAGAGAAATTATCAGGTAGGCATCAGGCTTCTATTGCATTTCTCTATTTGTTAACTGGAAAAGCAAGATTGTGCAAGAGGGTCATTATCACTTATGAACTGCTGAGAATAGCGAGTATCAGATAGACAATGACTTCATGACCCATTATAATCTATGTTATTGGATGTCTCTGAAGTGCAGAGAAATGGCTTAAATTTTAAATCTTATTTTTGAGTCTCCCCTATATCATTTTGATTCAGAATGGCCCCCTTATCAGGTTGCTTTACACACTGTCGGTAATAGTTTTATTCCTGTTTCCTAGATGGACACTAAAGAACAGCTGCCAAAAGCAACGAAATTCTTGGCCCTGGATAAATGTCTGCCGCACAGAGATTTTCTGCAGGTAAAACCTTCATGAAATGGTCATCTATTCACGTTTTAAGTACTTCATGCATCTCAGTTAAGGAGTGCACTACTTAGCAGCAAGCTGAAGATGAATTCTTCTGTCCAAGTAAATCTAAATTGCTGCTTATGACAGGAGAGAGCTTGTCAAGGTAGGGAAAACCATATCTTCTATTTCGAGTGTAAGTAAAAGTATTAGTCTCTTCTGTCCCTATATAGACTCTTGAGCCATGTTACTTGTATCCAGTGTACCAACTAATGCAGGGTATAGGGCAGCAGGCCAGGTAAATGGTGCGGGGCTAGTCCATAGGCTAAATCAAGCCACACATGCTGGGATTGTGCCCTAGAGCCCTGTGTGCTGAGACTGTGCCTTGGTGGCCTGACATCACCCCTGTCCAGCCCTGTGGCATCAGACCCCTGCGCCACTGGTTAAAACCATGCACACGCACTCTGGCATGCAGGGCTCAGGGCTTTCTGCAGTTCCAGGAATTTGGCAGTAGGGGAGTTATGCTGCTGCTCCTCTGCTACCAAATTTTTGGACCCATAGGAAGCCCTGTGGACTAGACGACAACACTGGGTGCTGGATCCAGCCTGTGGGCCAGGGGTCTAACACCCCTGGTGTATGGTAGTAGCTAATCAATGTTATAGGCCAGAATGACACTGTCTTCTTACTATGAGCAGTGTCCCAGTGACCTGGTGTAGTTGTTGGAATTCTGTCTTTGGGGAAAAGAGCTGTGTGACAGATGTCATGTAAAATACCTGAAGTATTAGGGGAGAAAAAATGGTCTGAAGAAAATGTGCTTCCTCAGTGTCCTGGGGAGGACCCCAAGGTAGGCTGGGAAAGACTGTGATTTTTTCCTGGAGCTGAGGCTGCTTCCCCATGTGTGCCTAGCCCCTTGGGATGGTTTTTTCAGATGGGCAACTTGATCCTATCATCCCATCCTTTTCTTTTGAGGTTAAATTGTTGCAACATATGCTATGTGGGGTTATGTCATGATTAGTTCAGAAGCTGGAACTGGTGGAGAAAGCTGTCACTTTCTTTGGCAAGTGGGGTATCTTGGCAAGAGCATAATGTCTGTGCTCCAGGATTTAAGCTGTGAATGGCCTGAAATCAGCTGGAATTGTTGTATGCATCTGCATTCAATAGATGTGCTAATGCCTAGAACTCTTTCAATATTATGAGAGGATAGTTGACAGGACATTCGTGAGCATTCTTTAGACCCTTGAATGCCCTTCTGCTCCGGTTCTAAATAGTCTGGGTTTAGCAGCTTGCAGGGAGGAGCCCCTTGGACTGCCTGCTTTTGAGGTGTTATGCAGGGCCTGTTTGTTTCAGTGACTCAAGGAGGAGGACTGAAGGTGTATCTGTACTGCAAAAAGGCAGATCCCAAACACGGATTGGCTTATTTGTGTTGAAGTAGTGGTGAAGACAAGGGTTTTAAATTGTTGCCAGCCCTCATTGAAGTCTGTAGGGGAGTCCATTTGCTAATTAGAATTAAAAATTGAAGTTACTTTTTTCTTCACTCCTCTTTAACCTGAATTAAGAACACCTGTGCACACTGCAAAAGAGAGAGAGGGTCCATTATTTCTCAGCCAAAGCATAGCTAGTAAGTTTGGGTTGAGGCTGTTTTAACTTGGTTTTTGTAACATTGAATAACTGCTAAGACTCCTGGAGAGTGTGCTATTTATTGTTAAGATAGTGTCAGTAAATAAGGCATTTCTTTCGTCCAATATTATTTTTCCCAAGATAATAGACATAGACCACGACCCCAATGCATCAGACTCTCTGGAATATGATCCTGAGTGGCTTGCTGTTCTCAAGGCAACCAACGATCTCATTAATGTAACTCAGAACTCATGGAATATGCCGGAAAACAATGGCCTCCATGCAAAGTAAGTAAAATAAAGAATTGCTAAGGTAAGTTATGGGTTGAAAGCATGTGCTGTAAAGAAGTAATTTTAGATAGACAACCAGGCCACAGTTCCAGTCTAATGGTCGGTGCAGTCACTGGTATAAGCAGAACTTCTGAAGTAGTTGTTGGATGTGCAAATTTGCATTTAACCCTAGAAGCAGAGAACTAAGGTGTCCTAGAGCCTGTGCTGCTCCATGTAAGCACATACTGTTTTTTCAGGCTTTGAAGTGCATGCTTCCTTGAAGGAACATGAATTGATGAATCCTCACATTTATTTCAGTATTGGCATGAAAAAAGTCTTCCATAACACTGAACTGAAGAGACAGACATAGCATCTGTATACATTGGTATAGCTGCATCTTTTTAACAAAAAAATGTAATTAATGTAACATTTGTAAATGCTATTACTAAAATTACAGTATCAGGGTTTTCTTTTTAGTTTGAAGATTTTTTTCCCTTTGAAGAAATAGCCTTACCAGTTTCCTAAACAGCACATGGTCACAGACCACACATCCTTTGGTTAATATTGGATTCTTATGTACAAGGGATCTGGTAGTCTAGATATGATTGTTTTAAAGAATCCTGTTGCTGCTAGAAGAAAGAAACAGGAAGGTGACCTGGAGACTTAAAGAAAGCCTTCTGGTGCATGGTATAGCTGGATGTGCAGTGTAGTCAGAGGGCTCTTGCCCTCTTGTAAAGCAGGGAAGTTAGGCCCGAGGCTTGGTTCTGGCTGCAGCTCAGGCTGGCATTGCCAGCTTCTGCTGTGTGGGGATAAGCAGGAAAAGGTTTGCAGTCAGGGAACCTCATTCTCTTCACCAGTGCGGTTTCAGCACTAGGGGGAAGAAGGAATTTGGGAACCCCCATTAGAGATGAAGCTTGAGTGCACAGAGTAAGAGGATCCAAGGCAGAGGACAAGGGGAGGTTCAGCCCTGCCTTTGTCTTGAAGTCGAGAGAAGTCTCTGAAGCCTCTCTGAGCACTTCAGAATGACCTGTAGCTAAAGCTTACCTGGGATCCAAGGTATTCTAACTCTCCTAACTGCCAGAGGCTTCATAGTGAGGGTGGGAGCAGGGAGAAAAGTCCCCATCAGAGAAAAGAACATGGAGTACTGGGACATGAATGTCCCCTGGGATCTGCTTCTCTGGACACTCCTGAAGGCAGTCTGGTAGTGTAGAGTGCTGTACTAGCTCCTGTGGAACAAACCTGCTTGGATGTTGTGAGATCAACTGCACCTTTGCTGGCAGCTGCTCTCTAAGCAAGAGAGATCAGACTCCAGCTTCTCTCTGGAGCAGCAGAAGAGGCTGAGGAAGGATGATAGTTAAGCTCTAGCTTAGGATCTGTGAGAGGTTGGTTCGGTTTCCTGGACTGCTGTAGGTTTTGTGGGTGACCTTGACAAAGTTGCTTAGTCTCTGGATGTCTCTTTCCTACCTATAAAATGGGATATCAGCACTCCTTACCCTCACACATGTTGGGATAAATGCACCTTACACTTGTGAAGTGTTTGGATACTTCAGTAACAAGGGGCTGTGTTATTACTTTACAGCCCAAATAAGGAGAGGCAGTGGAGAATGCTTTATATTTTAAGGATGCTTTTGCTGAAACTGTCCTGTACCATGAACCTGCAAGAAGTTTGCTGGGGTCCTTTGACAGGGTTGCTTAAGTGCTGCCTTGTGCTTTCCTGTATCAAGCTGACAATGAAAGCTGCATCCCTGATAGGAAACTTATCACTAACCGCAGTGTTAAAGACTTGTTTGCTGAAACCCAGGGCTGGATGTTGCCATTTGAATGTCTTCCTGGGGATTATATGGGTACTCTAGATTTTAAGAGTCATCAGAAGAGACTATTCACAGGGAAGGAGCAGCAGTAGTTGCCTTGATGGGGTGATAGAAACCTAAAATGAGCCAGACTTGTAATCCTTCAGCCACAGATCCTCACTTCTGTCTCTGGTCTGACAGCTTGCTCTGTCAGAGTGCTGAGATTTGAGAAAATACTCCAGTAATGTGTTCATGTTTCATTGGCACATACGTGTATGTTCATCTATCCGTGCTGTACTCATTTTGTACATGTTATGTAAAACTGAGTGGAGTTTACATTATGACACATGGTATCACATGCAATGTAGATTAAAAATGCAACATTTGCCTGTTGCATTTTAGACAAATATATTGAAGTTGGCATGCAAAACTCCACTCCCAACCTAAAGATTGTTCAATAAAAGAACTGACATTAAAATTTGGCCAGCTGCGTGCTCTTCGGTTTTTTTTTTTTTTTTACTTCTCTTAAAAACAAATGTAATAGCTGCTATGTATTCTGGAGAAATATAATCTGAAACATCACCCATAGTCATTAAGGTCACAACTCTTTTTATAGCTTTTGATGTAAAGTGTAAACATTGTGCAACTGATAAATGGGAAACCTCTTTAAAAACGTCTGGTCTAATTGAGCATCAGTTTATCTTTCTGTTGTAACTTGTGTTATAGCCAGCCACAATATCTTGAAAAGTCCAGACTATCTGTCAGTATAAACCAGTTGTGCCTCTAACGAGAATAACTGTAGATGCTTTTGGCTTCCACACTTTGATAAAGGATGTAGGGGAAAAATGGAGAAGGTGCATTTAAATCACAGAAACTATCTGAGGGTTAGAGATGAAGACTTCTCTGAGAAATAGGGTGTCTACACCATGTCCCCAGTGCAGGAAGGGACAAATTCTTGTGAGCTGGTCACCTGACTGCTCCTGCTGGCTTGGGTAAAATCCAAGAATGTAGTGATGAAGGCACTCCAGCCCTTCCTGGGGCTACTGTCAAGCACACTAAAAACAGATCTTTAAATGGGGGTGGAGGGGAAAAGGTGACCTTAAGTGGCTTCACTGCCACACTTCTGGGTTTAGTGCAAGTGGGCAGGGTGCTCAAGGGTGCCCCTCCCTGGGGGTGTCTTGGACACCTTGTAGGCGTAGCTGTAGAGATTGATCAGTTTTATCTTCTCAATGATGGAAAGGTCACTTGAGCGACATAGAAGTGTCTTCACATGGGGAAGAGAGTACTGAAGAACTAATGGCTGGTAATTGAAGCCAGATGAACTCCAATTCTGCCCAAACTTAATGGAGCAAACAGTCAAAGGAAGTAGTGGTTTCTGTCTTATTTTCTTCAGTCAAGCTCCTTGTTCTGTCATCTGCCCCCACTGAGAACAGTCCAGCTCCATCCTTTTTCAAACCCTTGGATGACTTGTGTAGAAGATAGGCTTTCTCTCAACACAAGTTACAGAAGCCAATACAAGGGAAACTGGGTGAAATTGAGGGGGATATAAAGCTCAGGTGAGAGAATCTTATGGTCCCTTCTTGCTTTAAACTCCCTGAATTCCACCCCCCCCGATGTAAAAGAGGAGTATGTGATTATTCCCAAGGTCAGGCTGTGCTTATAAAGTACCGTTTAGTGCTGTTTCACAGTTGGTCCCAACCCAGCTTGTGTGGTGAGGTGCATGAAAAGCTGACTGCACAGAATACTGGTTTCTTCCATGTTTATCTTGCTACTTAATTATAGTAAAACAGCTTGGAAACCAAAGTAAATTTCCAGGTTAGGATGCTAAATATATATTACATTCTGTTCAGTTAGGGTTCATATCATAGTTTATTGGAGTCCTCATACCAAGTGAGGTAGTATATACTTCTTGGGGAAAGCACTTGAAAAATTAAATGTTGCTGATGGGTAAAGTGGTTTAGTGTTAATGTCTTTAAAGAGAACTATAGGTGGGGGGAGCACAAGATAAATTTTTACTTATTTTTCTCATAAAAACTTTTAATTCTTTTAGGTGGGATTACAGTGCAACAGAAGAAGCTATCAAAGAGGTATTGGAAGAGGTGAACCATAATCTCAAAATTCCTGTTAACTTCTCTCTGACAGCTGCTTGTTATGATCCCAATAAACCTCAGAGACACCTAGAACCAGTTCATGTTATCAGTCCTCAGACCACTGAATTTTGTGCCCAGTTTGGCCTCATTGACATTAACAACAAGATCCAGCAAGCGAAAGAAGAAGGTTCTGTTCGTGGGGAATATGAGGAGGAGGAGGAGGAGGAAGAGATAGACAGTACTGGGTCAGCAGAAGAACCCAGTGAATATAATACAGATAGTTCTGGGTTGTCTTTGTCCATTAACCCAGATGAAATAATGCTGGATGAAGAGGGTGGAGATGAAGAGCTGAGCACATGTTCTGTGGATCCTTCACCTGATCACCCTCCTGACTTTTCTGCAAGCTTTTCTGACATCAGAATCATGCCAGATTCCATGATGGTATCATCTGATGATGCAATGGATTCCACCAGTGAGGAACTGGAGAAATCTGGTGGGAGTAAGCAGACAGAAGAGAAGAGTTTAAATGAGAGATCCTTAAAGCGTATTGGCAAAAATGAGAATGGCAACAGTGGCGTGAAGAAAATTAAGAGGCGGAATCAAGCTATCTATGCTGCAGAGGAAGAAGATAAAGTAGAATGAAAACTTGAGCATTACACTTCTTAACTTTCCATGCTGACCCTACCTCCTTGGTGGTGTACAGGCTATCATGAACTTCTAATGCTTTTAAAATTAAGTGTTTGAATTGATCCATGCAATGGAATAAGACTGTATAGTTAATTACAGAGACTTCTGTGGGGAAGGACTATCTATTTAGTTAAGTAAATGTCTAAGCAGGAAGCAGAGCTTTTTGAGGAGTCTTCAAGTTTAGGCATAAGCAGTTGGCTTTTGCTTCAGCTTTTGAGAATTAACTCATTTACATTCTGCTGTGCCTCTGTGTCAGGTTTATAATACTTGGTTAACATGAACATTTCCTTAAGTTTTATAATTCGGGTGGGGGAGAGGATCAGAGTTTGGGATGATGCAGTTGCATTAGCTTTATTGCTTTCTTGCAGTTTGTCACCTTCGTACCAATTAGTTATTGCAGACGGTTATCGCAGTGTGGTTAGAGCAGTATTCCCAAGATAGAAGCAGCAAGAGAAGAAAGTAGTAATGGTTTTGTCTCTGCAGGTACTGGTCATGCAGTGGGAAATCCTGGTAATCAGTGTTTTTAAGCAAACATTATGAATGTCTGCTCTTGAGTTGTCTAATTCAGTGGTGCTTAACCTTTTTGTCTGGCAGGCCGGATGGGTAATGATGAGTTCTTTCATGGGCTGAATCTGGCAGTGGATCCAATCCTGTACCTGGGGCAGGTGCAGTGGGGAGCCCCTTCTAGCTGTGCAGAGTGGGGTAGGGAGCAGCTTGGTCCTAATCCAGCCATGCCAGGGAAGGGGGTATGGCCCAGCAACAACCTAGGGGGTGTGTGTGTGTGGGGGTGCAAATCCAGCCTTAATCGGGGAGGGGGCATGGCTCAACCCCACAGGAGGAAGGGGACATGTCGCAGCCTTGTGGAGGGGGAAGGAGCGTGGGGGTGGGCTTGGCCAAGTGGTGAGGGGTGGGATGTGGCTTGGCCCAGACTTGGCTGTGCAGAGGGAAAGTGGCATGGTCCAGACCCATGGAGGGGTGGGGGAGGAGAAGGGGATATGGGCTGGCTCCAGTGGGAAGGTGCTATGGTGTGGCTGTGTAGAGCAAGGGTTGTGGCCTGTCTGCAACCCACTGAGCAGGGCTTGGGATTTTGGCAGTGCGGATGGGTGTTGATATTACCTGCCACTGCTCCCCCACTGCCAAATGTCCTGATCTGTGGGGAGCTCCACATGGCAGAGGTTGAGTGCCATTGGTGTAATTGTCATTTGTAATTAGTTTTGACATACTAAAAAGTATTCATGTTGTGGACATTAAGCATCATGACTGAAGGCTGTAGTACCATGGAGGAGCATGCATTTATTTTCTAATAGAAGCTGTCTATTTTGTGCCTCTGTCTCTCCTAAAAGTTCAGAATAGTAGTTAATAATTAAATTATTAAAAAGCCCTGGATTTCTGTATTTATATCACTGCCTTAGAAATGCTCTGTGTGAATTGCCTAATCATGGTAGGTGGTCATGTTTGATTTCAGTGGAAGGGGCTAGAGCTTATAAACTTAAAGGTAGGACTGGTGGTAGTGCCTATATTTTTATTGCTACCTGACAATGTTTCCAAGAAGGCCTGATTTTTTTGAGTTGCTGAAATTTGCCAGAATTTAGGAACTTAAGAAATGACATGTGCACATGCACATCCTTCAAAAGAATGCTAAAGTTTCAAAGTCAAGTACCCATAAGTTAGGAAATGCCAAAACTAAGGTGGTCTGTATAATTTTAATGGTGTCCTTGTGTTTGTGCGTTAGGGTAATTCTAGAGTTATATGATCACACTTTTTAAAAAAATATTAAACTCTGCCTTATTCAGTGCAGAGGGGCAACATGCTAAAGAGTTAATTCTTCTCTGTTTTGTTTTATCCTCATTCAGTTTGTTCCCATGCCCTGTTTACTGCAAATCATTCGCACCTCTCTCTCACTACAAAGCTAGCTTCTTTAAGAGAGTCCTCATCACCTTAGCAAAGGAGTGTTTCACAAACCATTAATTGTTCTTCAGTCATGTTCTTGGATAAAGTGATGTCCCCCTTCTGTGGATGACAATCTTCGCAACAGATTCATTGAAGTCCATGTAGAAGCTAACTCGAGGTCCTCAATTTGCACCTCATTTGGATTTGATTTTTTTTTAATGGACATGGGCACTGCTTGAAGGCAATGGGTGCTGTTCTTTGAAAAGAGATCTGTGCAGCATGTGGCAAATCAGACTCTAGTCTTGGGTTGTGCATTCAAGTGAAAGAACACAGGTAATAGTTACCTGTGGAAAATGAGTGATCAATTGCCCACTACCACATGGGGAATTGCATGGCAGGGAGCCAGGGATTACTACAGTTCTCCAGGGTGGCAGTCAGTTGCTTTTATATACGAAGCCATGCTTGCAGTTTCTCCCATCTTATTTACTATAAGCTTTGCATTCAAATGGGGAAGGGCATCCTACTAACATCTGCCTTTTTAATGTTCAACCCTGATTGGCTTCCTGAGTACTGTCCTTTCTGGGTACCAACTGAATCAGAACTCCAGTAGAATAGAATGTGTGATAATGCGATTTAACCTTAATATTTGGGTTTACAAACTTGAGTACTTGACTTAAAATCTTTACTACTAGTTTTAATGTCCTTTTGTGTGTGCAGTTCATTTAGAATAAATACCAATCATCTCTTCTAATCTTAGCCCCCTGTCATACTGTTCCAAAAAGGGTATGTTGTTTGCTGTACTCCTGCACCTTCTCTTAGCCACATACACAGTTCATTAAAGGGAAAGAAAACAGTTTGTTGTGTAGGTAAGGAAGTCAAACTACTGCGAGTCAAAACACAGTTTGAGATGAAGCAAAACTGCAGACATTTTATATAACTATTTAGTTAAGTAGATTGTTCTGTAGTGTGAACAAAAGCTCATGTCATCAAAGACACTGGGCACTGAAATGACTTGGATGATCTTCTGTTTAGGTATCTAAAAAACTTAAATAAGTTTGCATTTCGTTATGCTTCAAGAGGCATTTTCCAAAGTTTCATAACCATGCAATTTTATTAACACAATATGTGGTATAGACAAGAATTTTATTGTCTTAGAGAACCACAAATAATTAGGGTTGGAAGGGACCTCAGGAGGTCACATCTAGTCCAACCCCATGCTCAAAGCAGGACCAGCCCCAACTAGATCATCCCAGCCCAAGCTTTGTCAAGCCAGGTCTTAAAAACCTCCAAGGATGGAGAGTCCACCACCGATCTGGGTAACCTGTTCCAGTGTTTTACTACCCTCCCAGTGAGTGAGTTTTTCCTAATATCTAGCCTAAACTTCCCTTGCTGTAACTTACAACCATTACTCCTTGTCCTGTCATCTGTCATCACTGAGAACGGTCCAGCTCCATCCCCTTGGGAAACCCCCTTCAGGTAGTTGAAGGCTGCTATTAAATCTCAGTCCATTTCCCTCAGCCTCTCCAAGTCACGTGCCCCCGCCCCCTAAACTTTTTCATTGCCTTCTGCTGGACTCGCCAATATGTCTACATCCTTTCTGTAGTGGGGGGCCTGAAACTGGACACGGGATTCCAGATGTGGCCTCACCAATACTGAATAGAGGGGAAGAATCACTTCACTTGATCTGCTGGCAGTGCTCCTACTAATGCAGCCCAGTATGCTGTTAGCCTTCTTCACAAGAGCACACTGTTGGTTTATATTCAGCTTATTGTCCACTGTAACCCCCAGGTCCTGTTCTGCAGAACTGCTGTTTAGCCAGTCAGTCCCCAGCTTGTATTGGTGCATGGGTTTTCTTCCATCCTAAATACAGGACTTTGCACTTTGTCTTTATTTTGAACCTCGTGTTTTCTTTTGGTTCAGTCCTCCATTTTGTTGAGGTCTATCAGATTCCTATCCCTACCCTCCAGCAGAACCACTACTCCCCCCAGCTTGATGTCATCTGCATGCTTGCTGAGGGTGCACTCTATGCCATTTTCCAGGTCACTGAAGATTTTGAACAAAACTGGCCCCAAGACTGACCCCTGAGGCACTCCACTTGACACTGGCTGCTAACTAGACATCAAACCACTGACTACTACTCTCTGAGCTCGATGATCCAGCCAGCTTTCTGTCCACCTTACAGTCCATCCATCCATCCAACCTGTACTTCCTTAGCCTGCTTGCGAAAATGTGGGAGAACACATCAAAAGTCTTGCTAAAGTCATGGTATATCACGTCCACTGCTCTCTCCATATCCACAGAGCCAATCATCTCTTCCTAGAAGGTGATCAGGTAGGTCAGGCATGACTTGCCCTTGGTGAATCCGTGCTGACTGTTCCTAATCACTTTCTCCTTCAAGTGCTTAGAAGTGGATTCCTTGAGGACCTGCTCCATTATTTTTCTGGGGACTGAGGTGAGGCTGACCCATCTGTAGTTCCCTAGATCCTACTTCTTCCCTTTTCTTAAAGATGGACATTTATATTTTGCCTTTTTTCCAATTGTCTGGGACCTCTCCTGATCACCATGAGTTTTCAGAGATGGCCAGTGGCTCTGCAATTGCATCAACCAACTTCAGCACCCTTGGGTGCATTGTGTCTGATGCCATGGACTTGTACATGTCCAGCTTTTCTAAATAGTCCCTAACTTGTTCCTTTGCTACTGTAAGCTGCTCACCCCCTCCCTAGGCTGTGCTGCCAGGTGCAGTAGTCTGGAAGTTGACCTTGCCTGAAGGACTTCAGGCCCAGCTCCCCAACAGCATTTAGTCCCCTAACCACATTGACCTGGGCTTGAGCACATGGGTCTTATGCAACCTGCCACACGTTACTTTAATGGTGCCATAGGATCTGTTCCCTCATCCTAGCAATAGTACCTCTTGCCATTCCACCCGTGCATAGCAGGATGCACTATTTTGGGATTGGGGATTGAATCCCAGTCATAGTTGCCTGCTTCCCAGTGCAGGGGAAAGTTGGAATCATGATTGCAGGCTCCCCCTGCATCATTGGCAATTCCTCACAGTTGAGGATGATTATCTTCCATGTTTTGCTTTGTGGGTCCAAAGATAAGGCTGATCTGGGATTGACAGACTGTTGCAACTTGGGCACGTTTCCATATGGGGTGGGTGGCTCTGGGTTCTTGGTTTGGTCCATGACGCGCTGTTCCTGCTTTTCTGTCTCCTGTTCTCGTTGTAAGGTTTCAAAGTACTGAGATCCTTGCAGTAACACTCTTTCTTCACTTTTTTTGGGGTGGTCCTAGGTGGTAGTATCCTATGATTTTGATGTCGATGTTGCATTTTTTCCAAGTTGGCCTTGACATCCTGGAAGTGCTTCCTCTGCCCTCCAGATGAGTGTATGCCTTGATTGAGGTGGGAGAATAAAACTTGCTTTGGGGGTCTGGCATTGAATGTGCAGGTGGCATGGCCAGTCCAGCAAAGTTGATGTCAGATGATTGTTGCCTTAGTTCTTGTGGTGTTTGCGAGAGGATGCTAATATTGGTGCGTCTGTCTTCCCACTATATTTGAAGGATCTTCCACAGGCAGCATTGATGGTACTTCTCCAGTGACTTCAGGTGTTGCCTATACGTTGTCCATGCCTCTGCTCTATACAGTAAGGAGGGATTCAAGACTGCTTGATTAAACCATGATCTTTGTTTTGGATCTGATGTTGCAGTCTTTGAATACCTATTTTCTCAGGCATCCAAAGGCTGCACTTGCACTTTTAAGGTGATTTTGGATGACTTCATCAAAGCCCGTGCATTCACAAGTTGAAACCTGGCTGACAGTGAACCAGTGTAGTCTTGGGCTTTAGAATTTACTACATAATTCGCTTTCCGCATGATTTGTCAAGCAGTTGCATTAAGATGGTAACTGGAGTTTAATTACCCCCAAAGTTTATACAGTTACTTTAAACATGTGATTCATAAACATCTCTTAAAACAGGGGGGAACCTTTTGGCAGGCATGCCACAACTTAGTCCCATTCATTCTGAGTGCCACTCCAACTCCCTTCCCCTACCTGACTACTACTCTTTTTCTTCCTGCCACATGCTCCCTGCGCCATCTGCTGCTCTGCTTTCTGCTTCCTGCCTTATCTGCCACTGTTCTGCCTGTCCCCTTCAATGTGCTGCATGCAACACAGAGGCTCCTTGTGCCACTTATGAAACCTTGCTGCTAGTTGGGCACCCTGTCTTAAGCCACTTAAAATTAAATGATTTGCTGAACAGAGAAATTAACTATAGTCAAACTAATCTGATTTCAGGCTTGCCTGGGAACTTTTTCATATAACACGACTAGAATTTTTTTAAGCAAACTCCTTGAAAATGAGACCATCTGCTAAGTTACTTAGATGTCTTCCAAACTTTTTTAAAACAAAAAAATGTTCTCTCGCTTCTCCTCCTTCTTTATTTATGCTGAATTACCATGGGTCATGGATTCATTTAATTATTTTTATTTAAATGTTAAAATTAATGTTTAGGGCTCAACAGTATTTTGTATCTAACTCAGATTTTTAAGCAGACTTGCAAGAACAATATTCAATAACAGAAAATGACTGAATTGAAAACCCTGACTTATTTTTTTGATGAACAGTTTTTATTAACTCTGTCAAAAATCTGCTATTTTGAATAAAAACATCAATTCATTCAGCTTTCTTACGATGTTAACCTCAAAACTTCTCTTATCTGATGGGCTTTCCTAGAGTGATACCGTTAGAAGTGGAAGTACCATAATAGCATTCTAAAAGCCAGACAGTGAGCTGCAAATGAATGGATTAGTGGTATGCTGTTTTTAAACATTCATGTAAGTAAGGCTTGCTGTTCCATTCAGAGTTCATTGAATTAGCTTTGTTTTCCTATTCTTTTTCAGGCTTGAACCAGATGCTGTCACTCTGTTCCTGCTCGGGCAGATAACTGCCAAATCACTATTGTGAACTATTGTCTGGGTGTGGCTATATCATGTCTGTGTGTGCAGTGCAGAGTGGGAGAATAAGGAGGGGGAACACCTTCCCCTGTACATGAGCCTGGGGGTGGGGTGCCCATGGGGCATGTGGTCCACGGCTGGTTTGAAGTTGGACAGCCCTGATTTGGACAATGGGGCTGAGTCGAGGCTGAGGAAATTTGGGGATAATATCAAGTTGGATGGAGCTACAGACACTCTGGAGGGTAGGGCCAAGATTCCAAATTACTTGGAAAAGCTGGATAAAAGGTATGCAATCAGTCAAACTAAATTCAACAAGGACAAATGCAAGGCCCTGTGCTGGGGATGGAATAATTGCATGTTGAACAGGATCACTTCTGTTCTCTCAGGGGAGATGACAGCATTACCTAGTAACCATAGAACAGCTCCCATAAACAGAATGATCATATTTTCTAGTATACCACATGCCCAAAGTAAGGTGTATGCCTTGTTTGGGGAAAGCGGAATGAAAAAAAATTGTTCCTGTAATAGCTGAATGCTGACTGCAGAGGATCCTGACTGCAATGGTTGTGGCTATGAGAAGGTTAATATTAGTTCTGACTGAAGGGTGGACTCCTCACCCTCCCACCCTAAAGGTAGCAGAGAGAGGAACCTGGCAGCCATCTTGCTGTGGCGTCTATTCTTGCTTCTATTTCAACAAAGACAAATCAGCAAAATCTATTTTGGGGGGCTTATTTGGGGGGAAAAGGTGCTTGTGATATTGAAGTGCATACACTATTCAAATGAAATAATAATGTAAAATGTACCTCAACACAGCAAGAACTTTAGATGCATAATTAACTTATCAGATGGTCACTTATCATCCAGACTCCTGCAGAGCCTGTTTTCATTGGTGACAGTCTCCAACTTGTCAGTTGCTGAGTGGAGTCATCTGTCCCTCGTTGTTTCTCTGATTAGGGATATTATTGCAGATAATCTCAACACCTTTATTTAAGGCCTTTTAGCCAGGTTGAACCAGTCCATGTTTCTTTCCTCTTGGGGAAAGGGGTTGCATGAGGGGCCGGGCATGCATTATTTCTTTGTTGGGGATTTGCATTGACTTTCAGTTTCTGTAGGAAACATTCCTGATCTCACCTGTTTGGCAAGCTAAACAATCACTAACAAGTTCCAAAGGATGAATATAGCATTAGGCATTATGAGTTAGGGGTTAGACAAAGCTACTTAGGTGGACCTAGAGTTTGTGGCTATTTTGGTGAGCAACACAACAAAAGTTACATAAAGATGCTAGTAAAGACAATTAATCCACTTGGTCTGACTGTGAACCCAGAAAAGAAAAAAAATAATGATCATTGTACCATTGTTTGTCAATGTAACTGTGACAACTGGGAGAAAGCACTTGAAATTAGTGAAACAATTAGCAGGTTTGTGCAAACACACCAGCTTCCAGATTAAAGAGGAAGTGATGCAATTATAACTTAGGTTTCATTACCCTATTTAGCTATAAATCAGAGTCATCAAGAACAAAAAGATGGAAGTTTTCCCAGTGTTTTATCTAAAAGATAACTGGAATATTCTCAACAAAACTTGTGAGCAATGATTAAATCTAAGAGAACTGGGTGGAAACTTCTCACTTTCACTATTGGGAAAATACTTGGAAAGTGGAGTAGGCATGCTTTGGAACTAGTTTGTTTGACATACACAGGCATCAAAATGGACACCAACATTTGAAGAAGTGAAAAGCAAGGCAAAGTTGATGGGATGCCATCAAAAATTAATGGGAGATGATGGGGATGAATTGCCTCAGCTAGTAGTTGGAAGACTGGACAGCCTACATGTTCTGAAATGAATGATGGGGTCCAACTAAGGAAAATGTCCCAAGAAGTTTTCTATCCATTTGTAATCCATGTAATGATTTTGTCCCTAATTGATGTAGACTTTTGCATCATTCAAGCAGAAACAGCCTGATCCCTCTTGGGTACCAGCAGGGTTGGAATGCCTTTACTTAAGATCTCTGTCTAGGTCACTTCCCTCTCGCTGCAGCTGATCTATAGCAAGGTTGGCCACTCTTGGATGTTCCTTTCTAGCTTCACCTTCCTTGTTCCTTAAAGATTTGCTGCCTCTTCTTTGTTCTTTGCTGTCACAGCAAGGTTCTACTCAGCCCATTATTTCTGGGATGAAATCTTAGTGCTACTGAAGTCATCCCCAAAATCTCTCACTAGTGGGGCCAGGATCCCATGTCTCATTTCTTCATGCTTTAACATCTGTTGGCTGTAAGTTGCTGCTTCCACTCATTCGACCATTTCCAAGCAAACATTTTTGTTGCCTAAATTTGCTCCAGCACTTTGAAGCTGCTGGGCCATGAGAGCAGCTGTTTCTTGTTGATTTGAAAACAGAGAGAATAGGCCGTGTTTCTTCTCAGCCCCATCCTGGTGCCTGGGACGGGGGTGGGGGATGTATTCACAACTCGGGTCAGAGAGGCAGAGCTGTGCGTCAGACCCCTGTCACAAGCTACATCTATCACACAATTCACCGGTGAATGGCGCATCAAACTGGGACTAGGCACACCCACCACGTGGCCATCCGGTTATGAAAAGAGCTGCAAAGCCGCTACAAAGCGAGTGCTTGAACAGGGGTAACAACTCCAGGGCTGCGTCCTACCCAGCTCCCACTGCAAGGTGTGGCATAGTCCTCGGTCTCTTGGCAGGGCTAGGGGCCTTGGCAGATTCTACACGACAGTGGCTCCGCCCGGCAGATTCGTTACACCTCTCCCGCCCTGTGGCGTTTCATGAATGAACGTACTACGCATGCGCCTCGAAACGCGACCGCCAGTTAAGTCTAGCTCCGCCTCCTCCCCGGTTCCAGGGCACGCGCAGATCTGACCTACAGCCCCCTCCCCTGCGCGAGGGCAGCCCACGCATGCGCAGGAGCTCCCTCCTGCGCCGCTCGGCGAGTCAAAGGGCCCGCGGCGGCGCGTGCGCACTGGGCCGGGCCGGCGGAAGGCAGCTGCCGTTTGGCGCCGGCCGATTCGCGCAGGCC
>NW_017728995.1:66213190-66226512 GCF_001723915.1 Gavialis gangeticus
GTCGAGCCGGGCCAGGCCGGGCCGGGCTGACAGCGCCCGCCGCTACCGGCCCGCCACATCGGTCGCTCTGCGCTCCGCTCCCCGCCCTGCCCTCGCCGCTCTGCGCTCCACCCGCCGCCCTGCCTGCTGCCCCATCTGCTGCTCCCGCCCCACCTGCTGCTCTGCTCTGCACTCGCCCCCTGTCTGCTGCTGAACTGCCTGCCTGCATTACTGGCTGCTCTGTAACGTGCTACCCGCTGCGTCTGCTCCCTGCCCTGTGCTCCCCACCCCATGTGCCTCTCTGCTTTACACTTGCCGCCCCACCTGCTGCTGTGCTTTCCTCTGACCTGGATCTGCTGTGGACCACATGCAGAAGTGTCTTGTGTCCCTTGAGGCAGCCATGCCCCAAGTTGGCCACTCCTGGTTTAGTGGATATTGTGTTTCAATGTTAAATGTAAGAGCCAAAGTAGAGTTTGTATCCTGGTACCATTTCTGCCTCATCATTGGCCATCCCTCGATTCAAGGACGATCTCTGTCATGGCTCACTGATGGGTCCTTAGGTGATTTAAGAGTCTGATCCTTGAGCCGCAGATCTGTCAGTTTTTGCATTGAATAGTTAAAAGGCTGAGAGGCATTTGGATGTTACCATGGGGTTTTTCCCATTCTCTTGTCTACATCAGGTTTAATTTTGGATTTCCCCTCTCATTTGAAGTGAGAGCTGTAGTATTACTTTCTCTTTCAGAAGGAAGCTCCTCTTGCCTTGTTCTACCTGCATTTGTGTTGATCCTTGAAGAGGAGTTGGGTCTGCACTTTCTGGAGGCCTGTATTTTTGCTAGGTAGAGCTGGGCAAATAAAAGACTACTCAGTTTGGTGGTTGAAGAAGAGGAGTGTTCTCAAATTGAAGCAGAACTTTGTTTTGGCATGAGCAAAACACATGTTCTGTTCCATTTGCAGGC
This sequence comes from Gavialis gangeticus, assembly GCF_001723915.1. NCBI lineage: Eukaryota > Metazoa > Chordata > Crocodylia > Gavialidae > Gavialis > Gavialis gangeticus. Next base: position 66,214,126 of record NW_017728995.1, read on the forward strand.
TCTTTAGCTGCTTTGTGCCCCTTTTAAATCATAGGTCACTTCACATATAACAAAATGCCTTTCAAAGCAAACCGCTCTTCTGAAAATGTTTTGACGTTAGAAAAAATCTTCCTTGTTGTGGCTGAAGTAAGTGGATTCAGTGGGATTTTGCAAATAGTTTGGGTTATTTTAAAGCTCTATTTTCTGGCATATTTTTACTGTTCACTGAAAACATTTTGCCAGCCTCTTGCCTTTGTTTGTAAAAACTGCTGTACAGGGATTGTAGAGCACAATCAGCTTGGCAATAGAAGCTCTTTGCTCTTGTAAGTCTTCTGGGTCTTCTCAGGTGGCCTAGTTGCTGTGCTTTGTAGTGCAGGGAGGAGGCACATGCACTACAGTTGCCCTTTGATCTTTTGGCGGGGTATATTGCTTTTAAGTGGGTACTGAAAGGGATGCTTTCATCCTTTGCCTCTGGGACACGCATTCATTTACTGACTGCAGTTGTGTCCCATGTTTGTAAATGCTAGCTTGCCAGCCTCAAATGCTGTCTTGCAGTAACTGTATCTTTACCTAAAAGCTGCTTTATAAGAGTTATGTCCTGCCCACTTGGCATGAAATGGTCTAGAGGCCAGTTGCCACTTTTTTACAATAAATAATCTTAGTCTGTTGTTTTGGTTTGCTTTTCCTTACTAGGTAAGAAGACATGAGTATGAAATTTGCCTTGTACCCTGGACCAGGTCCAGACCATGGGGCTCATTGTAGGCTGTGTCCAGCCTGGGGTATGCAGTGGTAGCAGCTTTGGCTGTGTCTTTAGGTACAGGGAGATAGCCCCATGCCCCCTGCCAGAGCAGCTCAGCTCTGGTTTCTGCTGCCTGGCCTGTGCTGGAGCTGAAGCTGCAGCCATGGTACTTGTCCTGTGATGTAGCAGCAACAGCTACAGTTCTGGCATGGGCAAAGGGGTGATGGTGAGGCTGCTGGCAGAAGTTAGGACTGCAGCAGCAATGACAGGAGAAGTAGCAAGGACTGTATTGGTCTTTGCTCGCCCTTCTGCTGCCAATCCCCATGTCCATCAGGACCCAAGGACCCTCGGTACCAGCTGGGGTGCATGGCATGCTGCAGAAATCTGCCAGTATCCTGATATCCCTGCTTTACCTGAACTTTAATGCTGGTCAGCAGGCTAGAAAGCAGCAGATTCTAGGTTTGGAAGCTTAATGAAGGTCTGGACCTAAAATCTGTCTGGGTCCAGCCTCACCATGCATTTCTGGTCAGGTGACAAGCTGTGCTGAGACTATCCTTCTCCCTTGGGCCAGATAACCAAAGTGACATAGTAAGCAGAAGCCATTCTTGAAGGAAATGTAGATTTAGATGCTCCAGGTGGTTCATGTTCTTCCCCATGGTGCCAGACTGGTCTGGAGGAGGGTGGTACCACAGCAGAAATTCAGCTGGATAAAGAGGTGAAGGTTTAGTTCAAGGTTACCTGCCATTCCAAAAACAAGGCAGAGCTCCACAAATCATCTTCATTCTTCTTTCAAGGAAATTCATCAAGGAAGAGGGTAAAAGCTTAATAAAGAAAGAAAAGGCTCAGTTGACAGACCTTAACATCTTTTATAAGGCTGCAGGCCAAATTTTCCAGATCCGATGCCCCGAGCTAGCTGCTTGCATACGGCTTTAGGAAATCCCTTAATATGTGACCTTTTTTTTTTTTTTTTTTTCAGGAGGGCTGAATACAAACAAATCCCAATAGGTCAGGGAGACCTGCAGATGCCTGGTACTTTTGAAAATCACGCAACGTTTAGTGTAGTGTATTAATTTCTCAGAAAAAGTATTGGAGAAGAGTTTGATAAGATGCAAGACATGCCTTTTATGAATGTAGGCATGTATGTTCTGTTGCTGAGAACAAAGTTAACTTTTGTATTGTGCTGAGATCTGTGAGGGATGTGGAGTGTACTGTGTTACTGTCCCTGTTGCAGTTATGTGGGATGACTCTGTAGGAGACAGAGCCTCAGTGCAATTTGAATAGGTGATGCAGGGGGGTAAGGTGTATTAGGGAGAGAACTTTTAATGGCACTTTTCCTTGCTGTGGAGGGGTTACGTGGGTGTGTATTCTGCTTCAACAACCTGAGCTGTTTTAAATGCACTTTTTGTAATGTCTGGAAATGCATGATAAATTGCAGTGCACCAGAAATTAACCAAGAGCTAATGTTGTGCAAGTGTTTCCTTTTGATACAGCTACTAAACTGTGTTTAAACTGCCAGTTAAGGAAGTGCTGACATCCAGACCAAACTCGGCCCATACGCCTTGCCCACAGACATTAGAACTCTCAAATGCCCATGCATGTGCCCTTAGCACAGTAGTTCTCAATCTTTTTAGACTTGACACCCCTCCAAAACTTTTTAGAAGTTAGGGGCACACCTTTTTAACAAAAAAACAAATATGAATGGTTATATTATCATATATATAAAACATTAATATTCAGCTCTATGGGGCCAAAAGAGGCAGAGTCTGGGGACACCTGGCCAGCAGGGACAAAGTGCTGGACTGCACACAGAACATGTGAGGGGGAGCAGGGGTCTGGTACAAGGCACACAAGACCTGGGAGGGGCCATGGCAGGTCAAACTGTGCCATATGCTTCCTGGAAACCCAGATGGAGAAGAGGCAGGAGCATGTGCTCTTGTTGCAGCCCTTCCTGGTCTGATTCAGTGTGGTGTCTCCCATAAACAGAGGCCCATGGAGCAGATAGAACTGCCCCATGTTCTCTGCAAACTGAGATGTGGCTGCAGCAGAAAGGCATGCTTGCTTGCATTACCTCACGCAGGAAAAGGTGCTACTTCTATTGCAGCCCTGCCCAGTTTGGCTCCTCCTGAAAATGGAGGCATGCAGGGCACAGCATCACCCCGCCATGGAGATCAATGCTGCTACTACTAGGTAGAAGTGCCCCATGCACCTCTGTTTTCCTTCAGCATGTTTGAGTTGAGCTGGAAAGGGTTGCCGCAGAAGTGTCGTGCCTGCCAGAATAATGAAATGCAAGCAGATGTGCCTTGCTGCTGCTGCTGCTTAGTTTGGCTCCAGTGTGGCACTCGAAAACAGAGCTGTTTGGAGCAGTTTCACCCTATGGTGGTGGCAGTGCCAGGGTTGCGGCACCCCTGGCAGGTTCTCTTCTGGCAGCACCCTGATTGAGAACCATGGCTTTATCACTTCCTCTGTCTGGATATATACACTGTATAATCCCTTTTCCAAAATCACCCTCAAATTTAATATTCTAATTTGGATGGTTTCTGGTAATAAATATTGCGTATTTGAGTGTGATCGTTTAGTTCTGTCATTACCTTTTTTTGGTAGGTTTTGTATACTCTTCTGTCTCCATGAGGTATTCCTGTTTGGGATCTGTAGTTAAAGAATTGATGTAGATTCATGAAATGTCTTTTGTCTTTCCTCTGCAGGAAGTCACGGCTAGCAGTCGCCACTATGTTGACAGATTATTTGACCCTGATCCCCAGAAAGTCCTGCAAGGTGTCATGTAAGTCATATGAGCTTGAGGAGTTATCACTAGTAGGCTAGGTTTTCTTGACTCTGAGTTATTTTGCACTTCAAGGGAAAGAAGGAGGTGGTTCGTATTTTTCTAGAGAAATATAGGAAATATTTGGAAAATATTACATGGATTGAATACAAAGGTGACAAGCCTAGTTTAATGCATTTTCTTTTTGTGGTCCATATTTTTGGTAGCCCAGCCACATAACCTTCAAGAACAGGGTTAAACATTATGTGAGCACTTAAAAGACTTTTTCATAAATTTATTGTAGGCACATGCTCCCTGTCTTCTGTGTCTCATGGTACTTTTTTTCCTTATTCAGTCACCACAGTAGATGTTACCTTTCCCTCATAGTACATAAAGGAACAATTGCCGATACTGTACACCAAGAGACCCAAGAGATCCAAAGGTTTCTTTTGGCTTTCTCTTAAACTTAATCCAGGCAAAATCATTTTTTCTTTCTTTTATGCTAGCACCAGTAGTAAGGAGATGTCTTTGATTGAAAATTTCTAAGGAAAAATATGTTTTGAGGCTTTCAAGTCTGTAGGAAGATGGTGCTATGATTAGCTCACTAGCTCTCCCTACTTGGATCTACAAACTGCCTCTCTCCAATAGTAGTTAGCAACATGGCAGATAAAGTTCCAAGCTGCTCAGGAATTACTCTTCTTGTGGCAGAACCTGGCTTTTTCAAAATGGCTGGAGCTTTCTGACTCATTTCTTTTTGATGTTAGCCAAAGTTCCTGAAATATGTCAGAAGAGAGGCAGAAAATGTCTAAGGGGTGGGTCACTTTCCTACTAGTTGTGATCATTTGAGGAGTGTGTGGTCCCTGCCGTACCCCTTTCTCCCCATGTGCTAGAGCAGGGGTCAGCAGCCTATGGCCCAGGTGCCAGATCCAGCTTGCAGAGAGGTCCAACTTGGCATAGTGAGGTGTCAGGGAGCTGCATCAGGCTGTGCTGCCCCTATGCACTACAGAGTTTCACTTCACTGTAGACTATGAAGGACCTGAGCTTGCCGTTGCTGCTGAGGGGCTGTGAATCTGCCAGCCAGTCCCTGTGAGAGTGGATAGGGGTGGAGACTTCCAGCCCACAGCAAGGACTGGTCATAAGATCTGGCCCATGTTGGTAAAGGAAGGTTGCTGACCCTTGTCCCAGAGAGATTCTTGACTCTGACAGATGGCCTCTTGTTTTAGATTCACTAAATGGTCCTTGGAGCACTCTTGGGGTCACTGTGTTCTGCTGTAACTGAAGACGCATCTGACTCCCATCTGATGTCTCAAGTGCTTCTTTAAATAGCCTGTCCAATTGAGATAAAGGGTTCTAGTCCTGCAGTGTAATAGGGAACCAATAGGTTCCCTGCTTCTCTGTTTAGAAAAGTCAGACTCTAGTTTTCCTTTCCTTTCCCATATCTGCTTTCAGGGAAGGCTAAGGTCCATAACCACTGGTGGTCCTGTCCATAGCCCAATGATGGAGCTGGAAGAAAAGGTCCTATCACCTGGGTTTGGACTGTGGACCATATTTTTGACACCTGGCCTGCATCTTCAGCCAAGTACCCCTAGAGTGAGGTAGGTGAGCAGATGAATGGATGTGATTCATTCTCCTTTGAATAATATAGATCCTTGTACCCAGCTTCTGCTAATCCAAGGTCATTTTAGGATGAAAGACAGGAAGAAGGGCAAAAGTGCCTTATCTGACTTAAGAATTCCTGGAAAAGATATTGAGCTTGAAGTGGTCCCGTGGTTGGAAAAAGTCTGTATCAGCAGGGCATCTTGGAAGCTTTACTGAATTTGAACAAGTCTTTTAAGATCTTCCATCCCCAAGACATGGCCATTCTTTCTGTATTACGGCTGAAATTCAAAGAATTGTAGGAAATGAGGGTTGGAAGGGACTTTAGGAGAACGCATCTAGTTCAACCCCCTGCTCAAAGCAGGACCAACCACAACCAGATCATCCCAGCCAAGGCTTAAAACTTCCAAGGATGGAGATTCTACAACCTCTCTGGATACCTGTTCCAGTGCTTTACCTTCCTAGTGAGAGAGTTTTTCCTAATGTCTAACTTCAACTTCCATTGCTGCAACTTGAGACCATTGCTCCTTGTTTTGTCATTGCTGTAACTTGGGTCTTGATTTCAGTTGATGGAATTGTGGCTACCAAGGACTGCATTCTTATTAATTATTAGAATGTTTTGGATTTCTGTCCATTGCCTTTGAACAACTGTAATAGTCTGCAAACTCCTGGTTGTTGCAGCACTCCATCACCTGTTCTCTGCTTCACCTGGATATAAAGACATTGCAAAGGAGTCTAGAAAGATACTTGAAGAAATCCCTTAATTTGGAGTTTTAATTTTTCTTAATAATGTAACATTTTGGGTTATTCTGAAATCCCTCTTTTCTACAAGGCCAGGGTTACAATTTCTGGTAAAGGGTCCTGAGCCTTAGCCAGGTTCACTTGGGTGGGGTGAAACACATCTCTGAACATTATTTGGACCTGAAGATCATGGCCAACAAGTTCATATCCTCCTGTAATTTAAGATGAAACTTTTAAATACAGCTTCCAATAGTATCAGCTGCCAACTCTCTTCCCTTATCTTTTGTTTTTGCACTGGGAGGGCTAGAGAAGTTGGTGGCCTTTCTTCAAGGTAATTGGGTCCTTCTTTCATAGGAACTTTTTTTTTTTCCCTCCTCCCCCCCGAAGCACTTTTCCTTTTGGCTGCTGCTGTTTCAAATGAATATGGTTTTGAAGTAATTTTGGGACAAATGTCTTAAAGAATTCCAAAATTTCAATTCACATCCTTTCTATCATCTCTTCCTCTGCTCCATAAATATTCAGGGCGTGAAAGACTAGTACTTAATGTCTTATTGTTGGGGACCATGATTCAGGTTAAGAGCTTGAGTCTTAACTTTTTCTTATTTGTGATTTTGGCGTGTGTGCGCTTTTTTTTTAATGGTGGAAATGCATACTGCCTTGTGTTAGATCTGCCTCTGACAGTGTGCAAGGGCAACTTCAATATGGGATTTCTGGCTCTTTAACTTTAAAAGAGAACTAAATGTTGAGGGACAATCACCCTAAAAGAATCATACCACTAGCCTTTTCTGTAGTAAAGAATTTTAACTATTTGCAGATGAATCTATACTGCTGAATTAGCATGAACAGAAACTAGACAGGGTGGGCTCCCCACTCCAAACTGTAGGTAGTCCTCCTGCAAACAGTTCTGAGGACTTTCATGTGAACAAACAAGGTGTTTAAAATTATTGAAAGATTATAAAACTTGAGTTGCACGGTAAATTTCTCCAATGTTTCAACTTGGTAACGCAGCATTTTAGCAAGGGAATATAATAGTATCCTTACTCATTTCAAGCAACAACCTTCATTCTCATCCATTCTTTATGCTTCCCTAAAGCTGAGGGCAACCTTGTTTGCTAAGACAAGAGTAAATTTTTATTTCTCTCTTGTTTTAGGTGGGTTGCTTATCAAGGCCTGTTCTTAGAGGTATCTTGTCATACAACGGCGTTCTGGATCTTGTGAATCACAGGTTCACTACCAATTTCCACCAGTTGTGTGACTCTCTCAAAGGCTTGTTTTGCAAAGAAGGTTCTTCCAGATGAATGGATCTTGTAGAAACACTTCTGGAAACTGAAATGTCATCAGCCTACTTTTCAGCAACCACCAAGTGTTGGCCTTTCTGGCTTAACCATTTTTTTTTGTTATGGTAGACTAATATTTTGGTGACACTTGCCCTCTAGAACTTTTTCATTCAGTCACTGGAATTGCAAGAAATATCTCTTGGGTTAGTATTTCCTAAACTTTTGCAAGCCTTGTCCCCTTTTAGCAGGGCTGCAGGATGCTTGCTTCATTTTCCATGTGATGCTGAAGAGGAATTTATTTAAATTAGTCCTTTCTGTGCCTTTGTTCCCCAAAGGATGTCTTTAAGCTTTGAGAAATGTTAGTGTGGATTACAGAAAATACTTTCTATGCTTGCGTATGCTTTGAATATGAAGAATCAACAGTGTTGATATTTAAAGTATAACTGCTGGCACCTTGAGTTAAGATGCACTGAAATGAATGGAGCAGTTTGCATCTTGGAACTATAATTTCAGAAAGTCTGCAAACATCTCTTTGTATTGATTACAGTCAGTATTTGGAAGATGTTTAAACTGAGACCCCAGAGGTTGAGGCATAACTGAATCTCTCTCCTTCTCTAAGCTAGTCTTTTTGGATATAGGGTCATCTCAAATAAAATCGGTTTTCTTTATGGAGAACTTTCTGTCCTTTCATTGACAGAGAAAATTGTGTACTGCCTGCTGGCTTCTGCCGGGTTAGAAAATAGTAGGTACCCACAAGTAACAGGTAAAATTAGGTTTCTTTTCTCTATTTTTTGTTGATAAACTTCTCTCGGGGGGGGTCCCTAGTTAGGACAAATATTTCAGAGGGGAAATGAGGGAGGCAAAAACTGCGTTGAGAGTGATTAGGAGAGACTGAGGGTTAAATTAAAGTAGTGAAAGTTTCAGTATGCTGGGGGAGGAGAGAAGATATAGGGAGAAAAAGAGATGTAATATGGGAAGGAGAGGAAGAAAAAGTGAATGCATTATAAACAAAGCAGAAAATTCTGATCATACAAGAGGAAAAAATGATGCCAAGGTGGGAAGGAAAGGAACAGTATAAGAGTGCACAACAGCCTTCGTTTACAGTGTGGTGACTTGCGCTCTTGGAACGGAGAGAAAGCGTAGGTTCCCAAAGCTAAGTTATGTCTCTTTCATCTAGTCTAGAATGCATTGGGCACATGATGCCAATTAATGTTTGAAGACCTGTAGGTGATTCTTCTTAGTTCATGGAAGCTGCTGGGAGCCTTTGGGGACTGTTACTGAAGCTAATTATTAGATCTACCCTTGGGGATGGTAAGATACTACTTTCACTTCAAGAAACTGTCATGATTCCAAAGTTTTTCAAGTCAGTCTTTTTTTTTTTTTAAAGCTACCAGTTTTAAGTTATACAAATTAGTGTAAAAGATTACATGTTGTTGTTTTTTTTCTTCCTAGGAAGTCAATTCTCACTTTGGTACAGAACAAAATTGTATTTCTATCTTTCATGTTGGCAGCATAGGTTAATAGTCCTATTTACACATGTGCCTTGTTTTACTAAATTAGAGTTTGGAGACTTTTTTTTGGTATAGCTGTATTTTTTTTCAATTTTATTAGACTAAACACAAACTCCTACCATTAAGGTTTATACTAGTTGACAGCAGGATGAGACTTATCCTAAAAGGAAGTTGGAGGAATGATTCTGGGAGGGTCCCTGCTTTATCTGGGGAGGCACCTAGGCTGTTGGCACTTTCTTCCCCCTCCCTCCTCACAGCTGCTCTGGAATTTAGTTAAAAAATATCAAACAGCATTTTTGAATTATTTGCTTTTAAATGTGCTCAAAATATATCCAAACATCAAAAAACATTTTGTACTTTTTAATTAAATGGAAGTAGTAATATATGTAGTTGACAAATTGTGCTGATGACTTTGGTTACCATCTTTTTGCAGTGTTAAGAATTAGTAGGACTCATTCTGTCAAACTTTTTTCATAGATTAGAAAAGGAAAACCAAGCCTTTTCTGCTCTTTCTACTTTGTATCAGTTTGTCTACTTTGAGTGAACTAATACATTGAGCTGGATTAGCTGAATATAATGAAATGGAGGAAAGATTCTTTCGACACCTAGAGAAAAGGCTACTGCTATTGAAAGCTTGTTTAGCACTGCATCTGGTTTGTATGCCAGATGCTTAGCTAGCTACACTTTCCTCTCCACTTCCTAAAGTTGTGGAAGTACCCATTTACTTATTAAAATAATTTTAGTTGAAAAGAGAGAAAATGAAGAGAGAAGGTTGTGCCTTAATATTGGCTGTCATGATTTCAAGTTCAGTTTCACCTATGTTTGTTTTTTCCAAAAAGAAAAGTTCTGAAGTCATTTTTATGCATCATGGCTAAAGGCCAAACTTTGCTCCTAAAACCAACATAGTAAGTAGTATTTGATGTAAGAGCAATTTCTGCTGTGTACCAGGCAAAAGTGAAAGTATACTGTAGGTGATCCACAGGGAGTAGAACAAGCAGGCTCAGGCTCCTAGCTGCTGCACTCAGTTACTTACTATAAGGAAAGATCTTTTCCATCCTGCCCTTCAAAACCAAGGTGCATATCTTACTCCAGGGCATATCGTATGTGAAAAAATACAGTATTTTAAGACTCTGAACATCCCCTCTTGATGCACCAAGCATGTGACACTTCACAGAACCTTTAGGTGGCAGTCTTCCATCTCTAATCTGCTAACTTTGTCCCTTTTTTCTTGACCTTTGCCCCCACCATCTCCTCCTACTTCCATGAGGAGACCACTTTTCCAGAACAGAAGAAATTCCAGCTATTCTACTTATACTTCGTCAATAACCAGGCAGCAGGTTTGACAAATTAATTAAGCCTTGGACCAATTATTGTACATTTTCTTGTTCTCTCTTAACTACTTTTTCCTTTGTAAACTTGATCTAGAAATACCATAAGACTGGTGGGTTTTAAATTGCCAGTGGATATTCTCTGGTCCTGGTTCTTGCCAACCATGCAACTTTTGTTCTTATCCATCTTTGAGGAACATAATCAAAAAGGCATGCATGTGAGATGAGATGTGTACTCCCTTTTGCAACTGAGAGCAGTGGAAGATATTTCCACAAGTTTAGGGGCAGGGGCTTCTACTATTACTTTCCCATCCCAAGAAAGAAGGCAATATCCCATGCGTTAAATCTCAACAAGTTTGTTTTTTTGTCTCGTACAAACTTTTGAGTACAGGCAGCTTGCCCTTTTGGCGTTTTTGTGACAGTGTTTTAGGTGCCTAGTGGTAGCATCAGTCTGTTTGAGAAGGCTTCAGTGGGAGCCCCTGTACAGCCTATCTAGATGATTAGCTGGTGATGAATATTTCCACACAAAGTGACCAGTCCATAAAGGCTATTCTCACCTCCTTTTACATCATGAGCCTCTCAACAAGCCATGCAAAACTTATTGTGATGCCAGCGTGGATTACGGAAGTCACAAAGCAAAGACTTTTTTTCCTCCACTGGAAAGCTTTGAAATGATTAGGGCTAAAGTTCAGAAGTCTTTTGTTTATGTTCTTAGCCCTCTAAACTACCAGAATATGGTAGTTTGTCTATTTGTTGGCTGCTTACCAAACTTCACCTCTGCCCTTTTCATGTAGTTGCTGAGATCAGTCTACCAACCAAATGTGAATGCAACCAGGTGACCGGTTCTTAAACGTTTCTATTTTTTCTTGAATGGATAGACCAACATCACATCAGGAAAAGAATTGACACTTCCTCGCCTCTTTCCACCAAGGTCTTGGTGATGGATTCTTTTAAACATAGGGAAACTCATCTGAACCCATCTGCAGGACTGCTAACCCCATAAAATGTGTTAGAACTTAGTGTTCTTTTCTTGTAAAGCTTTCAGCCACTCTATGAAAGGATTCACAAGTCAAATCCTAACAGACATGACTGTGACTGCTGCCATGTATTATGTTAGCAGGTATGCTGTAGCAAGACCTCCCTTTCAGCACTTGGCTGCTGGTGATGCCTGTGGTCATATATCTTTCAGGCATTTAGAACAGTCAGGCAGATTATCAGGACAAAGCAAGTGCCTTCTGGCTTTTTCCCTGGAAGGTGCAAGTCAAGGGTTCTTACTAGATGCCTCCTACTTCTCTGTCCAAGGACTGGTGTATGCCTCCCATTTGATTCCCTTGACACCTAGGAAGTGAAACAGTGTTGGAGTAGAGGAGGGGGAAGGGAGAGTGAAAAATGCAAATCTTGATTTGACTTAAGTTGTTGAACAGGGAAACCCTGAAATCAGTTTATGAGATCATATAGCTCTGGATTATGTTGTAAATCTAAGTTTTTAAGAACTGCACTATAGGAAAAAGTGGGGTTTTCCTTTTTTGTTTTGTTTTTAGTTTCTAAACCCTATTTTAAAAATCTTTTCCATTGTCATGGAGAAGTTTCCAGTTAGTTAGATACCCAATTTTAATCCACCAAAGTGTGTCCATTTTAGAGTTATTTCTGGCTTAGAAAACCATGTCCTGTTCTCTCCCCACCTCCCAGTCCTGCAGAATGTGCAGACAGCTGTTTGGGAAACATTTCAGTTGTTAACTAGAGCAGTTGGAACAGCTGTAAGTCTGTGAAAATAGAACATCATAATAGCAGTCTAGATAAAATCCAAAATAGGACAGCGAATTGATTTGAAGCAACTGAAGGTAAAGTTTTATGTATAATCACTGAAAGGTTAGCTTTGTAAAATGCATAAGCTATGTTAGAGTCCACATGTCTACTGCTTTTTCCTTTTAGTTGGAGGTTGAATGGTCGAAGATGCTTCCCCCCCCGCCCTGTACTGCAGAGTTGAAGATTTTAATGAAATCTGTGTACAATATGGAGAAAATTTTGTTCTTTTTAGCTTTCTGAAATTGAAGACGGGCTGTTTAGTTTTCTCTCTTAAACTTACTGAGATTCATGGATGATCACAGCAAAGTTACGAAAATCGAAGAGGATGCTCTTTAGTACGCAGTAGTAACTTGCTGAGCCATACAAGCCTGGAACCTAAACATTTTAATGGGAGCTTGGCTGGGATGCAGAACCACTTGCTTTGGACAGTACTGCCTCTGGCTCCCATTACCATAATATGAATGCTTAACATGAAACCTAGGCAGACAAGGTTCTTTGGGTGAATCTGGTATCTTTTATTAGACCAGCTTAAATAGTTGGAAAACAATTATTAAGCAAACTTTTGGGTTCAAAAACCCTTAGTCAGGCTAAGGAAGCTTCAACAGTTGGTGTGTGCTCTTCCTGGATGGAATGAAAAGTAAAGAAGCCAGAG
>NW_017728995.1:66226848-66227601 GCF_001723915.1 Gavialis gangeticus
GGGGGAGAGAAGGGGGATGAATAGTGAAGAGATGCCTAGGGAGTCAGATGGCATCTGCTTGCTTTAATAATCGTTTTCCAACTATTTAAGTTGGTCTAATAAAAGATATCAGATTCACCCAAAGAACCTTGTCTGCCTATGTCCTTAGACCAACACGGCTACAACCCACACACCTGTAACATGAACCTGTAATATATTTACCTTCACAACACTCCTGTGCTAGAGGGGGATGCTGTTGTCCCCTCTTTTATGGCTGAGGACCCTGGGGTACAGAGGCCTTGTGACTTGTCCAAAGTCACTCAAATATCTGTGATGGAATAGAGAAATAAGTCCTGGTCTTAAGAGTCCCTGGTTAACACGCTTGCCACTGCCCCTTTTTTCCATTCCTACCTTTTCTTCCCCTTCATTAGAAGCACTTGTCCTCTGCCCCCAACAGAGCACTACAGTGCATATTAGTACTTGGTTTACCTTAGCAATAATTAATTCCCCAGACTTACTCATTTGGTTTTGTTTTGTTTTTTGTGCATATGCAATGAAGTCAGCAAGCATGATGAAGTGATGACTTCCATGTGTAAGGGGGTAATGACTCCTGCTTATTTGAATGAGTTTGGGCATAATAGACACCAAGAGAATGGGTTGTGGAGCTAAAGACAGTGGAGACTTGTACTCTGCAGCAATATTTAGATTAGTTGCTTGAAGTTTTCCTTTGTGGGCTAGCAGTGTAAGCATTGGGACTGCCCCCTCACTAACTGT
>NW_017728995.1:66232601-66240930 GCF_001723915.1 Gavialis gangeticus
GAGCTCTGTGGAAATAGTAAATTCAGTACAGTTGAGCCCTCAGCATAATTTACCAGGGTTTGTTTTTCTTTCTGGATTTACAGAGATATGAAAAATGCTGTAATTGGAAACAACAAACAAAAAGCCAACTTGATTGTTTTGGGAGCAGTTCCAAGGTATGTCCTTTGCTACTCTCCTTTTTACTGATTTGTGGCAAGTCTGGGATAAAGATATTTAGATTACAGGTGCTTGTTTTTTATATGTTTTATTTCTTTTACCTTTTGAAAATTTGCAGTTGACTGCTTATTCTCCTTAATGCAACAGAGAGATTTGAGAGTCTGATAACTTCATACACTGTGGAATCAGTGAGGTGTGATACTTTCAGCTTGTAATTTTAGGGAGTTCATTAAAGCACCTTTGGCACATGTTTGAACACTTAGCTGCCCAAGCACAAAATCTGCTTTCCAGCTTTGGCAAAAAGTAATAGTGGAAAAACATAGCTGCTTTACTTCCCATACTCCAGCCAGTCACCTGGTGAGCTGGCCGTTAGAAGTGTTTGAGGTTACTTGAATTATTTTACAGTTGTACTGTTTTAAACGCATATGGGTTGCCAGCTTCTCCCCTTTTTACTCATTTAGGAAATGATAAAAATAAGCCATTGCTCTGAGTAGTGCAAAACTATGCTTCTGTGTTAATGCTTTCTGGGTCCTGGCTCTACTGGTGAACATCAAGGGTAGACTCTGCCCTCTTTGTCCCAGCTCTCTTTTTTTCACCAGTGAGCAAGGTAACATCAACTTGGGCAGTCGTACTGGTATTGTGCAGCCTGCTTTTGTATATACTATACTTTTGTCCTTTGTAGACTGATGACTGCATGCAGCAGGGGGAGGGGCAGAAAGAAGTGGGAAAGAAAAAGGGAAAGAGGAGAAAAAAAAGGAAGGGGGTGGAGGTTAAGTCACATGAGTACATAGGTGATATAAGTCTGATTTTTGCTTCGAACAGTTTGCTGCAGCAGGGGCAGGAGAGCGATGAGGACTGGATATAGGAGGTTTTCATTTTCCTGGCCATGTGTTTCTTCATTGCTTCTGCTGTGCATTGCTGTTCAAAGGCCAGTGCTTTGTTCTGGATTTGGGACCTCCAGGATGGACGGTCGTGAGCGATTTGCTCCCATGACTCTGGGTTGATGCTGAAACTCTTTAGGGATACCTTTTGGACTCTTTAGGGGGATGCCTGCTTTTAATATGTTAATATCCTTGAACAGACCCATTTTGGCTTTGAAAAATATAGGCAGTATTTCTACCTGAAGACAGGCTATTCGGAAGCAGTAGTTCACATGTACCACCTTGCTTAAACAAATGTGCTGATGGGTGGAAAGAAGCAAAGTCCCTCAAGGCTCTTTATGTAACTTAAAGGAAAATGCTGAGGCAGCATAACTAAATTGAAAGTTATCTAGGTATATGGTCTTTTGAGACTAGCACTCATTCACTATCTGTCCAGAACCCTAATCTTGAATTTTATTTATTTATTATAAGGAACAGAAAGGAGAAATATTTGTATCTGATAACTGCATGTTACTATCCAATTGGAAGCTGGGATGACTCTGAGGTTTAGCTTAATGTGTTCACTTCTCAGCACTTACGCTGTGGAGAATTATTTGATTTTTCTTGGTAATTGCCTTGCTAGCTCTGGCTTTGCCATTAGCATTGAAGGGGATGTTGGAGGTCATGTAGTCCAATCTCCTGTGTATATGCAGGATTCACTATTCCTATACAATCCCAAATTTCTATACAGTCTCTTATTGGAAACTTACAATGAAGGCAGTTTCACAGTTTCCTTGGGCCTCTTGTCTCAATTCACTGTAGGACAGTAGAACATCCTAGATCCTGGGTCCTAAGGCTGCCAAAGGAAATTGTGTTCTCCCAATGGCATGCCGATGAAATGTTACTTTTCTACTATTCTTTACCTGCATTTTCTGTACCCAGGATAAATGTCTCGAGAGACTGAGGAAACATGCTACCCTTTTTGGTTTACTTTTCACTTGGTGTGTACCATTTTATGAGAATTGTAGATCTAGTATCCCCGTGCAATTCATATCTCCCCATCCACCTGCCTGTTCTGGAGGGCAGCAGTTTTGATGAACAAGTCCTTGGCCTGAACGTTAAGGTAGGCCATGCTTTCGAATGCATTTCCTTTTATGATTTTTCATTTTCGTTAAAATAACAGCCACATGTTTAACAGTTCCTCCCCAAAATCTAACTTTCTTTTTACCTCAGTTGTAAGTAGAGCCACCTTTCTGGTGACGTACAGAACTGGAATTACATGACTAGGTCCATGGCATTATGCCATTACTGCTTCAAGCTGTAAAGGTTTATGGAGGGGCCAGAGAATCTTTTCAGTGAGTCAGGGGGAATAAGGGCAGTAGATTGGCCATGGCTGATCAGACATGCAGCACAACTAGATCTGTTGCCTAAACCAGTGGCTTTCAACCTCTTCATAGCCATGGCCCCCTCCACAACTTTTTTTTGGATGTGGTGACATCCTTAGTTGAGAATCACTGTTGCACTCAGCTTAACCTCAGTGTTTCTCAACTGGATGTTGCTGCCTTCAGGTAAAACTGTCCCATGTATCTAGTGCCCAGGCATGTTCTCTTCCTGCATTATGGCTTTATTATTATCACTGTAAAGCAGACAAGAGAGCTGGCTTGTACTTTATCCTTTCCTGGTCCTTTCCTGCATGTTGTCTCTTGGAAATAGGCATGGAGGGACGTGGAACTGTCTCACACATCTCTTTCCAGGAGAAGCATGAAGGTGGTAGGATGGGGAAAGGCAACAGCATGAGCTGGCTAGGTTTAGAGTAGGCTGAGGGGGGGACCTGGTGACCGTCTATAAACTCACTAGGGGGGACCAGAAGGGTTTGGGGGAGACGCTGTTTCCCCTAGCGCCCGCTGGCATAACAAGGAGTAATGGGCACAAGTTGATGGAGAGGAGGTATAGATTGGACATCCGCAAAAACTACTTCACAGTTAGGGCGGCTAGGAGCTGGAACCAACTTCCAAGGGAAGTGGTGCTGGCCCCTACCCTGGGGGTCTTTAAGAAGAGGCTGGATGCCTACCTGGCTGGACTCATTTGAGTCCCGTTTCTTGTTTTGGGGTTTTGTTGTTCTCCCGCCCTGGCGGGGGGTCGGGCTAGAAGATCTACTAGGTCCCTTCTGACCCTAAATCTATGAAATAAGAGTAATGCAGGAGGAGTACACACATGTGCTTCAGCCCTGCATATGGGGCAGTGTTATCTGGTTGCAGCAGCACCTGTCACAGCACCCCTGGTTAGTCTTTCAACACCCTGGTTGAGAACCACTGATCTAGTCCCACTCTGTCCCAGTTTTCAGAGACAGATCACAAAAGGTCACACACTTTACCATCTGCAATTTATGCCCCCTTTTTTGTTTCCCCTTTCCCTCCTCTGATTCATTGCTTCAGAGGAGAGATTCCATGTGGGAGATAGTCAAGAGGAAGGACCTGTATATGCTGGCAAGATATGTCTGAAGCTTGTACTAAGGACGTTGGGTTCTATAGAAAATAGAAAGTTTGGAAGAGGCAGATAAAATATACTTATTGACGTATCTAAGAATATATATTTCTCTCTCTTCTCCACCCCTGCTTTGATATACTTGATTACACACTGCAGCCAAAACTTCACTGTGTTGCAGATCTTGAATCCTCCATAAAACTGGTTTTCATAGTTGTTTTATTTCTTGATTGCTAGGTAGCTCCTTTTGGTACCCAGGAAGATTAGAGGGTGGCTTTGTATTTTTGGAGTCCATCTTGGCAGTTAGTTGCTGAACTTTGCTAATCTCGTCTCCTTTTTCCTCTTTTTTGGGCATATGTGGTGGTGATGTCTAGCTTAGAGTCATCTGAGAGTAGTTGCCCTGTTTCCCCCTCCACCCAATTTAGCAATTTTTTCCCTTTCTTTTATTTATATGTATGTATATATTCCAGTAATATAATATATCCTTTTTTTAAGACTTGATGTTTAGTTTGCAGCAGATTAGTAGCCTCCAGAGGCTACTAGTGGGAGAACTTCTTTGTTTGGAGGGGGAGAAGGTGTGTTGGGAGCACCTTGGAAAACAAAATAGGCTGAATATCCTTCCATTTTCTAGGACATCTATTCAGTCCAAATAATTCTCTCAGGATCTTAAAGGACTTTCCACAAGTGGCTTGTTTGGGATTCTTATGAAGTACTGCTTTTTAATCTATTTTCTGAGGAAATATTTTTATGTGGGATCTCAATATCATCTACTGCCCAAACTCTTTGCCTGAAGCTAGTTGTGGGAGATGCTAAAGAAACCCTCTTAGATTTGAGTCCGTGGGACAGGGGCTAAAAACTGAAAGAAATCAGAAAGACAAATTGAATCCTACATTCCTTCAACATGACAATCAGTTTTTATGATTTGATTGTGGGTAATTAAGCACAATCACATTATTTCGGTTTAGGCAGTCGTTTTAGGGCACTGGCAAAATGAAGTGGCATCTTTGACTGCTATTTTGTCTCCTAGTAAGAAATACAGTTACTTGAAAGTGACTGTGGGAGCTCTAGTATCCAATTCTCTCAACACTGAGGACTGATAGGGGTAGTATCTCCTTTAATTTAAAATGCATCGAGAAATACACATACAGAAAGCTTTTAGTAGATATCTGTTCCATCAGGTTCTATAAGGAAGTAATGGCTTGTGATGGACAGTGATCTATACACCTATGATGAACTAGATATGAAGCCATTCTAAGAGTACTGTTTTGCTTTTTAAGAAGAAAGCTAAGCTTGGATGGATGGCTCGTGTGAACTCGGACAATATTCTGGTAAGCCCCCTGTTACAAAAAAAAAAAGGGGGGGGGGTTCTAAGTTAACTCAGAATTGTTGAATGGGAAATAGTAAAGCACAAAATTAATGGGAATTAAGGGAAAACTACAAAAGAAAGCAAGTTATTTACCCCTTCCTGGTCCAAGTTATTTCTCCCCAGTAACTCATTTATCCCTTCCTTACTTTTGAACATTGACCCAAAAGTATTAATAGTATTTTATCTAGATGTATGAAGAAGGTAGATTAGCTCTTGTTGAAAAAATGACTTCTAACATTTTCAAATGTGGGCACCTGATAGATGTAAGAGTTCAGCTTTAATGACGAGGTTTAAAAATAAACAAGATTTAAAGCCAAATTTCTAATCCTGTTATAATGATCTGAATTAACCTCCTTTTCTGTTGAAAAGTTGAACTATTGAAAATCAGAAACAGAGTAAATAAGTGCTGGAGATGAACATGCTAGTATACTAACATGCATATGCTTCCTTTGGTAGGTAAATGCTATGTTTCAAATGTGTTGGCTGTTCACATCTCTTCTTAGCACTTGAAAGCTTTGCGATAGATGCTACTGCTGCTTTCTACCCACACCCTCTTGTTTAAACTCAAGAAGATGCATTACATCAATCCTAGTATATTCTTCACCAAAGGGAACAACATTGCACTGTTGCCAAATCAGCTGATTTGATTTCCAGTAATTTGTTGGTCTCTGCTGCTAGCATCTTTGCAATGATGTGAGAAGCTGCAGCCCTCTTTTGGGATTTTTAGAGCTGCCACAGATCTACCTGTGACTTGCTTTCTTCCCCACTTGCCTGTTCCCTGGGAAAAAGTAGCCAATTTCAGCTACAAGAGGCAAATAGCTCTGATTATCCTTTTTGGGAAGGGAAGGGAGAAGGCAATGGCAGTCTCATGGGGTGGAGTGAAGGAAAAAAAACTCAGCATCTAGTGCAGTCAGCCACTTGTGTAAAGTGAATTCCTTCCTTCCTCCCACCTGCAGAAAGGTAGAAAGAACCCCTGCAAAGAACTGTGGAAGTCCTCCATGTGGTAAGCATCACTGAATACTAATTAGAAGTGAACTCCTGTACCCCTTATACAAAAGAAAGATGCAGTGTTCTGAATCCCCCACATGTGTCGACAGGTAGATGCTTGAGGAAAACCAAAATGAAGTAGAATGTGTGTAAAGCTGTCATTGCATATTGGGGATGGGCAGCATTAAAAATCAGATTGGAAAAAGCCATGATTTAGGTTTCTTGTTTTTAAAGCTTCACCCAGGGTATTTTGAAAATGGCAGTTAGGTGGTTTAGAGAAGTCCAGGAAACAAAGGAGAGAATTAATATATTTGCAGAGAACTGTTGCTTTGATTATTTTGGCAGAGGCATGGACCTGCTAGTTCAACATAAAGTTTCTTTTTCCAGAAGTAATAACAATAGATCTTCTACCAGTTTCCAGAAGCTGTACTGTACCTTCCTTACTGTAACTTTTTTCAACTTAATAGTGATGATTTGCCATTCTTAGTCCTAGCTTCCTGAATCCTGCTGTTCCAGCTCTTGTAACTTCTGGAAATGGGAAAGCAGTCTCTCAGTTCACAAAATAATCTGATTTGAAGAACATTGTTTAAGTTTGGCAAATGTTTCAAATTGGGGAGAGGATTTTAATAAAAGGACTGAAGCATTTGTGTTGAGAGCTGCTGGATTTTGTGATACTTATTTAAACAAACAAAAAAAATCAGTGAATTAAATGTGAAAATAAATAACTTGATCAATCTGGTTTCCTTGTTAATTTTTGTTTTAAATTCAGTTTCTAGGCTGGCTTTCCAGTCCTTCAGCTGTGCACTGTAGGGGATGGTTTTCTTTGCTGTTCTGAATTTTGATTAGGAATTTAAGCAGTAGAAAGGAAGAGAAGAGAATCTGCTGTTGAATGGGTGGTGACAGGAAGCAGTGACTGTTTGCCTCCCATCTTCTAACTCCCTCTCCCAACACACAGACACTCTGGAAACATTAATCTGCTGTTGGATGTTGCAAGAAACTACCCTTACAAGGAAATATGGCTGTAGCAATGGCATCTGCCTGCAGCTGGCTCAGTCCATCTTTTCAGGTCCCTTATCCCTCTCCTGCCAGCTCTGAGAGTTCACAGAATGGAAAGAACCTGTGTCAAAGCAGCAGATCTTTCTTTCTCCCCTCTTGCTGAGGGGTTCAAAGGGAGGGTAGGTGGGAGAGACTACCTATGGGATATCCTCTTA
This sequence comes from Gavialis gangeticus, assembly GCF_001723915.1. Classification (NCBI taxonomy): domain Eukaryota; kingdom Metazoa; phylum Chordata; order Crocodylia; family Gavialidae; genus Gavialis; species Gavialis gangeticus. The sequence continues at coordinate 66,239,666 of NW_017728995.1, forward strand.
ATGGAATAAAGACCACTAGACTAAACTTTACTAGGGACAGTACTGTGGTTCCATTTACTGTGGGTACACAGAGGACTATCTTAACCAGTAAAACATGTGCTTCAGTATAAAATAAGTTGTGAAGTGGTAGAAAAATTAAAGAAAGTTCCTAAATGTACATGTAAAAATCTGAGGCTGGTAGGTCTAATGACAGAAAGAACCCTTTAAAAATACTATTAAAAAACACATATGGAATGTTATGGGTAGTTATGTGCTAGTTAACAGGCATCAGTCCTGGGCAAATGACAGAAAAGCGTGTCTGGGAATCGGTCTATAGTAAATTTTAAAAGAATGTAATAAGCATCAATCATGGTTTTCTGGGAAACAATAGCAAATGAGCTTGGTTTTATTTAATTTTTTTTATGAGATTACAAGCTTTATAAAGGTCACTCTGTAGATGTAATATACTTCCAGATTTTTACTAAGTGATTTAAACAAGAATGTTATTAGGTAATAAAAATAAAAGCACCCCATGGTATCAACATGTGTGCCAAATGGGCTATGAACTAGTAAAATAATGAGTCACGAGAAGTGACTGTTTCCACATTAATAAATCTGGTGTATTGCTTGTAGGATGCTGACTGATTAGTTTTAAGATGCTCCAATATTTTTGGTCAGTAATCTGAAGCAAATATAAAATCACTGTTGATTTACAAACGAAACAAAACAAAAATTCACATGAGGTAAGGATTTGTGGGGGGAAGGAAATAATAACCAGGGCATGTGAAATCATGCTGATTTATTAGTTTCATAGTTGATAGTTGGTAGGGGCAGAAGGGACCTGAGCAGATCATCAAGTCCGACCCCCTGCCATGGCAGGAAAGAGTACTGGGGTCAAATGACCCCAGCAAGGTGTTTGTCTAGCCTCCTCTTCAAGACCCCCAGGGTAGGAGCCAGCACTACTTCCCTTGGAAGTTGGTGACAGATCCTAGCCGCCCTGACAGTGAAGTAGCGCCTCCTGATGTCTAGCCTGAATCTACCCTCTGCCAGCTTGTGACTTATTTCTAGTCACTCTTGGCAGTGCTCGGGGGAACAGGGACTTCTCCAGTGCCTGCTGGTCCCCTCTGACTAGTTTGTAACAGGCCACTAGTTCCCCCCTCAGCCTTCTCTTGGAGGCTGAACAGGTTCAGGTCCCTTAGCCTCTCCTCATAGGGCCTGCCCTGCTGCCCCCTGATCATACGAGTGGCCCTCCTCTGGACCCTCTCCATGCTGTCCACGTCCCTCCT
>NW_017728995.1:66240940-66248355 GCF_001723915.1 Gavialis gangeticus
TCCCAACACTGCCGGCCCATGTTCATCTTGGCATCAATGATGACTCCAAGATCCTTTTCTGCCTCTGCACTGATGAGAAGGGAGTTCCCAAGCCTGTAGGTATGCTGCTGGTTCTTCCTCCCTAGGTGCAGTACCCTGCACTTGTCAGTGGTGAAACCCATTCTGTTCTTATCTGCCCACCCCTGTAACCTGTCCAGGTCCGATTGCAGCCTCTTCCTTCTGGCGTGCCCACTTCTCCCCACATCTTAGTGTCATCTGCGAATTTGAACAGGGTGCTTTTTACCCCCTTGTCCAAGTCACTGATGAAGATGTTGAACAGTGCGGGCCTGAGGACCGAGCCCTGCCGAACCCCACTGCCCACATCCCTCCACTTTAGATTGCTGAGTTCCTCTGGATCACGCAGACAAAATGTAGCCATATAAAAGGTCTTAGAACTAGAAGCAAAGATTGCAGGCCATAGACTCCCAGAGCATTTATACACATGGTTTGGGAGTGGGGGAGAAGGAGCAGTGCTTTAATTACGGTGGCTGTGAGAGTTGGAGCATCTCATGTATCAGTGTCCCTACCCTGAAAAATGGCAGCAGGTGTGCTTTAACTAAAGCTTGTTTAATGAGATTTAGTTAATGTGCCCCTATCGCCATTTTTTAGGGCTAGGACACTGATGCATGAGAGGCTGGAGTCTGCTGGAGTGCAGTAATTACCACACTCCAGCAGACTTGTTTAATCAAGTCTGCTGCGACACGCTGTAATTGCAGTGTGTCAGAGCAACCTCACTGCACATGTATAGATGCCCCTAAGTTCTACACGTGTCTTAAAAAAATAGATCTATCTATCTATCTATCTATCTATCTATAGAGAGAGAGATATTGACTCAAGAATTTAGGACAAGCAACTCAAGGCAAGTTCTGTCTTAAGTTGTTTGTCCTCTCTTAATTTCCCCACTATCTGCCACCCTTCCCAACGAAGGCTCAGGGTGGCTTACAGTAAGAGGACAGAGTAATGCATAGAAGAGGACCATGACGAGAATAAAACAATTTAAAGCAAACTAGAATATCCACACAAAATAGTCCCCTTAAACTGTCTCCTCAGCCTAGCTTTATTTGCTAAATGCTGTCCCAATAGGAAGGTCTTGCAACACTTCCCAAAGATGTCCAGGCTTCATTTCTGGTGGGCCTCGAGGGAAGAAATTCTAGGGCTGACAAGCAGTTGTTGAGAATGACCTCATCTATTTTTGGCAATCCTGTGCTTTTGCCTCCAGTCCCTTGTTAACTTAAGACTTGTGTTGGGCTATGGACATGCGTTACACATAAGTGACTGGAAATCGGTTCAGATCTGTAACACATCAGAAGTTCAGTACATGTAAACTGCTTTCAAAATGGCTGAAACTGGTTTAAGATAAACTTGGATGGAAGTGGTATCAGACTTAACTGATTTAGGTTAAATTGGCTTATTGAACTTCTGTCCCAGATTGAAGTTAAGTCACAGTCTCCTAGCATCCCAAGATGCTTTGCACCTCCCCCACAACACCCCTCACCCCCTTTGTAGGATGCATGGATTAGCCTTGGCCTAAGCTGTCTGGCTAGCCAAGCAGGGAGGTATGCTCTAGTGCCCCCTGGCTTCTGGCCTGGGCCACTGCAGGCATGTGGCCACATTTCTGGAATCAAAAGTGAATGTCTGTTCACTTGCTTATCAGTTCAGTCAGTGCAGTTAGACTAACCTGTAAAGATTGAACTGATTCTGCCTCAAGCTTTTTGACTGTCTGTACTTGCCTTGGTGTCCATAAAAATGAATTCTTTAAGCACCCTTGAAGCTTATTTGTCAGACTTTCCCTCAGTGTTTCTTTAAAAAAAACCCAAAAAACCAAGCAATTTTTTTTGCATTGATAGCTATGATGCTTATGTTTGTCAATGGACCATTTGCAGCAAATTACCTGCATGCAAGATCTATATCCAGAATATTAATATTCAGATTGGGTTTGATCCTCTTTATTTTAATGTGCTCACTTCTGTAAGGCGATTCCTTAAATACTTTTGTGGGATGCCAGGTTTGTTTTGCCAATTTTATACAAAAGTGTCTGCAAGGTGTGTTTTCTTTTAACAAACAAATAAGCACTACTAGCTCATTCTCTCATCACAACAAATGTGTCTAGGGCTCTAAGAAACAAAACAAGATCCTTTTTTCTCATGTATTATTAGAAGGGAAGATTCTGCAGCTGGATTTCTGTCACACTGTTACATTCAGCTGAAGACTAATGGAGTTGTAAGGGTGTAACTGAGCACATAATCTAACCTGTGAAATATTTATTAGTGATGAAGGCGTGCGTGAGAGAGCCCAGTTCCTCTTTCAGATGGCAAGTTGAACTTGCAGTGCTAGCAGTTCAGAAGAAACATTGTAGATTGACTGTATTTTCAGTAGTAGTAACTGAGAAATGTGAAATTCCACATTTAAGGCTTTTAGTTACTTCTCACAGTAGAACAGCACTATAAGATAGCTAGCAAATGAAGCAGATTTATATGGTAACTTGGAGGAAGTAAACACATCCATGATTTGCAGGTTTTCTTATTTGAATATTCACTACAGAAAAGAAGTAACAGACAAAAATTAGGTTTAATTGTAGATGCTTCACAGTGGTATTTTCCATTGTGATTTTTTTTCCCCCAGCTCTGTTCCAAGAAATAAAAATGCTGCATGATGGTTAATATTTTTGAAGGTTTGTGGCAAGAGTGGTAGTTAGTCTAAAAAATACAATTCCCAAATTTGTCTTCTGTATGTGAAGCATGAGGAAATGCATAATATGCAATAAAACAGTCCATAGGAGAAGAGAGAACCCTTCCTCCCCAAGTACATAGCTTAGAGTCATAGAATTATAGAATCATAGAAAATGAGGGTTGGAAGGGACCTTGGGAGGTCACATCTAGTCCACCCCCTGCTCATAGCAGGACTAGCCCCAACTAGATCATCCCAGCCAAAGCTTTGTCTAGGCAGGTTTTAAAAACCTCCAAGGACAGAGATTCCACCACCTCTCTGGGTAGCCACTTCCTATGTTTTACTACCCTCCTAGTGAGAAAATTCTTCCTAATATGTAGCCTCAACTTCTCTTGCTGTAGCTTGAGACTCTTGCTGCTTTTCTGTCATCTGCCACCACTGAGAACAGTCCAGCGGCATCTTCTTTTGAATCACCCTTCAGGTAGTTAAAGATGAATTATCAAATCATGTCCCCCAGCTCCTGAACCATTTTCATTGCCCTCTGTTGAACTCTCCAATTTGGCCCCTTCTTTTCTGTAGTGGGGGCCCCAAAACTGAACATGGTGCTCCAGATGTAAGACTACCTTGAGCTTTGAAATCAGCTGTATCCTTAGCATCAGTTGGCTGCCTGAGCTGATGTGTTTACCTACCTGTTTCTACTGTACTCAGAACAACTTGCAGGGAGGGCAGTTCTTTCAAGACCTTATAATGAATCTACAGAGATTTTTTTTCTATTACCCTGCTGTAGAGAGGACACCAGGTAACTTTCTACAGTAGGACAAAAACTCAACAAAGAAAGCAACATTTTTCAGACACAATTTCAAGTAACTAATCGAAACTTTGGAGGCTTTATATAGGAGCGTAGGACTGGAAAAGGACTCCTGGGCCACTGGTCATCAAGTTACCCACAAATGCATGGGACTGGACTCAAAAAAACCTTTTTTTTAGGTCCCTTCTGACCCTAAGCACTATGATACTATGATTCGCACCCTAAACTAGAACTCATAGTTTTATAGCTGGTAGGGTCAGAAGGGACCCGAGCAGATCATCAAGTCCGACCCCCTGCCATGGCAGGAAAGAATGCTGGGGTCAAATGACCCCGCCTAGATGATTATCTAGCCTCCTTTTGAAGATCCCCAGGGTAGGAGCGAGCACCACTTCCCTTGGAAGTTGGTTCCAGATCCTAGCCACCCTGACTCTGAAGTAGTGCTTCCTGATATCTAGCCTGAATCTACTTTCAGTCAACTTATGGCCATTATTCCTTTGAATAAGGTACACAACTCCTTTGCGGCAGTGCTCCCAAATACAGAAATATTTAGTAAGGTTATTGCCTACCTGTGTGACCGTGGAGCAAACAACCTTGGCAACTTGCTCCCCTGCTGCAGGTGGGACACTTACCATACTATAACAGAATTGCAGCCTTACTTGTAGGTCTCTAAATAGCTTGGGTTGGCCTCTCGCTTCATACTATATTATTACCACAGCTGTGGTCAGCAGGGCTATTGAAGCTGTTTGGGAGAGTTTTGAGTGAAGGCTGTGGATAATAATTTCTCCAGTGGTGAAGGGTGAGAAAAGTTTCTGTAAATACTTGGTCACCTGATTTCCTGTTGAAGTGCTCATTTTAACTCTGCTGAGATTTAATTATTTTGTTAGTGAAGAGTTATGTGCCTGCTGCTTTGCCTAGGATCCTTTTGAGTTGTTTATGTAGGTATGAACAAGTGGTGTGTGCACATGAAAAAGGAATTGGTTTGAACAGCAGCATGGACTCAGTGTGCCCAGGCATCTATGTTACCTTCTCCTGAGTCTTATCATGTGAGCCAAAATAAGGGACATAGGAATATATGGTATTTTTACTGTGCAGATTGGCTACAGGAATACCATTTTAGAGTTCCTTGCCTGCCATGTCTCTGTGACCTTCCAAATCCATTGAGCTCTACTTAAAAGTGGGAATGGCCTGATTTTCTAATAGGCAGCAGTGGAACATCTGGAAGTTGCATCAAGTTGCCGTTTCTCGGCCTCTTGAAGGCTCAGATCAAGTGTTGTCCTCTACCACTTGTGTGGCCTCATTGAGACTGAGTAAGTGTTATCAAATGTTAGCACGTTGCAGGTCTACGATGGACTTAGCTGATCAGTGGAGGAACCTTTCCAGTGCATGGGAATTGTGGGCGATTCAAAGCCATTGTTCTGAGCTGCAGCTGTAGAAGAGTAGGAGCTATCTTGGTTCGCACGAATGGGTCTTGGGGTCTTGACAGCCAGCAGAAGTTAGAACAGCCTTTGGGTTGTTCATGTTTAGAATGTGGCTTTACTGGATGTGTCTAGTATTTGGGGAACATAGAGCATGGCCCCACACTTGGCATGTGCCCAGGAAAGCTTGGCACAGTTCAAGGTTGCTCAGTCTTTAATTGCTGTTCACAGATCTAAGTGGTTAAAAATCAGTAAACAATATTCTGTGTACCAGAAGGGCTGGGATTCAACTTTGCTTTCCCCAACGTTAATGGGATTAAAAATACCAAATGCTTATTTTTAGTTCTAAGGGAACATTGAAGATCTCATGCTTTTTAGAAGTGAGAAAATAAACATTGTTTTCACTCTTTAGAGTTTTTAAAAAGTACAAATGCAGATGATCTTTGATTTTAAAGATTTTTTTGTTTTTCTGTTGGTAAGTATAATGATCTGCATAGCTCAAGAGAAATGAAAGTCAGACGTACCTAACCCACCACAATGTCAGTTTTCTCCATATTCAGTTTTCTCTCTTTCCTCTGAAGACATGCAACATTTCATCTCCATTACTGGTTAGAGCCTTATAATTACATACAAAATGCTGTCAGAATTATAAAATAAATAGAAAAAACAGATAATATTTTTCCTAATCCCATTGGTAATTTGGGTGTTAATTGAAATAGTAAATATAGCGTTTCCATTTGGAAATGCCACCTTCTAACTGATTTTTCTTCTAATAAGCAGCAGCAAATGGGCTCAGCCTCCTAGCTACTGCTACTCAGTGACTTACTAAAAGGAAGCATCTTTGTTTCATTCTGCCTTTCAAAAACAAGGTGTGTATCTTATTTTGGTGAGTGTTGTATGTGAGAAAGTATAGCGTTTTATACCTAGCGTTGTGACTTGCAGTAGAACTTGTAGGTACCAACTCACCGCTAAAACGTACCAAATCCCTTCTGTCTTGTTATTTCCTCCCATATAAATATTAATGGGAAGACGTTTACCAATCACCTTGCTTTTGAGTGCCTGGGGTGCAAGACACAAGTATAATGGGATAAAGGTAAGAGTGGAAGGAGAATGTGTGAACTGTTCACAGTTTCTTGCCTTCAAAGTATTTTTTTCATCTGTACTTCTTTAGCTATTTCTAAGTGGTATTTCTCCTCCAACTAAATTGGCAGCTGTTCTGGAAAACCTGCAAAACTTGAGATTTATTTTTCCTAAGGCAGTGCTTATTGTGGTGGTTCTCAACTGGAGTTAATCCCTTCAGAGGTGCTGCAGTGTGGGTGCTCCTGTGGCCACATGGGACTGCCCCACGTGCCTGGTGCATCCAGATCCGGAAGGGCTGTGGCCCAGGCATGTGTGCCTGCCTGCATCAGGGTTGTGCGGTAAAGCTGCGGCAAGTAGGAGTGCTCTGTCCAACCCTGAGTGGCGTCTCCTGAAAAGAGGTTATTGCTTCGCAGCTCTGAAATTACCACTCACTTGAGGTCTGTCGGAGCTTGAGTGTGGCCATCTTTCAGAAGTGGTGTAAGACCTTTTTATTTAGGCAGGCTTTTAGCAGGGGGGTGTTAAGCTTTGGGTATTTGGGGGGTAATCATTTTATTATTTTATCTGTTTTTATGCCTTTGTTATTGTAAGAAGTTTATGAGCCTTTTTGGGGAGGTTGGTGTAGAAATCAAAAAAATAATTTTCTTTATCACAGCACTGATGCCCGATTCCTGTCCCTGCCGCCCCCTAACCCCTCACCCTCTCATATTAGCCAAATCTGTAAATTCATGGAGTTGTTGATGTCTCTGGATTCGCTCAAGTAGTGATGCCGACTCTGATCATTTGCCTGCCTGCTTCTCTGTTGAGGACCTGAGCAGGGGTGCACCCTATCCACACTTATAAAACTTCCAATTTTTCTTCTTTTAAATCTTTACCTTCTAGCCTGATATCATTCTATTGTAGTGCTTAGAAAAAGGCAATTTTATGGTCAGGTAAATAGTAAGCTGTGATGTCTGGCGGGGTTTTGGCATTGTTTTGGTAACTGTTCCTTTCAGCTCACATGTTGGATCCTGACTGCCATATAGACTGTGAGTTACCTGGGGAAGGGGTTTTCTGTTTTTTGTGCTGCCATAATGTGAACAATTTAAAAGAAAAAAGAAAAAAGTTGGAGCTAAGGTTAAAAGAACATAAGTGATGTAGATTTAAAACTACTATAGGTTGGTGTTGCCCCCAAAATAAACATTACAAACCCAGAAATTTTAAGGATTACACATTCGTGCACGTTAGGATATGCTAATACATAATTGAAGTATTTGAATTGCTGTAACTCTGCCCTCTAGTGACAACATGCATAATCATATGTTTGATCAGGCATTTTATGCTTTTGTACCATAATAAATCAAATCGATCCTTTAAAGGCAGTTTTTTCTTTTTTTCTTTTTTCCTTTCCTTTTCCTTTTCCTTTTCCT